>NC_142792.1:27857592-28195092 GCF_988280905.1 Pimephales promelas | reverse complement strand
GCTTACAGCGATGTCAGAGTGGTAAGCTAGCAAGAGATCTTGCGCGTGCAGCCAAACCCCCCTCAAGTTTGTTGCAGGTGCAAAATGATACTAGAAAAATACTTTTTCTTCGTCGTCGTTTTCTTTGCTTTTATTGGTGGTAGTCCGGTGTTCCCCTTTGTGTTTGGCGGTTTCGCTGGGTTCCGCATGAAGTTAGAGAAAATAGTTTAGTCAAAGGTTACATGACGTCATAACGGAAATAAAGAAACGGACTGTGTCTTCAAATTAAACTATACATTTCTCCGGATTTGAAAGTTGGTGGAAACTGTCTGGATAATGTAAGTACATATCTAATAGAAATATATAACACAAATACAGTTATTTTTGCTATTTTTAAAGCAGAAAAAATACATATTGTGCCTTTAAAGGAATAGTTTACTGAAAAAGGAAAATTCTGTCATTTATTCATCCTCAAGAGGTCTCAAACCTGTATTAATGTATTTATTTTGCAACACAAAGGAAGATATTTTGAAAAATGTCAGTAACCAAACATGATGGGCCCCAATGACTTCCATAGTAGAAAAAATATATATGTTCATACAGGTTTGAAACAATTTGAGGGTGAGAGTAAATGATGACAGGTCATTTTTTAAGTGAACTATTCCTTTAAGTTGAACTGAGTCCAATAGTGACAATTTGATAAATCCAATTCCAATTGCATTCAAGTATTAATCAAGGCATTTCCATCATTTATGTTGTCAACTTCAGCATAATCTGTGTAAGATGTGCATGGAAACATTACTGAAGTAAGAGTGTGATTCATTTGAATATAGCAGAAGCAGGAATTCATGAAAAACACAATCACTTAGTTTTTGCTGTCTTTTCCCCTCTTTCTTGAAGGTTCAACTGCAGACGACAGAAAAGCTACTCTTAATGATTACACATGGACCAGGCTGAAGGACATATTAAAACGGGACTACAAGCAGATATTGGTTGGTAATTCAGAGACGGGTCATCGGAAAAACCTGAACGATATCTACACTGATTTATATGTGGTGGAGAATGAGACTGGAGGAAGAATGAACGAACACGAGGTGATACAGATCGAATCTCACAACCGACCGACTGCCAAGGAGACTCAAGTCAAGTGTAATGACATGTTTAAACAAAACTCAAAGGTACTGATGATGGGGATCGCAGGAGTCGGAAAAACTGTCTCTGTCAATAAATGCATCCTTGACTGGGCAGAAGAAAAAGAAAATCAGGGTATAGATTTCATATTTCCACTTCCATTCCGTAGATTGAATTTGATTAAAGAAGAGTACAGTCTCATGGGACTGCTCAACAAATACTTCTTTAGTAGTCCTGAAGAATTGACCTCTCTTCCTGAAGGTGATGGTAAAGTTATGTTCATCTTTGATGGGCTGGATGAATGTCGCTTTACTTTGAACTTTAAAGAAGATGACACATTTACAAATGTAAATGAAAAAACAACAGTGAGTAATATAATAATAAACCTTATCAAGGCACATCTGCTTCCCTCTGCTCTCATCTGGATCACTTCCAGACCAGCAGCAGCCAGTCTGATTCCCCGTGACTACATTGATCAAGTGACAGAGGTGCGAGGATTTAACGATGAGCAGAAAGAGCAATACTTCATTAAAAACAGCAGTCCTGAGGTCGCTGGAAACCTCATCAGTCACATCAAGAAATCCAGGAGTCTGTACATCATGTGCCATATCCCCGTCTTCTGCTGGATCTCTCTTATTGTTCTTCAGCCTCTACTGGATCAAGAGAGCAATGACAAAACTCCCACAACTCTCACAGGGATGTACACAAGCTTCTTAATTTCTCAGCAGCAACAGAAGAAAGACAAATACTGTGGTGTGCCCGAACCTAAAGACAATGCAGTGTCTTTTGATGAGATTGTTCTGAAGCTTGGAAAACTGGCCTTTCAACAGCTGGAGAAAGGTCAACTGATTTTCTACAAAGAAGATCTTGAGGAATGTGGACTCGATGTCAGTGAAGGTTCAGTGCAATCTGGGTTATGCACTCAGATCTTTCAGAAGGAAACTGTTTCAGCCAGAAGTGTTTTCAGCTTCGTTCATCTCAGCGTCCAGGAGTTCCTTGCTGCTCTTTATGTGTTTATGATGAACAAAGACAAGAAAGCAAACCCATTTCTTCAATCCCGCAGAGAAAAACTGACATGGATACTGTCCAAAAATTCACAGTTTCAGCTTCATAAAGCTGCAATCAACAAGGCTTTAGAAAGCAAGAACGGACACCTGGACCTTTTCCTTCGGTTCCTCCTGGGTCTCTCACTGGAGTCCAATCAGAGTGACCTGAAGGAACTACTGCCAAAACTGAAACTCAAATCAAAGAACATTAAAGACACTGTTGACTATATCAAAAAGAAAATAGCGAAGGAGGAATCAGTAGAGAGGACCATCAATCTCTTCTACTGTCTCAGTGAACTGAGAGATGACTTTGAGGAGGAAATCCAGAAGAATCTGAGCTCAGGAAATCTTTCAGCAGATCTCTCCTCTGCTCAGTGGTCTGGTCTGGTGTACATGCTCCTGATGTCAGAAGAGACTCAAGAGAAGTTTGAACTGCAGAAATACAGAAGATCTGATGAAGCAGTGATGAGACTACTGCCAGTGATCAAAAACACCAGAAGAGCACTGTAAGAGTCTACTTTACATTCATTTATATACACTGTTACTCATTTTAATTTTAAATATTTTATCATTCCTAATTTTATTAAAACTTAAAGAAACTAGAAAATGTACAATAAATATAATAAAAAAAAAAAAAAACTTAAAGAAACTGAAAATACTGGTTATTTGATAAAGATAATTTTTATAACTTTGATTACTAGGGATCCACGATACCACTTTTTCCAGAAAAGTCAGATACACAGATACTTTCATTTTTGGTACTTGCCGATACAGAGTACCGATACCGATACTGTCACCTGGTTGATGAAGCAGACAGACGAAGCTTGATTCCAAACGAAAACAAAGCTTCAGGGGGCTTTTACACTGGGCTTGTTTGCTGTGGCCCAAGCCCGAGTGCGTTTGCTCCGGGTGCCCCGCGGCGTTGGTCTGGTTTCACACTAGGGCTGAACGATTATGGAAAATAATCTAATTCCGTTTTTTTTTACCAATATTGCGATTGCGATCTTTACCTTCTGTAGGCCTATTAGTCGACAAAGACAAGCAATAAATCATTGTACAGTAGGGATGGGAATCTTTAGGCAGCTCATGATCTGATCTACTTTTTTTCTTATTAATTAATCTTAATAACACTTAAAATATGTATTTAATTACATGTGTAAAAACACATACTTTAAGAAAATATATATAAAAAAACATTTAATTAAACCAATTACATGTTAAGAAATTTAAATAGGCTATATAAACTAACATAGCTTCAAAATATGAAAGCTAGTAAATAAAGAGAAACAAAAAGCATTACAAGCAATAAAGAAAGAGTGGTCTCAGTATTTAAATTTTTTTTCATTCAAGAGGTGGAGTGATTTCCCCTCAGTTTAGATATGATAAGCTGCATTCACACTAATGAACATATCTCTATTAAAATTGTAAATGTGGTTTGTCCTGTTGGTTTAAGATATAACTCACCGTGTTTGCATTAATTTCGCGTCATGAAAGCATTTTGACATGCAAGTACGTTTAACCAATGAGTCGCTCACGGCCACATGCACGAGCGCTCTTCACAAATCACGCGTTAGTATTTTAAAACGAAAGCAGCCTTCTCTGTGATTTTCATATTTTTAATATATAAGCCAACTGCACTCCAAAAGACATAAATAATGCCTTTGTGAAGCATTTGTAAGGCAACTTCCTGAACAAGTGCGCAGCCGGGTGCGTGTTGCTTTCAGATTCACGTGAAGCGCGGCACAGTTCGGGAGCAACCAAACTCAGACCACCTCCTCTAGGTAGTCTCGGGATCGGTACCCCAGTGCTCACCCGGGTCCCATGACTAAATGGACTGCATTTATATAGCGCTTTCATAGACATAACGGCCACCAAAGCGCTTTACATTTGCCTCACATTCACCCATTCATACACTCATTCACACACCGACGGTGGTGTCAGCCATGCAAGGCGCCAGCCAGCTTGTCAGGAGCAGCTGGGGTTAGGTGTCTTGCTCATGGACACCTCAACACTTGGTCGAATTGAACCACCAACCTTTCAGTTTGTAGACAACCCACATGAACCACTGAGCAACTGCCGCCAACTAATCAGTGACTACTAAGAACAGGTCCAGACAGAGAGAACATAATTGTGACAGATACTGAATTTGTCATTTTTAAATGTATTGGGTCAAGAAACAAAAAGATTAAATCTTATTAGTTTGCTTATTTTTTCAACAAATATATATTTCTTCCAGTTATTTTCATGCTTAAGCCTGTTAAATTGTATTGAATGAGCTTCTGTTACTCTCACTGTTCTTTCTATTGTTCTATCACATTGTATCTTTCATTTAATAGTACATCACATATTTAGAGCAGCTCCAGCAGGGCTCAGTGCAGAGGATTGGGTCAGTGGCTCAAATAGATACCAGTGAAATATCACAATTCTCTATTACGATTTTAATACTACAGCAAAAACTACTTGCCAAATTAATGTAAATGTAAAACATTATTAAAGACAAGGAGTCAATAGTAATATATATATATATATATATATATTTCGAATTAAAAATAGCACAAATAGAACAAAGAAAGGCTACACATGAAAGATGCCACCCTCCTTGTACTGTGACAAGACCTTCGGTTTATTAAACTGGTGAATACATTGACATTGTTTGAAGTTCAAGCCCCAAACTATTTCATAATTTAACTCTGCATACAGACACACAGAAACTCCTCCTGGTGGTTTTAACCATTGGTATAGAGAAGTTCCCACAGCTCCTCAAACTATACAACTGCTCACTCTGTGTGAATAACTTTTGTATATTAGCAGGTAATAGGTGGTGAAATGCTTTAAATAAGAGTTGTGCCGTGTTCAGTTGGACAAGGTCCTGTACTGTTCGAGATACTCAGGCCCTGTTTACACGAAGGGAAAACGCAGATATTTCCTTGCGGATTGGCCTCTCGTTTACACGAAAACCCCGTTTTTATCACAGAAAACGATTATTTCTAAAAACTCCAGCCAAAGTGCCGGTTATGTGTTGTCGTGTGAACTGGGAGAAATGGCATTTTAGGTTCTCTCTTGTCGATTCTGAGGATTCTGATTGGCTTGCATGGCTTTATCCTTAACCCCTACACTGCCGCCCATGTTTGGCATAGTTATAATGGCGCTCAATGGCGTATTTATGCGGGTGTGTGAACGATGTTATTTTTGAAAACAGAGAGGGGGAAAATATTCGGTTTGCTAAATACCCGGCTTTGTGTAAACGTGGCATCAGCCTTGTGTATTGTACGTATAGCCCTTTTTCGTAAGATAAGTAAAGACTGCAAGGAGTTATTATAATTATTCCCCCATACTTCAACACAATAAGTTAAGTATGGCAGAATCAGGGAAAAATACAGGGTACGGAGTGTATTTTAATCAAGGACATGTTTAGCTTTATTTATTATTGCAAGGCTTTTAGAGACTTAAGATTCTATGTGTCTGATGTGAGTTTTCAAAGTTAATTTATTGTCTATTGTAACTTATCAATCCACTTTTTTATATCCCTTAGTTTAGTGTTTACAACATTAATAACCTTATCATAATTATCATCACAGTAGAAAATTTTAGTGTCATCTGCGAACAAAACACACTTAAGTAATTTTGAAACATTAAATATACCATTGATGTACAAGTTGAATAATTTAGGGCCCAATATTGACCCTTGGCTTTGGTACGATACCATAACATAATACCTCGGTATCGTTACTAAATCGATACCACAGTCGAAAAAAAAGTCTCAATTTAAGTGAATTGAAGCAATTTTATTAGACACTGCTTCAAACTCTCCACTATGTGCAAAGAAAAGTATAAAAAAACAAAACAAAAAAAAAAACGTATCAATGTAAAAAATAAATAAATTCAATCAAGGAACATACAACATTTACATTTAGATTTAATAAAAAAAACGTCTCGGTTACGTTGTAACCCTCGTTCCCTGAGTAGGGAACGGAGACGTTACGTCAGAAGTGACGGAGATTGGGGGGTTTCGCATAGAAAGCCAATCCTCTTCGAGTATTTAAAAACGAGCCAATGGCATGCAATGCCTTGGGGCTGCGGAAATTTGCATAGCGTACTCCGCCCTACTCCGTGAGTATAAAAGGAGGAAGTGAACGCAACCGCAGTATGTCTTCGCTGAGGAGCCAAGACTGAACTCGGCGTCTACCCAGCGATACAGCAGAAGTGGCAGGGAGACGTAACGTCTCCGTTCCCTACTCAGGGAACGAGGGTTACAACGTAACCGAGACGTTCCCTTTCGTAGTCACTTCGAGTTACGTCAGAAGTGACGGAGATTGGGGGTCTGTGCCATCACGCCATCTTCAAGCTGTCTTCCAGTGCCCTGCGAAAGTCTGGACCCCTCCCTTTTTTTTTTTTTTTTTTAGGGATCCTACTTTGACACAGGATTACAAAGGTACACTGGGAAACATATCCCGGGAGGGACATGCTACCAGATGCCTACCGAAGGGAGGACTTAAGAATACTCATATGGCCACGTAGGAACGCATATGGAGACACTGGAGCACCAACCGCAGGTGGCTGCTAAAATTTCAACTCCAGGGGTGGCAGATGGCTTGCCAAGGGAAGACACATGCTCAGAGAGGCTTACAGTGGATAATACACATGAGACGGTTACCATGGGGGAACCGTACGCATGGAGGCACCTAGCCAGCATCCAGAGCAACAGCAGTGGTGCCCGCATCGTCGGTGCTGGAGGACTCAAGACTTCAATGGAAGAACTGAGGAATATCGCACTTATCCAGTCCGGGGAGTGGAGTGGCGAGCAAGCGAAGACACCTGAGCGGGTCCAGAACTGGCCGAAACGAGTACGTGAGAGGATACCGGCTCAATTCGCAGATTATAGAATCTGGCGAAGGTGTTGGGTGTCGCCCAGCCTGCAGCTCTGCAGATGTCTGTTAGCGAGGCGCCATGCGCTAGAGCCCAAGAGGAGGCTACACTCCGAGTGGAATGGGCCGTCACACCAAGGGGGCACGGCCGGCCTAGCTGCTGGTAAGACAAAGCGATGGCGTCCACTATCCAGTGGGACAGCCGTTGCTTTGAGAGAGCCCTTCCCTTCTGGCTCCCCCCATGACAGACAAAGAGCTGGTCTGAGGTCCTGAAACACTGCGTTCTGTCGACATAGGTGCGGAGAGCACGTACCGGACAGAGCAGTGCCAAGGCTGGGTCTGCCTCCTCCAGGGGCAGCGCTTGCAGGTTCACCACCAGGTCCCGGAGGGGAGTGGTAGGAACCTTGGGCATATATCCAGGCCGGGGTCTCAGGAATACGTGAGAGTAAGCCGGCCCGAAGCCGGCCCGAACACACTTCGTTAACAGAGAGTGCGTGCAGGTCCCTTACTCTCCTGATGGAGACCAATGCAATCAGGAGTGCTGTCTACATAGGACAGGGCAAAACTCTACCGACTGCAAAGGCTCCAGGGGAGGCCTCTGCAGAGCACCCAGGTCTACTGAGAGGTCCCCAGAGGGCAGGAGGGGAGGGAAGCGGATTTAGCCCCCTCGCTCCCCTCAGGAACCTGATGACCAGGTCATGCTTCCCATAGACTTACCTTTCACTGCATCAATGGCCGCGACATAAATCCAAAGGGTGGAGGGCGACAGCCTACGCTCCAACCCTTCTTGCAGGAAGGAAGCACGACTCCGATCGAACATCTCCGGGGGTCTTCTCAGCGAGAAGAGCACCAGCTGACGAAGAGGTTCCACTTCAACGCATAAGGTGTCTCGTAGACGACGCTCTAGCGGAAGTGATGGTTGCCGCCACCGCAGGTGGCAACGAACTCAAACCTGCCCCGTCCCATCCCGGAGCCACACGTGTAGTCTCCAGGATCAGGACGAGGGTGCCACGGAGTGCCCCGTCTCTGAGTGAGTAGATCTTGTCTCAGAGGAATAGGCCAAGGAGGTGCTGTCGCGAGGAGCATGAGTTCGGAGAACCACGTCTTGGTGGGCCAATAGGGGACTACCAGCAAGACCTGCTCCTCGTCCTCCTTGATCTTGCACAACACCCGTGCAAGGAGGCTCACTGGGGGAAACGCATACTTGCGTGGGCCCCGTGGCCAGCTGTGCGCCAGCGCATCTGTGCCGAGCGAACCGTCGGTCAGGGAATAAAACCGGGCGCAGTGGGATGAGTCCCGAGAGGCGAACAGATCTATCTGTGCCTCCCCGAACTGGTCCCAAATCAGCTGGACCAACTGGGGATGGAGTCGCCATTCGCCGGAGATGGGACGGACCCATGACAGCTCGTCGGCTGCCAGGTTCCGGTCTCCAGGTATGTATACTGCACGAAGAGACCTCAGGTGCTTCTGACTCCATATCAAGAGGTGGCGGGCGAGCTGCGACAACCGGCGTGAGCGTAGACCCCCCTGGTGGTTGATGTACGCTACTGCCGTAGTGTTGTCTGAACGGACAAGCACGTGCTGGCCCGAGAGCAACGCTCTGAAGCGGTGCAGGGCGAGCCGTACTGCCAGCAGCTCGAGGCAATTGATGTGCATGAGGCGCTGGGGTCCTGTCCAGGAACCGGCGGCTGCATGCCCATTGCACATGGCACCCCATCCCGTGGTAGACGCATCCGTGGAGACAACAAGATGCCTGGAAACTCGCTGCATAGGGACGCCGGTCCGTAAGAAGCTGAGGTTCGACCACGGGAAGAAGGTTCGGCGGCATGCTGGAGTCACTGGAACTCGGAGCGAACCGCGATGCCATGCCCACCTCGGGACTCGATCGCGAAGCCACAGCTGAAGCGGTCTCATATGAAGCAAACCGAGCGGCGTTGCCGCGGCCGCGGATGCCATATGCCCCAGGAGCCTCTGAAATAGTTTCAGTGGAACCGCATTCTTGCCCTCGAACTATCAAAGACAAGTCAGCAGTGAGTGCGCGCGCTCGTTCGTGAGCTGCGCGGACATGGCGACCGAGTCTATCTCCATGCCGAGAAAAGAGATCCTCTGCACGGGGCAAAGTTTGCTCTTTCCCCGGTTGACCCGAAGGCCCAGACGGGCTAGGTGCCGGAGCACCAGGTCTCTGCGTTCGCAACCTGTTCTCGAGAGTGTGCCAGTAACAGCCAGTCGTCGAGATAAATCAGGGTGCGAACCCCGTGTTCGCGAAGGGGAACAAGGGCTGCCTCGACGATCTTCGTGACGACGCGAGGGGACAGAGCTAACCCGAAAGGGAGAACCGTGTACTGATGCCTGGCCTCGAGGCAAACCGAGAGCGGTCTGTGTCGAGGCGATATGGAGACATGAGAGTACGCGTCCTTCAGGTCGATTGCTGCAAACCAATCCTGAAGCCCAACGCATTCGAAAATGCGTTTGGCTGTGCGCATTTTGAACGGCAGTCGAAGGAGAGTACGGCTCAAAAATGCGCAGATCCAGGATTGGCCGTAACCCACCGGTCTTCTGGGGACAGTGAAGTATGGGCTGTAGACCCGGGCCTCACCTCGGCTGGAGGGACCGTCTCGATTGCACCCTTCGCCAGCAGGGTGCAATCTCCGCTCTCGTGACCGGGGCATAGCCACCGACCACCGTGGAGCGAACTCCCCTAAAGCGGGGAGGAGACCTCGCGAACTGAGTCGCGTAGCCGAATCTGATCGCTCTGATGACGCAGCGGGACAGCCCGGGGAGCTCTAGCCGGGCTCCCAGGAACTGAACCAGCGGAGTCATGCGAACCACAGACGTCCCCCCGGAGGGGCAGCGGTACAGGGAGACCGGAATGCGCACAGGAGTTACCCTGTGCGGATGCACAGTCGATCCCCGTTCCCCGAAAGAAGAGACCAGGGAAGGCAGAGCGTTCCACGGGGGTCTGTTCTGCCGGGGGTCTGGCGATAGAGGGGGAGGGGAGTGGTGTAGTCGGGGGACGGCACACGCTCCCATCCGCACCCTCAGAGACAGAGAGGAATGAACGGGGCGACGCACTGGACGTCGTGCGCGCTCATTCCAGTCTGTGCTCAATGACAGTGTCAGCTTTTCCTCAACCAGCTCAAGGAGCTAGCTAGAACAAAAGATTCTCCACCGGCCCTCCACCGGGGAAGGAGGGGCCCTGCTACCGCCTCCTGAGAAAAACCATGACACTATCACTGAGCGGCCCGCCTCAGGAACATCGCTTCGCCTGCCGTTTAGCGGGGCACACGGCCTGAGGGGGAGGGGGGGGACGCTTACCTGTGGCCTCCTCCACGACGCGAACCGGCTGAAGGCTGCTGCTGGGGCCGCGTGGGAGGGAAGGGAGCCGCAGGGGGGGCGTCCTCGGCGGCGAGCTGGCGGAGGCGTCTGAGCCGACGGCTGGTTGGAGGCAGCGGCTGGCCGTCGGGGCAGAGAAACCGCCTTCGTCTGCTCCTAGGCGGTCGAGAAGTGCTGGGCAAAGTCCTGGGCCGCACCGCCGAACATTATTAGTTAGTTAGTTAGTTAGTTAGTTAGTTTACTTTATTGTCATTCAAACATGTTAGACATGAAGGAACGAAATTCGTTTCCCAGGTCCGGCAGCGTAATACAGAATAAATAACAATTCAATTCTCAGATTAACCCCAATAGAACGTATAAAATGGACTATATATATTACATTAAAATATCCTAACCATAAAAAACAATCAAGACTATAACCCATCTGACTATAATCATCATAAAGTGTCATGTGCAGTAGCAGCTATAGGCAAGCAGAGGGCAAGAGGAACCTAAACCGAGGAGTTCATAAGCCTCACTGCCTCTGGAAAGAAGCTGCACTTCAGTCTTGTGGTTCTTGCTCTAAGGCTACGCAGCCTTCTGCCAGAGGGGAGGATGGTAAACAGTTTATGCGCTGGGTGAGTGGAGTCCTTCATAATGTCCGATGCCCTTCCTCTGCACCTGTTTACATAGATCTCATCTAGGGAAGGAAGGCTGTCGTTTGTTGTTATTCTCCTAGCAGACTTAACTACTCGCTGCAGCGCCTTCTTGTCGGCTGCAGAGCAGTTTCCATACCAGGCCGTGATGGAAAATGACAGTGTGCTCTCCACCACACACCGGTAAAAACAGGTCAGAATAGCAGGGTTGAGACCGGCCTGCTTTAACCTCCTTAAATAGTACAACCGTTGATGAGCTTTCTTAATAATGCTGGCTGTGTTGGTGTGCCATGTGAGGTCATTGGAAATGTACAGGCCCAGATATTTAAAGTTGGTCACCGTCTCTACAGCTACTCCCTCAATATAGAGGGGGGGAGGTAGGATTTGACCTCTCTTCCTAAAGTCCACAACCATCTCTTTAGTCTTTCCCACGTTGATGCGGAGATTATTTTCTCTACACCAGACCACGAGTTCCTCCACCTCCTGCCTATACGCTGACTCGTCATTGTTGGATATTAGTCCAATCACCGCCGTGTCATCTGCAAACTTCACAATGTGATTGCTCAGACGTGTTGCAGAGCAATCATATGTAAGAAGCGTATACAACAAAGGACTCAGGACGCATCCTTGTGGGGAGCCTGTGTTAAGTATAAGGGTGGAAGATAAGGTGCCGTGGATCTTAACCGACTGTGAATGATGAATGATGACTGTGAATGACATTATGATGCTCCTGGACCACAGCGGTGGGCATCACCTGACCAAGGGAGCGAGCGACCGCCTCCGTGACCCGTTTAAGGGCAAGGTAGGCGGCAGGCTCGCAGCTCGCTTGGTCCGTCCCCTCCTCGTGCACATTCCTGAGGAGCTAGCTTTGTAGGTGCTCATCATATGCAGGGCGAAGGCTGCCTGTCCCGCCGCTCTACAGAATCGCGCCGCCATAGACGACGAGAACCCATAGGCTTTGGAGGGGCATCTGAGAGCAACCGCCGGTTGACCGGGGGAGCCCCAGCGTACCCACAGACAGCCGCATCGCCGAGGGGAGGAAGGGCGGGGAACTGAAGCACGCTTTTTTTTTTTTTTTTAAATATTATTTTTATTTATTTATTTATTTTTTAGTGCGTGTCAGTTCCGCATGCAACTCGGGGAAAAAAAGGAAATTGGGGTTGGCCGTGGCCGTAAGGCGGCAGCGTTACCCAAAAACCAATTATCCAGCCGCGAGAGATCGGGATAGGGCGGAGTTCCACCCCCACCCGATGCTCACGGAGGCCCGAGATAGCACGGCCATCATCGCGGGATCAGACACGGCGACGCCGACGCTCCCGAGGGAGGCAACGCGGCCGCATCCTCACTTCCCGAGGAGTCAAGCCCGCCTTGTGATGCTGCGATCGTCATCGCATCATTCTCTGGAGCGCCGAGCGAAACAGACGGTACCTCAGAGAGGCAGATGTCTGAAGCGATACAGCGCTCACTGGCTCTAACACTGAGCGGTGGGTGTGACCCGAGGAACTAACGACGGGGTTTTTTGTCACACATTCACCGTCATATCACCCTATCCGCGAGTCGAACAGCTTCTATTTTAAGAAGCAGAACGAGTAACGGACACGGGGACTCTCACTATCAGATCATTGAGTCTCGATCACAGTGTAGAGATGCTCATGTTCCCATTCAGAAGGAACATGAAACATCCGCGAACGCTGCTCTGCATGCTGAAGCCCAGGCACACACAGAGCAGCGATCGCGACCATCAGAGAATGACATGAGACGAACGCACCCAGAAGAACACGGGCGAGTCGTCTTTAAAAAGACGTGCCGCGTGCAGCTCTTTCACTTAAAGAGAGGAGGAAATTCACTCTTTCAGCGCTGAGGCGACCAGGGAGAAGCGCAAAGTCTGGCAGACCACTGCTCAGATCGCAGGCAATGCAGAGTCTCGCTGGGTACCGCCGTCACACCAACACTGAAGAGGACGCTCGTCTCGAAGAGTCTTGAAACAGTGAGAATGGCTTTCAGGAGTGAAGAGTTCTCTTGGCTCCGAAGCGAAAACATACTGTGGTTGCGTTCACTTCCTCCTTTTATACTCACGGAGTAGGGCGGAGTACGCTATGCAAATTTCCGCAGCCCCAAGGCATTGCATGCCATTGGCTCGTTTTTAAATTCTCGAAGAGGATTGGCTTTCTATGCGAAACCCCCCAATCTCCGTCACTTCTGACGTAACTCGAAGTGACTACGAAAGGGAACTGAAATTATACAATTAAAATAGGTTAATTATCTATAATAGATTAACATATAATAATAATAATCGAATAATGGAATTACATCCTGTCATGAATCAAGAGAGTTATCAACATTTATAGCTTTTATTCATCTTGGTTTGGTTACTGTTTGGGTTCATATTATGCATATAATACATTGCATAAAGTAATGTTAAGAAGCTACTCATGTATTAGTATACAACTTTTTTAGGTCATTATATTACTGATTGATCTAGATTAATAAATGCTATAGTGTTAGGCCAGGGTACCAAATGAATGTTGACAAATGTAGTTTAATTGCAATATTAGTAATATTACTCTCTCTCTCTCTCTCTCTCTCTCTCTCTCTCTCTCCCTCTCTCTCTCTCTGCCACAGTGGCAATAAAGACATAAACTGAATTGGTTCTAGCGTGTCATGCAAGAAGATTTGAGCTTTCGTGTTTACCGTATCATATTTAATTGATAAGCTCTTATGGATGTGTGCTGTTCAGTGTTCAATAAAAATCTAAATTAAATCAGTTGAATGATGAACTCACCTGTCGATCTCTGAACTCTTTCAACGAGTCAGGATGAGCAACTGACGAGCGCTTCTGCAGATTTGATGTGTTGCCTTCCATGGCAACACATTATTTAAAGCTGTGGTTCTCAACTCCAGTCCTCGGGACCCACTGCTCTGCATATTGTGTATGTCTCCCTTATTTAACACACCTGATTGAGTATGAACTGTACTGAGTGTGTCAGATAAGAGAGACATACAAAATGTGCAGAGCAGTGGGTCCCGAGGACTGGAGTTGAGAACCACTGATTTAAAGCAACGTTTGCAGAGGGGTGCATTAAGGTCTGTTTCTTTACTTTTCTCATTACTTTAGTAGGCAAAGTAATGCCTTATTTCACTCAAACTGCTCTCTCTATTTGATTTCGGGCACGAAGAAATTCGAATGAGCTTCGTTTAATCCATCGTGTTTCCTCGTCAGCGTTTGCCGGTTTTGCGTGACCGCGTCAGTTTCGGTAGCGCACTGCTGCCTAGTGGAGAACTTCGAAACAGCAGCGCATCAAATACCGAATTTAACAAAATTATGATATTGTACCGTTTGAAATATATTAAATACCAGTATTTTTGCAGTACCGGTATACCGAGCATCCCTACCTGGGGGACACCGCAAGAAATTATACTACAGTTCGATGAGAACTCACCCATCTGCAAATATTGCATTCTGTCACTTAAGTAGATTTTTACCCATTTTCCAGCCACTACTCCCATACCTTTCTAGTTTCTTGAGTAATATTGCGTGATTGATAATGTCAAAGGCTTTTTTCAAATAAAAAAATATTCCAATGGTACAATTTTTATTGTCCAGAGCATTTGATCATTCGTCTATTGCATTAATTAAAGCCATAGATGTAGATCTTTTATTTCTGAAGCAGTATTTATATTCATTAATCAAATTCAATTTTTCAACACATTTTTCTAATCGCATACAAAATACTTTTTCTAGGATTTTTGAGAATTGAGGGAGCAGTGAAATTGGTCTATAATTGGTAAAGTGGTGCTGATTACCATTTTTAAAAAGAGGAATAACTTTAGCAATCTTCATTTTCTTGGCAACACAGCCATTTGCGCCAAAAATTATGTGCGCTAAAGGTGTTGTAATATTTTTAATAACCTTTTAATAGGGCCATATTGATGGAATGACAGTCCATATAATAATTATTTTTGGACAATATCCATAAGTTCTTTTTCATGAACTGCTGAAAGAAAAGTAGTGTTTACATTTTTATCCATTTTTTCAATATAGTTGTCAGGGTGTGGTTCAGGCAGAGGAACGAGGAGTCCAGAATATCGGTAAAGATCAGTTTTAATATATATAAAACAGGCAGGAAGACAGGAACACGGGCGCCACACGGGCTAACAACAAACATCGACCGACAATGACTGAGTAAAACTGAGGGAACTAAATACACAGATGAATCAAACATAATGGGGTGAAAACAGGTGAAACAGATGATCAAGACGAGGAACAGGTGGCTGATGAGGGAGTGAACACGGGATAGGGTGACGAGAGGATCCTGGGAAGTGTAGTGCTGAAAACAAGACAGACTGGTGCAGACGGAGGACTGTGGGGGACGATCTGAGGGCTGAGCAGGGCGTGGCCAGGGCGGAGCAGGCTGAGGGCGTGGCTAGGGCGGAGCCGGTGGAGACGGGGCTGATGACTGACAGGGGCGGAGCAAGTGGGAGAGGAGACCAGGGTGAAGCTGAGGGACTGACGACACGGGGTGATGATGAGGGACCATGGTGACACCGCAGGCTCAGGTGACCGAAGAGATGGCAGGGGCACAGAGGGACACGGTGAGGCAAGAAGGAGTGAGGGCTGACGGGTGACTGGAGGGAGTGAGGAGTCCGACTGAACCGGGGTGGTGACATAACGGGGCGGAGCCAGAGAAAGGAAGTCCCTAGGTGAAGGGAGGATGACGAGGGAGTGAAGGGAATCCGGAGGACATAGGGAGCCTGGCCGAGCTGGTGGACTGAGGGACCATGGAGGAACTGAGGGAGGTACGAGCCACAGGGGAGCCGATGGGACCGGGGGACGAGGAAGTGTCCAAGTGGAGGAGGTGGGAGGCGAAGACTGGGGATCCACTGACCAGGCTGGTTTCGAGGAGCTGAAGGGCAGGAGAGCAGATGGAGGACAGATGAGAGGAGGCAGGAGAGGGAGGCTGGGTGGGATCCTGGTCTCTGATGCTGGCTGGACGGTCTCTAGCACTGGCTGGACGGTCTCGGGCGCCGGCTGGATGGTCTCTGGCACTGGCTGGACGGAGCTGGACGGAATCAGCGGAGAGGAGAGTTCAGGCTCGGGAGGGCTGGACGGAACCATCGATGAGGAGAGTTCAAGCTCAGGAGGGCTGGACGGAACCAGCGATGAGTTCTGAGATTAAATCCTTGCCCTGTAGCAAATAATACCATTTTAACACCTCAGGATATCTCTTATGCTGACTTCTGTAATAGTAATAATTTGAAGTTCATGCACATTAATATCAGAAGCTTACTTCCTAAAATGGATTTGTTTGCTGCCCTTGTACACTCAACCAACCCTGATATTTTAGCAGTGTCTGAGTCCTGGCTTAGGAAATCTACTAAAAATGTAGAAGTCTCAATTCCAGGTTATAATATTTACCGTCAAGATAGAACCACTAAAGGAGGCGGAGTCATTCTTTATTGTAGACAGGCTTTACAATGCTCTATCATTTTATCTAGGTCTCTGCCGAAACAGTTTGAGCTTTTAATCTTGCAAATCCACCTTTCTAGAAATAAGTCCTTGACTGTAGCTGCCTGTTACAGACCCCCCTCTGCACCTAGTTGTGCCCTAGACAACCTATGTGAACTGATTGCTCTCCACTTATCTTCTGAGTTTTTACTGTTGGGCGACTTAAACTGGGATATGCTTAACGCTTCTTCCAACTTATTTTCTAAACTTGATGCCCTCAATCTCACGCAAATCATTAACGAACCTACTAGATACAACATGAAATCTGTAAATAAGGGCACCCTTATAGATATTATTCTAACCAATTTGCCCACTAAATACATCTCAGGTGTCTTTAGTCAAGACATCAGTGATCACTGTATAACTGCATGTGTTCGTAATGGGTCTGCAATTAAAAGGCCTCCTCTTATCATTAATAAACGTTCTTTAAAACATTTCTGCGAACAAGCCTTCTTAGCTGATCTAGCTCAGGTATCCTGGAAGGACATTGACCTTATCCCTTCAGTTGAGGATGCCTGGTCATTTTTTAAAAATTCTTTTTTAGCTGTTTTAAATAAACATGCCCCATACAAGAAGCTCAGAACTAAAAGTAGATACAGCCCGTGGTTCACCCCAGAACTCACTGCCCTGAGCCATCATAAGAACATCTTATGGCGTACTGCATTAGTGACGAAAAACCCTCGAGATCGTCAACTTTTTAACGAAGCCAGAAATCGATACACACAGGCGGTCAGGAATGCTAAGGCTAGTTTTTTCAAACAAAAATTTGCCAATTGCAGCACTAACTCTAGAAAGTTTTGGGATACAGTAAAATCTATGGAGAACAAGAATACCTTTGCACAGCTGCCTATAGCTTTGAAGTTAGATAATATTACTACCACTGACAAGCCTTCCATGGTTGAGAATTTTAATAAGCATTTTGCCATGGCTGGTCATGCTTTTCATTTGGCGAATCCGACCATAACTAATGGCTCTTCACCCTCTGTAGCATCTTGTAACAGCTTCTCTCATTTCTCCTTTGCCCCTGTTCAGACAGTAGACGTTCTAAGGGAGCTGCAGCATCTTGACCCCTTTAAATCAGCGGGACTAGACAATTTGGACCCTTCCTTTTTAAGGCTGTCTGCGGCAATCTTAGCTACCCCCATCACCAGTCTCTTCAACCTTTCTTTCAATTCATCCGAAGTACCTAAGGATTGGAAATCTGCGGCAGTAATTCCGTTATTTAAATGAGGGGATAGATTAGACCCAAACTGCTATAGACCAATCTCTATCCTCCCTTGCATTTCAAAGGTTTTCGAAAAAATTGTTAATAAACAAATTATCAATTATTTCGAATCCCAGCACAGTCTTTCTGACATGCAATCAGGTTTTCGTGCCGGTCATGGGTGCACCTCAGCCACACTTAAAGTACTAAATGACATTATAACTGCTCTTGATCACAGAAACTACTACGCAGCAGTATTTATTGACCTGGCCAAGGCCTTTGATTCTGTCAATCACAACATTCTAATTGATAGATTGAAAAACCTGGGTTTCTCTAATGATTGTCTTGCTTGGTTTACAAATTATTTTTCTGATAGGTTTCAATGTGTTAGGTCAGAGGGACTACTCTCCAGTCCTCTTGTTGTCTCCATGGGGGTGCCTCAGGGTTCAATCCTCGGGGCGACTTTATTTTCTATATATATCAATGACGTTGCTCTTGCTGCAGGAGACTCAATGATTCACCTCTATGCAGACGATACCATCCTTTATACAGTTGGCCCGGTGTTGGACACTGTGTTAAACAACCTCCAAGAAAGCTTTAATAATATACAACACTCTTTCTGTTCCCTTCAACTGCTTTTAAATTCTAGCAAAACAAAAGTTATGCTTTTTGATCGATCTCACACTGTACTTGATTGTTCAAAAAGTATCATAACTCTAGACGGGTTTGCAATAGAGTGGGTAGATACCTATAAATACCTAGGGGTCTGGTTAGACTCTTCACTCTCCTTCCAGACCCACATCAATCAGCTTCAAGCTAAAATCAAATCTAGGATTGGATTTTTATTTCGTAATAAAGCCTCCTTTACTTTCCCAGCCAAACTTGCCTTTGTGAAAATGACTATTCTTCCAATTATTAATTTCGGTGATATTATTTACAGAATCGCTTCAAATTCTCTCCTTAGGAAACTGGATGTTGTATACCATAGTGTCATCCGTTTTGTCACCAATGCTCCATATAACACTCACCATTGCAACCTTTACAGTTTAATCGGCTGGCCTTCATTACATACCCGGCGTCAAAAACATTGGTATCTTTTTATCTATAAATGCTTACTGTGTAAAACCCCACCCTATCTACAAGCATTAATTTCGAGAGCGATCCCCACTATGAACCTTCGTTCTAGCAGGTATATCACTCTGGTGGCTACTAAAGCTCGTACTTCGTTTGGACGCCTCTCCTTCCAGTTCTCTGCTGCTAATGATTGGAATCCACTTCAAAAATCTTTGAAACTTGAATCCACTGTCCCACTAATCACTTTTAAATCATTGTTAGCAAATTTACTGTCAGACCATTGTACATGCTAACCTGATCTGTGCACTTGATCTACGGATCTGTATTAATCTTCTATGTTAATTATGTACTACTTTGTCTTGTAATTTTATGTGTAACTTATGTTTTTTGTACCTCGAAGCTTTTTTGGCCAGGTCGCCATTGTAAATGAGAATGTGTTCTCAATGTGCTCACCTGGTTAAATAAAGGTTAAATAAATAAATAAAAAATGAGGGGAGTTCTGGTTTAACGAGGCTGGACGGAACCAGCAATGAGTAGAGTTCAGGCTCAGGAGGGCTGGACGGAACCAGCGATGAGGAGAGTTCAGGGTCAGGAGGGCTGGACGGAACCAGCGATGAGGAGAGTTCAGTTTTAATGAGGCTGGACGGAACCAGCGGAGAGCAGAGTTCAGGCTCGGGAGGGCTGGACGGAACCAGCGATGAGGAGAGTTCAGGGTCAGGAGGGCTGGACGGAACCAGCGATGAGGAGAGTTCAGTTTTAATGAGGCTGGACGGAACCAGCGGAGAGGAGAGTTCAGGCTCGGGAGGGCTGGACGGAACCAGCGATGAGGAGAGTTCAGTTTTAATGAGGCTGGACGGAACCAGCAATGAGTAGAGTTCAGGCTTAGGAGGGCTGGACGGAACCAGCGATGAGGAGAGTTCAGTTTTAATGAGGCTGGACGGAACCAGCGGAGAGGAGAGTTCAGTTTTAATGAGGCTGGACGGAACCAGCGATGAGGAGAGTTCAGTTTTAATGAGGCTGGACGGAACCAGCGATGAGGAGAGTTCAGTTTTAATGAGGCTGGACGGAACCAGCGGAGAGTAGAGTTCAGGCTCGGGAGGGCTGGACGGAACCAGCGATGAGGAGAGTTCAGGCTCAGGAGGGCTGGACGGAACCAGCGATGAGGAGAGTTCAGTTTTAATGAGGCTGGACGGAACCAGCGGAGAGGAGAGTTCAGGCTCGGGAGGGCTGGACGGAACCAGCGATGAGGAGAGTTCAGTTTTAATGAGGCTGGACGGAACCAGCGGAGAGGAGAGTTCAGGCTCGGGAGGGCTGGACGAAAACAGCGATGAGGAGAGTTCAGTTTTAATGAGCAATTTCAACTCTTGCAAATTTTAGCCTCGATGAGTGGTACCCGGTGGGGTCTTCTGCTGTTGTAGCCCATCCGCCTCAAGGTTGTGTGTGTTGTGTCTTCTTCACAAATGCTTTGCTGCATACCTCGGTTGTAACGAGAGGTTATTTCAGTCAAAGGTGCTCTTCTATCAGCTTGAATCAGTCGGCCCATTCTCCTCTGACCTCTAGCATCAACAAGGCATTTTCGCCCACAGGACTGCCGTATACTTTATGTTTTTCCCTATTCACACCATTCTTTGTAAACACACCGTTCTTTTGTAGAAATGGTTGTGTGTGAAAATCCCAGTAACTGAGCAGATTGTGAAATACTCAGACCGGCCCGTCTGGCACCAACAACCATGCCATACTCAAAATTGCTTAAATCACCCTTCTTTCCCATTCAAGTCATTCCTCCAGGAGTAGTGCTCCAGATCGTCCACCTTCCGTTCATGCTTCACAATCCGTTTATACTTTTCAATGTTTTGGAGGCCAGCTGTTTAACCTCCTCCAATAAATCCACAAGTCTGTTCTGCTGTGTGTTTAATAATAATAATAATATGTTTATTTTATATAGCGCCTTTCAGAGTTCTCAAGGTCGCTTTAAGGTGAGTTTTGAAATCATGTAATGATGAGAGGTCGCGGATGTGTTGGGGAATAGACTTCCAGAGAGTTGGGGCAGTAGTACAAAAAGCCCTTCCACCAAATGATGATAGTTTGTGCCGTGGAATCGTTAACCCCCTGAGCCCGACGGCATCGTCGACGATGCCACACGTCACCTCCGATAAATGTTAACATAACTCGATGACAGATTTATCGATTTTCTTACCGTTTTTTCCAGCAGAAAGCTAACGAGCTAGCCATCACGGGGGTGTCTTTGGTGTCTTTCTAGCCTTTACAGAAGGTTTTCTAGCCAGCCTGGAACTTGTGCTTCCTTTCAGAGGTTTTCAGCAATAAATCCAAACGCTTTATGTCAAACTTTGATAATCTTGAAGTCTATAATTCATAAATATTCGGTCATTTTTGCCGCTAGCTCGACGCTAGCGGCCATTCTGGATATCACGTGATGTTTTCACGTGATGGTTTTTGACCAATTACAGGCTGATCCATCGTAAACATTGGTGTGCGTCATTACGCATGAACCAAGCGCTGATATAGTGGAGAGAGATAGAGACTCACGGAGACGCGCGATTCACAGAGAAACACAGCGAAATGGACGTAAATAAAGCGCTTGTCTATTTTGGTGCATTGCAGGATGAAGGATTTTCAGGAAAACAGAGCTTTTTGACAGATGAGGAACTAGATTACCAGGATAGACCCAGCTGAAGTGCCATATATTTATTTACTGTAAAAAAGTATTATAGTAGTATAAATGTATTATAAAAGAATAAAAAGAACATAATAAATAAAAGAATAAATAAAATAGAAATGCAAAGCCTGTGATGTGGCCCTCTGTGTGATTGCTGATAGGAACTGTTTTGAGGCTTGGCACCAGTGAATTTCATGAGGCCCCAAACGCCTGGACTTCTTTTGGAAAAATGTCAATAGTTTTTGTTCTGTACAAGTTATAATGTTTATTCCTGTGCTCCAGGACTCCAAAGACATGAACAAACTATTTTCCAGAGGAAAATTGCTTAGCTTTTATTTATTTGTGTGTGATTTCAATAAATATTTGAGTGATTCCATTTCCAATTTATTTTTTCATTTGTCTTTATGGTCCCATAACTTATTTTACATTCAGGTGACATCAATGTAACACAAATATGCTGAAAGTTCAAATTGTCCTGAAAAAAAAGAGGTGTGTCAATTGTCTGTGCACCAAAGGGTTGATGTTTTACAAGCTTTTTTAGTAAATGACACCAGACGGAAAATTTATTGTAAAAATACCCTTAGGTCTCAGAGGGTTAAAAGACCAGTATCAGAGGATCGAAGTGTGCTTTAAATGTGATAAGGAGAATCTTGTAGCTACTACGAAAACGTACCGGTAGCCAATGAAGTCTGCGTAAAATCGGAGTAATGTGGGAAGATTTCTTTGTGTATGTAAGGACCCTAGCTGTGGAGTTTAGTTATAGAGGAGTCGGGTTACAGTCGTAACCTGACACGTTTTCAGGTACAGAAATTTGAATAAAGTAATCAAATGTGAAATAACTCAGTAAATATCCTTCTATATTCAATTTATACAGTGATGAATATTCAAAGTTAAAAAGGGTTTCAGTCTAGAGTAGAGAGACATTTATTTGTCCTTTATTGTTTGAATAACATTAAAACACAGCAGCATGTTTATTAGACTGCTGCCTCTTTATGACCGAGTGCACGGATCCCATCTGAATATACTGTCTACATGCAGTCGAGATAAAACCATCTAAGTTTACTAGGATACTCACCCAGACAAGCGTTTTTACATTTTGTTGTATGAATTTGTCTGTACTAGACGTGAAAAAAATTCAATTAAATATTCGCAAACTGTCAGAGACAGCAGATGTTTGATGTTTGCTTTCATGATATTTCTTGACTTGAAGACATCCTGTAATAATGTAGGGAACCACAGTTGATGTTTTACTTGAATCCAAATGACTCGTGTGCTGAGTGAACGATTAATAGCGTGCAACGTAAGTGCGCTCTCTCTCTCTCTCTCTCTCTCTCTCTCTCTCTCTCTCTCTCTCTCTGAGCGGATGTTGGGAGTGAGTGTGGGTGGAGGCTGCGTGAGAGTGTGGTGCGAAACGAGTGAGTTTTTTTTTTTCCTGTCTTTTTTTCTGTCTTTTTTCCCTTGCTGTGTTTGAGTATAAAGTTCTGGTTTGGGAGAATTTTTGGTTTTTGGTGTAGAAAGGAAAGGCTTTGTGTGAGGCTATAAGCTGAGACCGCCGCCTGCCAGCGTTTGCTGGCCAGGTGTATCACACCGGCAATGGCGGTATCGGCGGCGTTAAACCCATTGGCGTTTGACAGACTCTCACGCAGGCACGGAATTAAAATCGTGCCGGTAATGGATTGCTCTGTTGAAGAGTGTAGTCTCACGGTCGGAAAGGCCGTCGGGTATGAGAGTATCATGTCAGCGTCACGAATGAGTAGTGCGGTTGTTATTTTTCTTGACAGTATAGAGAAAGTGACTAGTGTGGTTCAAAGTGGGGTGGTAATAAAAGATACGTTTACCCCGGTAATTCCTCTGGTTCAGCCAGCAAGGAAAGTCACGCTATCAAATGTGCCTCCCTTCATAAAAGATGATATATTGTTAACAGAATTATCAAGGCACGGAAAGGTAGTCTCCCAAATGAAAAAAATTCCTTTAGGCTGCAAATCGCCTTTGTTAAAACATGTTGTATGTTTTAGACGTCAGGTTCATATGATTCTGAAAAATGAAACAGATGAACTTAGTGTGGCTTTAAAATTTAAGATTGATGGGTTTGATTACATCGTGTTTGTTTCGTCTGAAACGATGAAATGTTTTGGATGCGGACGAGAGGGCCACATAAGACGTGCATGTCCAGAGAAGACTGATACTGCTGATGCTGGCACTGCTGAGGATAGAGGTGTAGTTGGGGTGCAGGAACAGGAAAATGTGGTGGAGAGCGAGAAGGAACAGGTGAATGATATGGAGATAGAAGTGCCGGTTGAATGTAGTCAGGTGGTTGAGGCTGCAGAGGCAGTTCTAAAGGGAGGAGTGGACAGTGAGTCAGTTAATGAGGAGGACATTTTCAAAACTCCTAATATCAAGAGGAAAAGGGTCAGGACAAGGATGGGAAGAGCCAGTAAAAGTAGTGACAGTGATGGTAAACATGATGATAGTGCACATAGCACAGTGGATGATTCAGATGAGGCACCTGACTGTAAAAATAGAGCTAAACAGAGTGAACACTCGTTTGTAAAAATCAGGGATTTTTTGCACAAAACTAAGAATGCAAAAAATTTACATGTTGTGGATTTTTTTCCTGATCGGAGATTGTTTATTGAGTCAGTTTGAGCATTAATGAGGGGTGAAGGAACTGAACAATTCACTGTCCAAGAAATTTACAGGCTTAAAAAGTTTGTTGCAAAATTGAGACAAGAGCTACATAATGAAAATGGTTTTGAAACAACATAATTCCATGTGTCCTTTTCTTTTAATGATTTTTTTGTGCCATTTTTTTTTTTCATTTTTATTAATGAGTGCAATTAAGGTGGGCTCACTTAATATAAATGGTGCAAGAGATGTTCAGAAAAGGATGTTGCTGTATGAGTTAATAAATCAAAAGAATATAGATGTAATGTATGTACAGGAAACTCATAGCGACTGCATGAATGCAATTGATTGGAAAAGGGAATGGGAGGGAGAAGTGCTCCTAACACATATGAGTTCTAACAGAGGAGGAGGGGCTGTTTTATTTTCAAAAAGGTTTTTGCCTGTATCATGTCAGGTGGAAGAGGTAATAGCTGGCAGGCTTTTGATAATACGGGCTACTTTTGAAAAGTGTAAAATGGTGTTTGTAAATGTGTATGCCCCTACAAATGGTGTAGAACGAATTGGTTTTCTTAATAGTTTTAATACAACTTTACAGAGTTGTAAAAATGATGAATATGTGTTTTTGGGTGGAGACTTCAACTGCACAGAAAATGATATGTTGGACAGGAACCATGTTGAGCCACATGCAGCTTCAAGCCGAGCTCTTCGTGAACTGATAGAGACACATAGTTTATGTGATTTATGGAGAGAATTTAATAGTCATGTGAAGCAGTACACGTGGCTCCATACAAGAGACAAATTTCTTTCCATGGCAACTCTTGATCGTTTTTATTGTTTTAAAGACCATGTAAATGTTGTGAAAAAATGTGAAATTGTGCCAGTTGGTTTTACTGATCATTTTTTGGTTTTATGTCAGGTGTTTATTGCAAATGTTAAGGTTAAAAGTGCGTACTGGCACTTCAATACTTCCTTGTTAGGCGATGTGAATTTTAAAGAAGTTTTTTGTTTCTTTTGGAGTCAATTCAAATTAAGAAAGCAAGAATTTAATGATTTGAGAGAATGGTGGGACTATGGAAAAATTGAAATAAAAATGCTTTGTCAACAGTATGCTTTCAATGTTTCTCGAGACATCACTCGACAAATGAGACTTTTGGAATCTGAAATTGTTAAATTACAAGCGTTGGCTGATGTTGAACCAAGACAAGCTGAGACATTGAAGTCCAAAAGGTCTCTTTTAGATAATATGCTTGGTATAAAGGCACAAGGAGCATTGATAAGGTCAAGACATCAGAATGTAACTGATATGGATGCTCCAACTAAATTCTTTTTTAGCTTGGAGAAAAAGAATGGACAATGCAGATATATTCACTCTTTGCGGTCAGAAAGTGGCCAGGAATTAACTGAAGTAAATGAAATAAGACAAAGAGCTGTAAGGTTCTATAAGGAGCTGTTCAAGTGTGAATATGAAGAGAATGTTCAGTTGTCTGCTGATTTTCTTGAAGGATTGCCCAGTGTTGCTGAAGACTCAAAGGCACATTTGGAAAGACCCCTGTCTAATCAGGAACTTTTGAATGCCCTTAAAGATATGAAAGGTGGGAAGTCTCCTGGTATTGACGGAATCCCTGTGGATTTCTATAAAGAGTTCTGGTCTGTGCTTGGTGAGGACCTACTAAGTGTTCTTAATGAGAGTCTGACGGAAGGCTCATTGCCTTTGAGTTGCAGAAGAGCTGTTATAACACTGCTTCCTAAGAAGGGCAGTTTACATGAGATTAAGAACTGGCGTCCTATAAGTTTGTTATGTTCTGATATGAAGATTCTATCAAAGGCCTTGGCTAACAGACTGAGAGAAGTAATGAACCAAGTTGTTCATGTGGATCAGACGTATTGTGTGCCAGGTAGATCAATTTTAGATAATGTTCATCTAATAAGAGATGTTTTGGATGTTTCTGGTTTTTTGGGGGTGGATTTGGGACTTATCTCGCTCGATCAAGAAAAAGCCTTTGACAGAATTGAACATCAATATCTGAGACTTTAGAGTCTTTTGGTTTTGGATTGAAATTTGTTAAAATGATTCGAGTGTTGTTTCAGAGCGTTTGTAACCTGGCCAATACATTCAATATATTTTGAATTCAAATACTAATGACTACGCCACCTCGGGAGTTTCACCCAAGGAAGTCAAGGAGCACAGGTTCGGTGGTGCAGTAAACAAAAAAACAGAGTCGCTTGGTACAATAAATAGATTAGTGTTTTTATTTGATTAAGAAATTCATTCCACTGGCATCAGGGAAGCACAATATAAATGACACTTTTATTTAAAGAGTAAAGTTAGCATTAAGTTAAGAACACGGCCTTTCTCCGGACACACTGGATCCAAACACAAGATCACATCAAATTCCAGATGGAAAAAAAATATATACTGTAGTTCCCAAACAAAAACAAACAGAGAAAATAATTATAAAAAAAATATAACCATTACAAGGCATACATTACCTTGGGGGTGGCAGCCTAGCAAAAAAAATCAAATGTGCTCTCAACCACTTCAGTGTGCAAAGCAAACAAAAAGGGAAAGACGTGTTCCACCCTGGTGCTCCACACTCACGACAAATGTGTTCACCCAAGTGTCTAGCCTCCCCCTCGGCGCACTCAGCCTTGACTGGAACCAAAAAAAAAAAAAAAAAATTAGTGGGAACAGTACGGTTTACAAAGTTGCCACAACATTCAGGTAGACAGAATTATGAAATGGTTGACAGAATTAGTGGATACACAATTAATCCGCCTATCTCGTCAATATTGCGGTCCACTAAATACGAGTGCAGTCGGTAATTAGACAGAACACGATGGTGTATTTACACCACACGGCCAACGGCCCCGTCGCACTAGTCAACCTCGATGTTGAAATGGCATAACCAAAAAGAAACGAAACAACAAAACCCCCAAAAAAACTACTAAATTCACATCACACCAAACCAAATCATGAAAAACAGCAGCACGACCTGAGTTGACCACCATGTGGTATGCAGAGACTGCAAGATAAAACAAAACCATCAGGCAATGATTTATTCAAAAACAATACCAAGCCTTCTCTAAATTATACATACCACAAAAGAATTACACGTGCATCGCGTTGTCAGGATGCATTCGTGGCTGTTCTGATAAAACACACAAACCCCCGTTAAACTCGACTACGACGTAGAAGGCACACCACGACATATTGCGATAGCCGACATACCTTAAGCTTTCAGGTGAGTGCTTGACGCAACTCCGAGGGCACGCCGTCACACAGCTACAAGCAGTCACTTCAAAAATAAAACAAAAACTCTAAGCATTTAAAAAAACCACACTAGCCGAGCACAACTTCCGTCACCTACCCCAGCTACAGTGATGCGAAGAACCGGATGAGGGGCGGGGAATGACGCAGCCTACGTTCTAGGGCTTCCCATCTACGCACTTAAATACACTGCGCCCATTTACTTCGTCCAGCCCCTCTCATATAAAGGTTATGACGCCACCAGCGGATAAGGATTCCCCTCCTACTACATTCCACCCCCCCCCTTCTTTTATCGGCGCCCCGACGATAAGCTGATTCAAACAGGAAAAGTAGAGATAGAATTAATGGCCAAACTAGCATTTAATCTGGCTAACGCCAGGGCCTAAACAAAACCGGAACTACCTGAGACGCAGCCCTGGAAGAGCAAACAGTCCCTCTTGCACCCCCCTGTGCCGTCTGAGGAAGATGGTACAAATTGGAATGTTGTCCCGCAGTCAAGCGAGCCGTCCGTCATAAGGATGGTCGAGTCTCCTCAGGCACGGTTGGACCTGGATGGTCAATTGGAGCAGTAGGAGGGGTCAATGGCCTTGCCTCCCGGGCGGCTGGCCTCACCGGAGGCAGCCTTTCGACCTCTGTTACTGTCGACCGATTACAAGAATCTCTCCTAGGGCCAGCACTTGAACTGGGATCATCCGAACGTGCAGGCAATACCAGCCACAAATCCTCCTCATTCACATCCTCCTGAGATGGCTCCAGTGGTGCAGATGGTTGGTCCTGAGAGGTGTTCTGGGGCTCTGGCTGTAGTTGTGCTTTCAACATTGTCTGATGTACATGTCGTACCTTCCCAAGATCATTCACGGGTGCGATTGTGTACACCACTCCTTTATCTTTGGGTACCCTCAGCACCTGATAATCCACAGAGCTCCACAGATCTTGAATTTTGTTCCGGCCCCTTACCCCAACATTACGCAGGTAAACGCGCTGACCCTCAGATAGAGGCATTTCCTTCACCCCCTTGTCGTGATAGTCCTTGCAAAGTGCGGCAGCACTTGCCAGTCTTTCTCTAGCCCCCTCAAATGCGACCTGCAGTCGACTCTCATGTTCCTGAATCCAGTCATGCACTGTACCGGTCCCGGACTCCCGTACTCTGCCCAACAAGAAGTCTACTGGTAGTTGGGGATCTTGACCAAACATCAAGAAGTGTGGAGACTCCCCAGTCGACTGATGTGGAGTAGTGTTGTAACAAAAGACTAGCTGAGGAAGGCAGGATGCCCAGTCTCTTTTTCTTGAAGCAGGTAGGGTGCGCAGCAGGTTATGCATTGTCCTATTGAAACGCTCGCATTGACCGTTGCCAGCAGGGTGGTACGGTGTGGTCCGTGACTGTGTAACTCCATACAGATGGCAAAGCTGTTGAATTAGGTTGCCCTCAAAACTGCGACCCTGGTCGGAGTGGAGCCGGCTAGGTACTCCGAACTTGTAAAACCACTCGGTCACGAGAACCTGGGCCACCGTAGAGGCCCTCTGGTCCCGGGTGGGTATGGCCACTGTAAACTTACTAAAAATGTCTGTCATGACAAGTACATTTTCTAGGCCGTTATTTGAGGGCTCCAACACGGTAAAGTCCATGGCCAAAATCTCATTGGGCCGTGAAGCCAACAGATGTCCCATGAAGCTAGGGGCAGAGGGGTTTATATGCTTCGCCACCTGACACCTCTCGCACTCCTGGCACCAGCGCTTTACCTCTGCTGCCATTCCGGGCCAAAAGCAGCGTTGACGGACCAACTCCATTGTCCGTTCCACCCCCTGATGCCCATGATCATGGTGTAGCTGGGTAAGTACCTCTTGCTTCAACGCTGCTGGTAGGACTACTTGAAACACCTCCTCACCCCCATTAGGTCGAAAAGTGCGACGGTGTAAGACCCCATCAATCTCCACCAGACGATCCCAGTGCCGTAATAACGCCAACGCCTGGGAGGATAGTGCTTGACGCATCGTTAAACCAGGGTAACTCTTCTGTTTTCGAAGGGTCCAAATCGCTTGAATAACAGGGTCTGACCACTGGAGAGAACATATATCAGAGGCAGAGTGATGGGGTAGGGCGAAGATGACCGTTTGAGTTACCTGAGGTGATGGTATCACTCCGGTCTGTTGGAGTAATTCTGGAACAGAGGTGGTGATGTTCTCTTGTTGATACTGTCGGGATAACGCATCCGCGTTCCTGTTTACTCTGCCAGACCGGTATCGAATCTCATAGTCAAAACAGGCCAATTGGGCCACCCATCGCTGCTCCGTGGCCCCCAACTTAGCCGAGGCAAGATGACTCAAGGGATTATTATCGGTGTAGATGATACACTTTTGCCCTAAGAGATACTCACGGAACTTCTCAGTGACTGCCCATTTCAGGGCCAGAAACTCTAATTTCATTGAACTATAATTAAGCATGTTACGTTCAGGGGGACGAAGACCACGACTTGCGTAGGCTATTGGCCGGACCTTGCCGTCCTGTTCTTGCGACAAGACTGCTCCCAGGCCACTATGACTAGCGTCTATTTCCAGGATGAAGGGTAGTGTGAAATTGGCATATGCTAATACTGGGCTGGAGGTAAGTTTAGCTTTCAATTCCTCGAAGCTCCGCTCACAGGCTTTTGTCCAGGCCTCCGCCAATCCTTGTCCGGTCCTTTTCCGGGCCTTGGTACCAGTCAACTCTGCTACTAACTTATGGAGGGGTGCAGCTATCTTCGCAAAGCCCTCCACGAAGCGCCGGTAATAGCTGGTAAATCCAAGGAACGAACGCAGCTCCGACACCTGGCTTGGACGTCGCCACTGCGCCACAGCCTCGATTTTCCCTGGGTCCGTAGAGACACCAGCGCTGGAGATGACATGCCCCAAATAGCCAACCTCCTGCTTTAGAAAGGTGCACTTCTCCAGCTTGGCTTTGAGTCCTTCTTGTCTCAGTCGGCTTAACATCCCCTCTAATCGTTCCAGATGCTGTGGGATGGAAGAAGAGAAAACCACAACATCATCAAGGTAAAGTAAGAGAGATTGACAATGCTGTTCTCCAAACAAGCGTTGCATGAGTCGCTGGAAAGTACTTGGGGCGTTGCAGAGGCCGAAAGGCATACGGTTGAACTCGAATAATCCAAAAGGAGTACAGAAGGCTGTTTTGGCTTTATCCTTCTCTGCCACAGGAACTTGATTGTAATCGCTGACTAAGTCAAGAGTAGAGAACCAATGGGCCCCAGAAAGGGCATCCAACGATTCTTCAATGCGTGGTAGCGGAAACGCATATTTACGAGTCTTTTGATTTAATTGACGGTAGTCTACGCAGAGACGAAGGCTACCATCCTTTTTCCGCACCACCACAATGGGGGACGCATAGGGACTGCAGCTCTCCCTAACAACCTGCGTCTCCAGCAGTTGATTGATATGGGCTTTAACAACCTCATACTCAGATGGTGGTAACCGCCTATAGCGTTGCCGAACCGGAACGTCATCTAACAGGGGGATTTCATGGGATATAAGACTAGTGCAGCCCAAATCTCCCTCATGAGCCGAAAACACTGCTTGGTACTCAACCAACAATGCCCTTACCTGTTGGGCCTCCTCTCTGCTAAGATTAGATAAATCAAGGGCATCTATGTGACTACTAATTGAGCTGGGAGATGAACCCACAACTTCAATGGCCCTCAACTCAGCTACGCCCTCAGGCAAACTGACTACATCCACCCTACGCAGATAGCCTAATTGGGTGCGAGCATAGAGAAGAACATCAGTAGTGCCCACATTTACCATAGGAACATAAACTGTACCCCCAAACACCCGTACCAAAGAGGGAGATGCTAACAGGCCACCTGGCAGGCCAGAGTCGAGAGGCTCAAATAAGGCAGTGCTACCAGACAAGTGATCTGCACATGTCGCCCTGACAAACTTGGTCACGCCCCCTGGAATACGCTGAACCCTACCCTGACTTAATTTAACAACACTCTTCACATCAGGGCAGGGTTCAACACCTGCCTGATAACACTGCTGTAAGGCTTGGAACACATGACCAGGGGCCTCATGTATAAACGTTGCGTACGCACAAAATGGGCATAGAAATATGCGTACGCATTTTTCCACGTGCACATCGGGATTTATAAAAAATAAACTTGGCGTAAATAAGTGCGCACCGTAAGGATGCTCTTGACCGTGCGTACGCACTCTTTTAGAAGAGTATGGGTTTTGGCGACACCGATGGTGAGCTGGAGTCAAATGTCTTTTTGCTTACTATTAGACAGAGAATCTAAAGAAAATTATACATCTACAGAAAGATAATACAAATATAATTTCACAAACCTATCATCACTTGAAGCAAACATCCATCCCTTCTTAAATGACCGCGCCAGCACGCGCGTTGGGCCGTTTGGTGAAACTGACGCACATATAGCCTATAATCTAACGGCAGATGGAGTAAAACCGTAAATCTTCATTATGAGTCCAAATCATAAATACAGTCCATATTCACAATAATAGTTTAAATAAATAAAAGAATGGTACTATGTTTTACTTCTGATATAAACATTTAGATTAAATATGCCATTCTCATTAATGGAGTTAAACTCTTAAACTACATGAAATCATTACTGAGAAGTTACAATATATATATATATATATATATATATATATTCAATAAATAGAAATAGACCTATTTGTTGTGGATACATTGCTTTTGAACACTTTTCTTCTGGCATGCTGTGTTTTAATGTTTTAACTAGAGATTGTCTGAGAAAACTGTTTCGTGCAAATAATGCACAACCATGTCTATCTCTTCCATTAAAATCTCTTCCATTATCCATTAAAATATAAATCAATTAAAAATACTATTTGGCCAGTGGAAAAGATTGAGAAAAACTTTCTCTGAAATGTATTTAACACTATTTGATTTATTCATTCAAAAACAAGGCAAGGATATAGGCTACAAAAAAAAATGTTTGTAATAATGTGACGGCACATCCGCATTTCATATTTTCCTAACGTCTTGTATCGTTAAACTTGGTATCACGTGGATGAATAATCATATGCAAATGATATGCAGATGAGGATATGCATAGTAAAACTAGGCGTTGTAATCTCCATATATGGTTATTTCGGGGAGGAGACGCACGTGCGCATAATCTCCCGCTGACTGGGATTTATAAAGTGAATTCTGCGCAGGTTCTGGCATACGAACGGTTTTATAAATCTGAAAACTTTTGTGCGTACGCAAATTCTGCCTTAGGTGCGTACGCACACTTTAAGGATGAAATCTACGCAAAGTTTTATGCATGAGGCCCCAGGTGCCTGAGACACAGTTGGTAACTCAAACAAAGCAGGTCCATGTTGCAAAAACAAAAGTTCGTAGCATTTGCTAATTACGTTCATCCCAAGGACCCCCGGGACACGGACACCCCCGGGAGGATCTTTTACTACAAGTATGCCACAACCTGGTATGACTCTACCGCACAAGAAAACATCTACCTCTAGATAACCCAAATAAGGAATGGCCAGGCCATTAGCAGCCTTAAGCTGAAGCCACCTCCAAGCCTGTAAACTCCCTGTCTTAAAGTGTTGCAAAAAGAAACTCTCGGTGACAGTAGACACCATAGAGCCGGTGTCCAATAAACAGGACACCTTCAGTCCACCCATAAGAATATCTATATGGGGGCAGGCGGACATTAAGTTTGTTACACTACTCGCACTATTTACAACACAAGAGCCTGTAAGGGCCCCACCCGAGCTGCGGCTCAACGGTTCGGTGGGCATTAGTTTTCCGACCCCTGTTGGGAGGGTAGGGGTCCAGTACTAGATGGAGAGGGTAACGCTACAGAGTGAGATCGGGGACGAAAGGGAACCCTTGCACCATCACACTCCCTTGCAAAGTGTCCCGGACGCTGACATCTCCTACAAATTACAGGGCCATCACGGAGTGGTCTCACATACCTCTGATTATTCTGAAGCAAAGCGATACTTTGGGTTAACTGATTAAGCTGGTCTTGCTGTTGCTTCAGAATTGCTTTAAGATCCCCCAGTTCTGAGCCTAATGAGCCATTACCCAACATGGTAGAGGAACCCCCCTGAACCCCATACTGAAGGCCATAGACCGATGGAACAGAGTGACTACGACCTCGAACCCCCCCGGGCATGCCCTCCCGCTCCCACCTAATGGCCTCTCCTCTAACATCCAACAGGGTACTTGTGGGCTTACTACGCACCAGTTGTTTTAACTCTCTGCGAAGAGAACAATCAGAAACATGCTCGATAAATTGGTCACGTAATAGCACTTCGAAATTCAACGTGCCCGCTGGTGCAACACGTTTTACCATGTCTAGAAGGCGCATCAGAGCCAAAGAAAACTCATGAAGACTCTCCCCCTCTTGCTGTTTTCTGGAAAAGAAAGCCTCCTGTAATGCAACATATGATTGACAACAGCCATACAATTCTTGCAAGATCTTAATAATAATTTCTGGGTCTCCCCGCTCTGCATCTGAACGATATTTAATTTCATCCCTGGCCTCCCCCTCCAAATGATCAACTAAAAAGAAAGCCTGATCAACAGGAGTCAAATGACGAGCTCGCATACATGCACGTGCCTCCTCAACCCACTCGTCAATATTCATACCAGAGTTACCTCGAAACATAGGGCATTTTCTATCCCGTGGGATAAGAACAAGTCTCTCAGTAGCAGTTCCAATACCTTCCGCAGCCCTGCTGGTAGATGGTCTTACTGCAGTATTGTCGCAGAGGGCCGGAATCGACTCTGACACCGTTGCTGCTGGCTCCTGGCGCAGACGTTCGTTTTCAGCTCTCAGTTGTAGCACAATGTCTCTAAGTTGCGTCAGTTCTTCCTCCATTACTAAACAGAACAGAGACAAAAGAAAAGAAAAACACAAGGAGAACACCAAGGAAAGGCGTTCGTTCAGATGGGACCTCAATTGATCCAGGGCTTGGGCATCACCTCAGAGACAGAGTCGGCTGCTGTTTTTCAATACACCAAACAAATAACAAAAAAACACCAAACAAAAAAAAACTTACTCCACGACTCTGCTTTAATAATGCAACCACCCTGCCCGACTACGCCAGTTTGTAACCTGGCCAATACATTCAATATATTTTGAATTCAAATACTAATGACTACGCCACCTCGGGAGTTTCACCCAAGGAAGTCAAGGAGCACAGGTTCGGTGGTGCAGTAAACAAAAAAACAGAGTCGCTTGGTACAATAAATAGATTAGTGTTTTTATTTGATTAAGAAATTCATTCCACTGGCATCAGGGAAGCACAATATAAATGACACTTTTATTTAAAGAGTAAAGTTAGCATTAAGTTAAGAACACGGCCTTTCTCCGGACACACTGGATCCAAACACAAGATCACATCAAATTCCAGATGGAAAAAAATATATACTGTAGTTCCCAAACAAAAACAAACAAAGAAAATAATTATAAAAAAAATATAACCATTACAAGGCGTACATTACCTTGGGGGTGGCAGCCTAGCAAAAAAAATCAAATGTGCTCTCAACCACTTCAGTGTGCAAAGCAAACAAAAAGGGAAAGACGTGTTCCACCCTGGTGCTCCACACTCACGACAAATGTGTTCACCCAAGTGTCTAGCCTCCCCCTCGGCGCACTCAGCCTTGACTGGAACCAAAAAAAAAAAAAAAAAATTAGTGGGAACAGTACGGTTTACAAAGTTGCCACAACATTCAGGTAGACAGAATTATGAAATGGTTGACAGAATTAGTGGATACACAATTAATCCGCCTATCTCGTCAATATTGCGGTCCACTAAATACGAGTGCAGTCGGTAATTAGACAGAACACGATGGTGTATTTACACCACACGGCCAACGGCCCCGTCGCACTAGTCAACCTCGATGTTGAAATGGCATAACCAAAAAGAAACGAAACAACAAAAACCCCCAAAAAAACTACTAAATTCACATCACACCAAACCAAATCATGAAAAACAGCAGCACGACCTGAGTTGACCACCATGTGGTATGCAGAGACTGCAAGATAAAACAAAACCATCAGGCAATGATTTATTCAAAAACAATACCAAGCCTTCTCTAAATTATACATACCACAAAAGAATTACACGTGCATCGCGTTGTCAGGATGCATTCGTGGCTGTTCTGATAAAACACACAAACCCCCGTTAAACTCGACTACGACGTAGAAGGCACACCACGACATATTGCGATAGCCGACATACCTTAAGCTTTCAGGTGAGTGCTTGACGCAACTCCGAGGGCACGCCGTCACACAGCTACAAGCAGTCACTTCAAAAATAAAACAAAAACTCTAAGCATTTAAAAAAAACACACTAGCCGAGCACAACTTCCGTCACCTACCCCAGCTACAGTGATGCGAAGAACCGGATGAGGGGCGGGGAATGACGTAGCCTACGTTCTAGGGCTTCCCATCTACGCACTTAAATACACCGCGCCCATTTACTTCGTCCAGCCCCTCTCATATGAAGGTTATGACGCCACCAGCGGATAAGGATTCCCCTCCTACTACACATTGAAAGCATGTTGAAAGTCAATGGTGGTTTAAGCGCCCCGTTTAATATCGGTAGGGGTATAAGGCAAGGTTGTGCACTATCGGGAATGTTATACTCCCTAGCCATTGAACCTTTGTTAATTAAACTAAGAAACAAAATTGTGGGTTTGCATTGCACAGAGTTACAGCATCAGGTGTCAGCATATGCTGACGATGTTATAATAATAATTAACAGTCAAAAGGAAATTGAAAATTTGGTGTCTGTTGTAAAGGCTTTTGGTTTAATATCGTCTGCTAGAGTAAATTGGGAGAAGAGTGATGCTCTGGCAATTGGAAAATGGGAGGAGGGTTTGCCAAAGTTACCTGGTGAGATGTTATGGAAAAGGGGGGGGGTTCAAATATTTGGTAGTATACCTGGGTGATGAAGCTGCACAACAGAAAAATTGGGAGGGAATTGTGGAAAAGATAGAGGGCAGACTTAAAAAATGGAAATGGATCCATCCACAAATGTCTTTTCGAGGAAGAGTGATAGTCATTAATAATTTAGTAGCCTCAACATTGTGGCATAAGTTGTCCTGTGTAGATCCACCTGTTGGCCTTTTGCCAAAATTACAGACAATTTTGGTTAATTTTTACTGGGACAAACTACACTGGATTCCTCAAAGTGTGCTTTATTTGCCCAGAGAAGAGGGTGGGCAAGGCCTGGTACACTTGCAAAGCAGGCTAGCGACTTTCCGCTTACAATTTGTACAAACGTTTTTGAAGGGGTCTGCGGATCTGGTGTGGAGAATGATAGCTAAAACAATCCTACAAAGGGTAGAAGGTCTTGGCATGGATGCTGCATTGTTTTTAATGGACCACAAGAACATTTGCCTTAATGGATTACCATCTTTCTATCGTGGACTTTTTAAAGTTTGGAGACTTTTTGTCATTCAAAGACTGGAGAAAACAGACTCTTTGTTTTGGTTGCTTGAAGAACCCTTGGTTAAAGGAGCTAGGCTCGATATAACAGGAGAGAGCACAATTGGTCTCACCCAGAGATTGTGCACTTCTAAAAAAGTTCAATTGAAGCATGTTATTGATGTGGCCGGGCCTGAACTGAATGATATTAATGCTGTGGCTACTTTGCTGGGGCAGAGATCAATTCGCCAAACTGCAAAAATAATTGAACTTTGGAAGGAAAAACTAACACATGATGAATTAAAGCTGTTGAAAGGATTTAAAGATGGGTCTGTAAGTCTGGATGAGACTGATTCCTTTCCAAAACTTGGTCTTACACCAGATTTTAAAGATGCAACAGGTCCTTTATTGGATTTGAATGTTTTAACAGATTTAGATTTGAACATGCTAGGGGGTAAATTGATGTACAAATGTTTTGTGAAAGTGCATAATAAAACAATGTTAGATAAAAGAACTGACACAGTGTGGAGAAGTAAACTTGAAATAGATGATGAAGTAAAGCCAGTGTGGAGGGCGCTGTATAAACCACCATTGATAAAACGTGTTGGAGATTTACAGTGGAAAATTGTACATGGTGTTGTGGCAGTAAATGCTTTTATATCTATTATCAACCCTAGTGTTGATGATAAGTGTATTTTTTGTGGGCATAGAGAGACTGTATTTCATTGCTATTCAGAATGTGAAAGATTGGTGCCATTGTTTGATATTTTAGGCCAGGTTTTTTATAATTGTGGAGAGGTTTTTACTCAAAGCACTTTTATTTTGGGAGCTGGCTATAGGCAGAATCAAAAGATGAAATGGCAGTTGATTAATTTTTTGGTAGGTCAAGCAAAACTTGCCATACTTATCACAAGAAGAAATACAATTGAGAAAACACATGGTCAGGAGCTTTTGCCTGTTTTCAAAGCTTTTGTAAAATCTAGAATCACAATAGATTTTAGGTATTATAGAGCAATGAATGATGTTGGAACTTTTGTACAACAATGGTGTTATAATGATGCTGTTTGTACAGTGGAGGAGGGAGAGTTGTGTTTTTTGCTGTAATTTTTTTTTGATGAATTGAATTGAAGTGATATGAATTAAAGTTATTTCATAAAAATCAAAAAAAATCTCTCACCAGTTAATGTTATTAATAAGCTACATGTCTCGTTTTACCTTCTTTGCCATTGACATCTAACTGAACTACAAACTTTCCGAACTTCAAAGCTCTCATCAAGCTTGCTCTGTTGTCAGTGTTATTCTGCAGTGTTACATGCTTCCTGGTATCGTTTTTTGGTATCGGATCATTATTTTGAGTATGAGTACAGGAGTGCAATATCGGGCCCGATACCGGTGATATCGGTGCATCCCTTACATCCCTTCAGTCAAATGTTTTTCCAAATTATTATAAACCCTAGCTAATAAACATTACTATTGCATTACTGCTGTTTTCTTCTCTTCACAGGCTACATAGCTGCAATCTCACTGCTAACAATTAACAATTATTTGTATTCTGTCTGTTTTAGACTTACCCTCCATAGTTGCATTTATCACCTCTGCTATGAAAGTGACTAACTTCTTTAGATAAACTGTTACTATCCCCTCCTTTGCCTGATCTGGTAATTTTGTATTTTGTATTTCAACTCTGTTTCTTTCATCACTCTTACTGACCATTTTCACAGCTTCTGCATATGAGATCTTATTTTGAATTTTAGCTTGTTGTACTTCTATTTCCCTTCTCATCACCTCACAGCCACCGTAAGCCACACTATGACTACCCCCACAATTACAACACTTTTGTTGCTCATGATTACAATGGCCATACTCATGATCTTCACCACATCTTGCACACCTTCTGCCTTTACATGTCATTGATGTATATCCAAACCTTTGACAGTTATAACACCTCATTGGCTTTGGAACATACTCTCTTACACTATAACTCATAAATCCTAGTGTTACATTCTTTGGGAGCACTTCCTCCTCAAACTCCAGAATCACAAGCTCACTGTCCTTCCTCTTTCCCTCCCGAGTTATCTGCATCGTTCGAGCGCCTTTTAGATATCCTCCTCTAAGATTTGCTTTAATTTCCTCTATAGTAACCCCGACTGGTACCCCCCATATCACTCCCTTACTCCACATGTTTCTGTAAGGACTTTTGCCAGGCGACTCAACCTCCTCCCACACACACACACACATTCATCCACTTACTCCATTGAGTATCAAGTTACAAGATTTTATGACACATTGGAATATAACAGGAGTGGGTCTCTGAACAAAGAGACAGACATTTCTGTTTAAATACTTAAAACCATTAAGTATATTTTGTTAAATGTATGCGTTTTCCCCCATGTCACCGTGAAATATCTTTGTTTGTTCGCTGCATAAAAAAAGAATTAGAAATACCTTCTTTATGCATTTTAAACATAAGTGTATATTCCTTTAATGTAACATAATGTTCCTTGATGTCTCCAGAATGCTTATTGAATGAAATATCTGAATATGCACAGAGATATAAAGTAAAGTGTATTTTTAATATGTTTTACTGCCATTGAAGATCACACTGTTAAACTATAAAACCCTCCTTGAACACAGCCCCTCCCACGAGGAGTGCGTGCTCTGAGAACAAAGGACAATAAACTGAGAGTTCCCGCGTGCAACGTCCATTCCCCCGATTGGCTCCAGCCAACAGGAAGGGGATGGATTTCTCCAAGGTAATAAATGAAGGAGCGCAGCTCCACCCGCCCTCTTGCTGAAAACCTATAGTGTCAAGCAACATGTAACTCTTGTGATCTCCTCATGGAGATCAGGTCCAAAACCTGGATCCTTTATTTTGTTCGTCTAAAGTTCGTCTCTTCTTTAAGTTTACTAGCAAGTTCGCCTCCCAGGAAAGGAAGCGGACTTTGCTGAACTATTTCCTCGGGTAACGTCACCTCAAAGATGTCCAACCGCTGTTCAAAGACTCGTGCTTGCATCATGTGACTTCCCAGGGAACAAAGGAGCCACGCGCACGCAACTAACCATGCACCCGCCGGGACGGGCCATGCAAAAACGCTGCGGCCGCGCTCCATGTGACGCGCGCACGCAGGACAGCACCAGCAAGGAGCCCGCCGTGTCTCACACAGACCAAATTTGTTTTGCAAGTATACCTTCTTTTAGTGCTTCTAAGAAGCATTAAGAATGTGTTTTCGAGGTGTGTCAGAAAGGTTGACTGTCTGGGGAAATGTGGTCTGGAATTCATAGCAGCTTTCTTTGGCCAAGGCCCGCCCATAAGGCCGTTTGACCGACATGTCAAACAACCAATTACAGTTCGTTTCATTCAGCGTCACGTTTCGGGGCGTGGAAATGTCCCCACAACAACAGACCGGCGTGCAACAAGTCAGACAGCAGCAGTCACCGGAGGCGCTCGTTAACAACGGTCCGCGTTATTAAATTCACCCACGAACTCGCGCTCATGTCCATCTTATGCCCGCTTTGTCACACGGCCAGTTCAACCTCGCCGCACATTGAATACTCGCAGTCAAACGTTTGACTCTGCAGTATCTTATGCACCATATAATCCAGTGTGCGCCCTATATATGAATACTGAATCTCGGCCAGCTGCGATGTCAGCGTCTGTTGTTTCATGTTTGCCCACAAACGCGGCTGATATCCCCTTCGCAATTAAGCACTTCACTTGATCTTCCATAATCGATAGGAGGGGACATACAACTACGTTTAGCTGATCTTGATTAATGCTCATTGTCACTCATAAACACAACAGTTTTTCTTCCGCAATCACACTTCTGCGCTTTGTTTCCCGGCGGACCGAAAATAAACGCGACACTGACGCCCCCCGGAAATCCGATAAAATTCAACCAATCAGATGACGACTTCGACATTCCTGAAGTGTTTCCAGTTAAGTGTACCATATGCATCAGACGTTTAGCCAACGTTCCGTGGGCGTGACGTCTGAGGCTGAGACTAGGGGAAATGTAACCCTGTCTCTCAATACTCTCTCTCTCTCTCTCTACATTCTGTCTCTCTCTCCCGCCAACTCAATTTACACGTGTTCCATTGTCTAAACGCCCAGCGTCGTCTTAGTTTGTGTTTTAATGTTTGTAAATACACGTATCATTGTAACGTAGTAAATGTTTAAGTAGTTGCCTTATTAAATGCAATATATAAAATTTTGATTGGAATACTGCCTCTTTGCTCATTTCCCAAGTCCCTGAAATGTCGATCAAAAGCTAGCTAAGTTATTCAAAGATACCTTAAAAGGGTATGTTTTTATAGAGCAGGAAAACTAATTCTTGTGGCCACAGAATTTGTTTTCACAAACTCTATAAATTAATTGAGCTAATTAATTTTAATTGTCTTGTAAAACGTGGTCTGTGTAATTAATTACAATTAATTTGTGGTTAATTGCAGAGACACACATGGATGCATGCAGGCAGTGGCGGTTCTACTTTGAATTACACCCAGGGCGAGACCCCCTTCGAGCCATATTTCAGCATTTAAATCATCTCTATAAAAAGAAAGAGTCAATAAAGATACATTCCTGACATTTATCATGCTCAGTAGCTTATCTTTTATTATTAATAGTAAAATTCGTACCGATTTTCCCATGGCTGTCGTTGCTATAGAACCATACACTCTCACTGCACTCCGCTCTCCACAACGACAAAGGAGTTTTAGTAGCTAATGTATTTCCACCACAGAAAAACGCTTGCTGTAGCTCTGCTAAAAGATTTATTTACGGAGAAGAGAAAACACCCAAGTGTTTGGGTGCACGTGCACTCCCATACTGAAAAGTTTATGAGCGCGCTTCCCATGAGCGCACCTCCCGTGCGCCTATTTGAAACATAGAGGATTTGAAAAATAACGACCTCGAGCGCGCAAAAGACGCGATACCAGAACTAATCAGGAGATCCCCTTGACATCGCTTCTGCGCACGGCACCTTCTCAGCAAGCAGGGCGCCATTGCCAATAATTGAACCGAAATGATTAAAAATAGAAAAACTTTGCGGCACAGAGTATTTTTTTAACTGCTCGTGCCGCCCCCCATGTGACATGAAGAAATGCCGCCCCGGGCGACTGCCCGGTTCGCCCGTGCCTAGAACCGCTACTGCATGCAGGTAAAATTGACAAAGCTTCCCTCAAAGGGAGATTTATTACATGTAAGACTGGTCTGATCCAAATCTGTATGAATAATTATTAATTATCAATTATTAATTATGATATGCAAATTCCCCATTGATCGGACTGACTTGTCTTTACATTTCCTTTTTCAATTTGACTTGTACTTATTACTTTACACTTTCCAATCTCTTTAATTCTTCCAGCCCACTCTCTTTGTTCTTCATTTTTACATCCGATCATTAGATTACCATCTCTCAACACCTTGGCTACTACAATATCGCCGATCTGGTTTTTCAATACAGTTGTTAATTTCACTGGACTTATTGATGAAACTCCCCACTCCTCACCAAATCTCAATATGATTTTAAACTCTAGTCCTTCCGTTCCTTTATCTTTTATTACTTTCCCATAATCCTCATTACTCCTTGCCCTCTTTGTACTGCTCCCAGCAAAAGTATTTCCTCTTTTGTCCCTCTTTTTCTCACCTTCCTGACTTACATCCATACCTCCCTCACTATCACCCTTATCAGTGTCCCTCCCCTCAGACTCTGACCCATTCTCAACACAGTTGTGCCTACCCGCTGCCTTCTTCATCTTCTTCATTTTAAGTTGACCTTTTTCCAAAGTCCCACTTCCAGACACTCCTTTTTTCCAGGATCATCCGTAAGTTCTTGCTTAAACGTTTGAACCATTCGCCCAAGCTTGCTAAGTTCCAGTGTAGCTTCACTTCCGACTCTGTCCGTACTTGGAGGCTAGTTCGGATAGCCAACCTGCTAACCAGCCGACTGTGTGCTGTGTGGCTGTAAGTCAGTTGTAGTCTGTAAAGTGGACACATATGAGCAGTGTTCATTTTACTCTGGGGATTTTGTTGTGTGTGTGTTTCAGATTATAAACCAAGGGTTCTCATCTGTGGCCCTCAAGATCCACTTTCCTGCAGAGTTTAACCCTGATCAGACTCACCCGCCGGCAACTTTCTAGTAATCCAGATGACTGTGATTAGTTTGTTTAGGTGTATTTGATAAGGGTTTGAGCTAAACTCGGTCAGAAAGTGGATCTGCGCTGAGGCCTGCTGGAGCTGCTCTAAATATGTGCTGTGCAATTAAATGAAAGATCAAATATAGTAGAGCAATAAAAGGAACAGTTAAATTAACAGACCTCTCAAAATACATTTTAACATGCTTAAGCATGAACATAACTGAAGGTAATATATATTTACTAAAAACATTAAGCCAACTAATATTGGTGTTTATTTTGTTCGTCACACAGGTTACATCACTGTAAACTCACTGTTCAAACTTGTGAGAGTTTATCATCAGTTATTCAATCCTCAAACACCGTCCTGAGAGAGCTGGACCTGAGTAACAATGACCTGCAGGATTCAGGAGTGAAGCTGCTTTCTGATGGACTGAAGAACTGTCAGCTACAGATACTGAGGTAAATGGGTTTCCATTGGGGGTGTAACAATTCGTTTTAACAACGATTCGATTCGTATCACAATTCAAGGACGATATTGGTTCATTTAGAACGATACGATCCGAAACGATTCAGTGACTTGAAATCGATTCAGTAACTTTTTAGTCAAAAATATCAACCAGTGTGACTGAAATAAATACCTGAATTTATTTATTTATTATAAGGTTATTAATATTATTAACCTGGTTAATTTAGAATTTCTCTAAAATTTCCAAACACATTCCCGGAGAAAACATCTATGAACCTATTAATATTAATGATTTTTAAGTTTGAACATACAATACATTTACAGATTTACCTACTGTGACATGAAAAATAGCTTAGAATTAAATAAAACCACTTTTCCTAAAGTAGAACAGTCTTCTTTTCAATTAATGAAATATGCATTCTTTATAAATACTTGCATACATCATTCTTTTATTCTTTCAAGTAGACAAATTTATTTGTTTGAATTATATTTTAATCCTTATTAAAGCTATTAACAAACAGTGAATGCTTTTCTCTTTTTCTTTTGTCGCTTGAATATTAAGGACACAGACCGCGTTTGTTGTCACTGCCACATCATGTCCAATGACATGCGGATACAATTGTCATGTATTTGTCTCTTGTTTTTTTGTGCAAGCATATGGCCTGTTGTTTGGGGCTATGTGTTTGCATTGTCTTGTGTTACCTCGTTTCCTTGTTAGGTTATGTTGTATCCGTGTCACCTGTGATTGTGATCACGTGTCCTTACCACACCCCTTGTTCCCTCATTAGTATTGATGTTCATCAGTGTCACCTGTTCCTTTTGTGATTGTGTTCTATGTAAGCTTTCAGTGTTTGTTCCTCAGTGCTGGTTCGTCTTGTTAACAGTCGGTGAGTACTGTGATCTGTCTGTGAATGGTCCAGTTATATTGTCAAGTCTGTTATTGTCTTATAGTTTCTGTTTGTTTGCCCCATCGTCAGGGCCGGATTAACATAAGGGCTAGGTGGGGCTGAAGCCCCAGGGCCCGCGGGATTAGGGGGCCCGTGATTGGCTGGTCAAATGAACTCTACAATTTTCGCCATGATGTTGGGAAACACCTCTTTTCTTTATGCTCTTTCATGTAGATAGAACATGAGTGCTCGATAGAGTGCAAAAAAGATTAAAAAAAGTGACAGTGGTGCACACAAAAAGAAAAGGGATGCAAAAATTCCTAGACTAACGAAATACTTTGGTTCACTTTCTTCCGTGCCCGTGAAAGACCGCGAGTGCAGCGGCAGCAGCCCGTTAGCTTCACCCTCCTGCGTCGTCACCGATCTGCGTGTTTTACACGTCGAAGAAGGTAAGCAAGCAGCTGGTAACTGTTTCTCGTGGAGTCGTAAGGTATTTTGAATATAGGGTCTAGTCGTCGGTGATTTATTGTAGCCTGAATCCAGATCTGTCAGTGTTTCTTCTCCCACCACTCACCCGTGTAAAAAACCTGGCCGAATTCTTTATTTATTTTTGACGAACATCAAGGTCCAAGGTCTACATGGGTATTTTTGCCTCGATGAGTTTTTGTCTTATTGTAATATTACATAGGCCTAATGTAAAAGAAATATATCACAAGTAAAAGCGTAGTTTTCCCTAAATATCAGCACAATTGCTAATGTGATATTTGCAACAAGCTAGCAAGCAAGCAAGCATGTGAAAAATGTGATATTTGCAACAATAAATGAGTTTACCAACAACATTGAAAGTTACGTTTTGGTTTATCGTCACTTCGCCGATGAAAATCCCAAAATTAAACCACAGCAGAAATCATCACTGAAACTGATAGTGGTGATTCGTTACTGAATCCGCGTTTTGAACGAATAGTTTTCTTTTAAATGACTCCTCGTTTGCTTCGTTGTTGAATCAAACAACCGTTTGAAATTTTAAATTTCATTATTAAATAAAATAACAATCATAGCATTTATGTAATTGTAAATGCAGTGTAAATGTATTTATATATTTTTTTTTTACAGATTCAAAATTATCTTTCATGATTAAATTGATTGCGGTCAACAATGGTACCAGAAAGACTGAACCATCTTATGTCCCTGGAATGCGACATTGTTAGAACCATGGATTTGAATGATATCATAAAGGATTTCTGCTCTGCTAAAGCTAGAAAAAGACTTTTTAACTATAAGACCAAAAAGGAAATGTAAAAGGCAAGTTCAACCAAAAATAAAAATTTTGTCATCATTCACTCACCCTCATGTTGTTCAAACTGAAAGAATTTCTTTCTTATACTGAACACAAAAGAAGATATTTAAAAGAAGATGGAAGACAGTTTATGGTAGTCATTGACTTAATATATATTTTTCCTATGGAAGTCAATGGGTGCCGTCAACTGTCTACCAACATTCTTTAAAATAATGTCTTTAAAACGTCAATAAAAAATATTTATTGTGTTAAAAGACTGTGGCGAGGCAATCAGATGAAAGGGGGCCCTTGGTGTTGCTATAGCCCCAGGGCCCAAAGTCCTCTTAATCCGGGCCTGCCCATCGTGGGTCTTTGTTTTCCGGTTATAAATAAACTGTGTTTTGAGAAAGTTTCTGTCTGCGCTTGGGTTCTATTTAGCGTAACGTGACAGAACGAACCAGCCAATTTTTGAACCCAGCAGACAATAGGCTATGTCTTGTTCCGCCAGTAGCCAGTTGGGTGACCAGGAGCGATGGTGGCAGTCGACCATCGAGGATATGAGGAGGGGCAAGATTCCGTTTCCTCCCTGGGGAGAGAGATCCCTGGAGAGATTTGCCCAGGGCCTAGAGGAGAAGAGAAATTTTACGCCGGAGGTCCTCCTAAACTCTTATTTCATCGCAGGGCTCAATGTACCTCCTCCGCTGGCTGAACGGCAGGGGCTGATCCGACGCCTGTTTCGAGAGGTAGTGGACATGTGTGTCAAAAGGAGCGAAAGGACCCACGAGGACATTGTCAATTTCTGCATTGCCAGTGATACCGGAGAGTCACGTCCTAGCCACGACAATGCTTGGCAACCACATTCTCACCACTTCGACGTCTATGAAAGGTCCTTCAGCTTTTGCTACGGACATTGCGGGGATCCTAGGTCCGGCTATGGCTCCTGGACCGCGGTCAAAGAGGAGGAGGAAGAGATCGTCAGGATCACCATCTCAGTCCCTTCCTGGCTCTGTGCCGATTCTCCAGGTTGCTTCTGTCAGTCTGGCCCATGCTGAGGTAGATGAGAGAGTGACCATGTCCAGCCATGTCCCATCTATAAGTCCTGTCCATGCTGAGGTGGATGGGAGAGTGACCAAGAACAGTTCTGCCCCAGCTAAGGAGAATAGGACTGTCCATGCTGAGCCATCTGTGGTATCCCCTGTCCCAGCTCCGTTGCCAGAGGCAACACCCCATGTTTTGGATTCTGTTTCGGCTCCTCTGCTTGCTGCAGCAACATCGGTTGTGTCCCCTGTTTTTTCCCCGATTACCCCTGTTCCTGTTGTGCCCCGACCTGTTCCTCCCAAGACTGTACCTCATGTGTCTCCACCCAGAACTGCCCGGTTTTCGTGCCCTCAATCATTGCCCATGTCCAGTGAATCCAGGACTTTTGTTCCACCCACCCACTCTGGACCTCCACCTACCTACTCGGGACCTCCACCTACCTACTCGGGACCTCCACCTACCTACTCGGGACCTCCACCTACGAACTCTTTTGTTCCCCCACCCCCCCTCCCTCATGTGTTATTTTTATTGTGTCATCCCAATCCCACTGTTATGTTTTCTTGTTTGCCACTGTTGATGGTCGTTATGTTTTGTTGGTTTATGTCTAGTTTACAGTCTGTTATGTCCCATGTGGAGCGTCTGGTTGCCGCTCCGTAAGGAGGAGGTTATGTCATGTATTTGTCTCTTGTTTTTTTGTGCTAGCTATGTTTTGTTTTGGGCTATGTGTTTGCATTGTCTTGTGTTACCTCGTTTCCTTGTTAGTTTATGTTGTATCCGTGTCACCTGTGATTGTGATCACGTGTCCTTACCACACCCCTTGTTCCGTCGTTAGTATTGATGTTCATCAGTGTCACCTGTACCTTTTGTGATTGTGTTCTATGTAAGCTTTCAGTGTTTGTTCCTCAGTGCTGGTTCGTCTTATTAACAGTCGGTTCTGTGAGTACTATGATCTGTCTATGAATGTTCCAGTTATATTGTCAAGTCTGTTATTGTCTTATAATTTCTGTTTGTTTGCTCCATCGTGGGTCTTTGTTTTCCGGTTATAAATAAATGGTGTTTTGAGAAAGTTTCTGTCTGCGCTTGGGTTCTATTTAGCGTAACGTGACAACAATTGCACTGATGCACTTTCTTCAAAACGCACATTTAGTGTTGTGTGTATTTGTCCATTCTGACACAAAAGAGAACTCAATTCATTACTCGTGAGCTGTATAGGTGTCTATGTGCATGGTTGGTTGTTTGGGTTGGTCGGGTGTGAGCGCACCGAAATCATTTTTTGCATCGTCACTCTTATTCAGATCTATATGCATACTCTACTACTCATCCTCCCAGACGCTGACATATTTTAATGTTTTATGAGACTGCGGGGTAGATCAGCACGTTACAGTAGTACAAATGTGCGCATCTACCACACACGCAGGACATAATTTCTGACTGGATCGCTTCCCAGATCGACACTATCTAACATTTTCGTCTAGTTTGTTTCGTCTAGATCCCTACAAACAGCGAGTGACTCATTTAGAACATCTCCGTCTTTACAAAAGCCAATGTGTTTTCACACACTGATCATTTCTCGCTCATCGGCTTCTCCTTGTCATTCGCCATGATATGTTGTCTTTGCGCTGCTGCTGCTGCTGCGTGGCGATAACGTCACAGATAGGCAGACTGAATCGAGTAACGTTTAATGCCTATATATTAAAACTAATGTTCTAAGAAAAAAACATCCATATAAAGTCTGACGTGCTTAAATTCAATGCGTTATTTCCTAGTATCGATACAATAGATTGATTAACTTTTAAACGATTTTAGATCGATATATGCCGTCTGGAAGGCCAACTAGCAGAGTACAGATCGATGTAGTTGGATCGTATGAATATAAATTGATGTAGTAGATTAATCGTTACACCCCTAGTTTCCATTAAACAATTAATACAAAAATATACAGTATATTTTTACAATTTTGTCAACAAATCTGAGACAATGCCAGAAGAAGAGGCAAAATCATTTCCTGCATTATGGACATGACATTTGCAGTCAAAAGATAATGCATTCAATACCAATATTCATCACCACACCAATTAACATCCTCACTGGGGCTTGACCTTGCTACCTGCCCTCTGGTGCAAAAATCGTACTTTAACATCGATCTTCTCCAGGATGAGTCCATGCATCAAAATCCCCATTAATGTACACTGCTCAGTGTTTATATAATCCACATTCAGAGTGTTAAAAAGAAACACTGAAGCAGTGTAGACATTGATAAGCTAATTAAGGTGAGAGAAATTAAAAATGTCACTTCGGGGTTTCACCCTATACCTAAACTTACTACTTAGGTGCCCTTTACTGTTCCCTGCTGCTAAATCCAGGGTCACACTGTACGATTTTGGCTACGATTTGACTGTCAGAGACACATTTTTGAATCCTTGAAAAGATTCCTCTGCCCCTGGGTCAACATCTGAAATGTTTGATCATATTACAAGTAAATATAAGAAGAAATTCTGGCAGTGTGACTTTACACTGACAACCATCAAACCAAAAACCATCAGGAGTGCAGAGCCCCCACCCAGATTTCTTTTTTTGAGAAAAGCTACGATCATAATTAATGCTATGATAATTAATGTTTTTGTTACTTTTAAGAATCTACAAAGAATAACAGCTGAAAGTACAAACTACGCAGGTCAATGTGTGAAAGAAACTGATGTGAATGCCAAACTAATGTCATGTGGACTGTTGCTGTATGTCTTTGTAGATTGTCTGGCTGTATGGTGACAGAGGAAGGCTGTGGTCATGTGTCTTCAGCTCTGAGTTCAAACCCCTCACACCTGAGAGAGCTGGATCTGAGCTACAACCACCCAGGAGATTCAGGAGTCAAGCTGCTCTCTGATAAACTCAACGATCCAAACTACAGACTGGAAAAACTCAAGTATGTAGAGCAGGAAGAGCTTCCATTAAACTTCAAAAACACCTTTACAATATTCACTTATTACAAACTAGTTACACTTTATTATAGATTACATGACTACATTTAATAAAGTTTTTATTGAGAATGTACAGGGGTTTAGCTCTAGTTATACTACATTGAACTATACTATGAACATTCAGAGGTGTGCAATTATTTTCAGTAAACGCACAGATAAAGTAGTTCCCTATCGAGGGAACTCCAACTGCGTCAAATGACACTTTGGGGGAAGCCCCTCAGCGTAGCTCGTCTGAAGCATGAATGAAAACTAAGCCAATCTCCGATTGGAGAGCGTAAATGACGTAATGTGTGACGACACATAAGCGGAACCTATATAAGGACCCGGCACACATGAGATGTCAGCTTTCTTTTCTTCAGCAAGCGCTATCTGTTGTGTGAGTATTATTTATTGTTGTCTGTCTAAGCCACAAAAGAGAAATATCATAGCGAGTCAAGCGAGTTTCAGAAGATGTGTGCACCCTTGCCCTCGTTTTATCACGGGTGGGGACACACATCAACTGTGCACGCACTGTTTAGGGATGCAGCACACGCAGGTAGCTCTCGAGGGGGCTGCTTGCGAGCATTGTGAAAGATTAACGCTCCGCGTGCTGCTCCCGGCTGGCCATTTTCAATGATGATGGCCAGCCTCGCAAGCCCCGTGGTGCGGGACCCGCGCTCGCTGAGGCGGCGTGGCGACGCTCTTCATGGGGCTCGCAAATGGATCTGTCCAGGGATCTCGAGGCTGCTGAGGCACCTTCTCAGGATTCCTCGGGCAGTTCCGATGTTCTCGATCCTCGCGTGGAAGCCCGCTCCGCGGCTTCTTCCGCGTAACACGAGGACCCAATGCTTGAGCTGTCTGCCTCTGAGGAGGTGGATGTGCTCAGCATCGAGGGTGGGAATTTCGGGGATGACTCCCGTGTTCCCGCGTATGAGGAGCTGGTTGAGGTTGTTTCTCGTGCGTTGGCTCGTCTTAATATCAGTTGGCCAAAAGAAAAACAGGAAGCACAGTCTAAAAGCAAGCTTGATGAGCGCTTCCTGCAGCACAGAGAGCAACCTCATCACCGGGGCTTACCGTTTTTTCCTGATTTACATAACGAGTTATGTAAATCATGGAATAAACCATACTCTTCTCGTGTTTCCAACCCCCCTGATTAAACTATAGTAACATCATTGGGGCACGATTGGGGCACGAGAAAACGGTTATGGGGTGATGCCGTGGGTGGAGCAGCCTTTAGCAAATTATTTATCCCCTGAATTGGCATCATCCCTAAAAGCCCTGGTGCTGCCCACTAAGCCTTGCTGTGATACATCTTTGCTAGTGGGCAGGACTTCTATGGCTGCGGGTCGGGCTGGTGCGAGTTTACATACCATCGCGCTGCTCCAAGCGTACCAGGCCGACCTTTTAAAAGACATCGATGAGGGCGAGGGTCTAGCTCCGGCTGATGTTGCGGAGTTGAGGAAGGCCGTTGACTTGTCTCTCCGAGTCACCAAGGAGATGGCCCGTGCAATCGGCCGCTGCATGGCAGCAATGGTGGTCTTGGAGAAACATTTATGGTTGAATTTGTCGGGCATCAAGGAGAAAGACAGGGCTTTCCTCCTTGATGCTACAATTTCGCCTTCTGGACTGTTCGGCGACGCCGTAAACACTGCTGTCGACAGATTCCAGGAGGCGAAAAAACAGTCAGCGGCCTTCAGACAATATCTCCCTCGCGGCTCGATGTCTAGAAAGTCTGCCCCAAGTGTGCAGCCACAGCCATCCACTAGCTCCTCATACAGACAGGCTCAAAAGGAGAGAGTCGCTTCTAGAGCCCCCCCTTCAACAGCATGGGGGCATAGACGACGCTCTCAGCCTAAGCCTCAAGCGAAGCAGGGCGACCTGAGGGCCGTCCTGCAAGCGAAGAAGGCTAAGAGGTCCTAGCTGTGTTAGGACCTCTGCGGGCTGCCCCACCCGCGTTGGAGCGACTGAGATCATCTCCTTCACGGAGCCCACAGGAAATCAATGTTGTCTTCCCGCCGTTGAACACATTTCGGGACACATCGGTTTCCAGCGAACGCAGGCTGCTCTGTCCGCCCCACGGGCAGTTTTCACGTTCGCCCATCGAGAATCGTTTTCGGTCCAGCCCTGCCGGAGATCCGCTTCAGGGGGTCGAGAACGAATCCAGATTAATACCCGAAGCCAGGCTCGAGAGCCTGGTTCCTTTGGTAAAATATTTCGATGCATGGAAAGATCTCACAAATATTTCCCCATGGGTCGTGCGCACCATACAGAATGGGTACAGGCTGCAGTTCGGTTCCCGCCCACCCAGATTCAACGGGGTGGTCTGGACTGTAGTCGACCCAGTGCAGGGTCGGGTATTGGAATAGGAAGTAAATTCCCTTCTAGAAAAAGAGGCCATAGAACGTATTCCTCCACTAGACAGGGAGTCCGGGTTCTACAGCCGCTACTTCATAGTTCCCAAGAAGGATGGGGGGTTGCGTCCGATAATAGATCTCAGGCATTTGAACCGTTCTCTGAGGAGATTCAGATTCAAAATGCTGACTATTCCAACAATCGTGAGCCAAATTCAGTCCGAGGACTGGTTTGTTACGATAGATCTGAAAGACGCTTACTTTCATATATCCTAACTTCCATCTCACAGGAAGTTCCTGAGGTTTGCTTTCGGGGGCGAAGCGTACCAATATCGGGTTCTTCCGTTCGGCCTAGCTCTTTCACCCTGCACATTTATCAAATGCATGGATGCAGCTCTAGCACCTCTGAGACTCGAGGGTATCAGGGTGCTCAATTATATAGACGACTGGCTCATTCTGGCCCAGTCGCAAGAGCAGGCGGTTCAGCATCGAGATGTTGTCCTCACCCATATCCAGAAGTTGGGGTTGAGACTCAACACAAAGAAAAGTGTGTTGACACCAGCCCAGAGAACGACATTCCTGGGAGTGGTGTGGGATTCAGCCTCAATGCGGGCACGGCTGTCCCCCGCGCGAGTCGAATCCATCCTGGCCACAGTGGCTGGCATAAAGCTGGGCCAAGCCATCACTTTCAAACATTTCCAGAGAGTGTTGGGGCTCATGGCAGCAGCGTCCAACATTATTCCATTCGGCCTGCAGCACATGAGGGCCCTTCAGTGGTGGCTAAAAACCGGAGGTTTTTCCCAGAGGGGAAACGCATTCCGCACGATTGGCTATCTATGTGGAAGAAAGTCTGGTTTCTGTCCCAAGGTCCAATGTTGGGAGCGTCGTGGACGAGTGGACGTCGCGGTCATGGACAGCCACTTTACGACAGGCCTATGGCAGGACCATCATTCTTCCTGGCACATAAATTGTCTGGAGATGTTGGCGGTATCCCGGGCTCTGAGGAGCTTCTTGCCGGACCTCAGAGGTCACCATGTCCTCGTGAGGTCGAACAATATGTCAGTAGTGGTCTATATAAACCATCAGGGGGACCAGAGGTCTCGCCCTCTATGCAGATAGGCGGATCAGATCCTCCTGTGGTCCCAGGAGAAATTGTTGTCTCTAAGAGCGGCATATATCCCGGGAAGTCAAAATCAGGGAGCAGATGTCCTGTCGAGACAGGGGCTGAGGCCCGGGGAGTGGAGACTTCACCCCGAGGTCGTGCAGTCAATATGTCAGAGGTTCATCCCAGTGAAAGTGGACCGTTTCGCGTCGCGAGAGACGACCCAGTGTCCTCTGTGGTTTTCCCTCACTCCTCCAGCCCCCCTGGGGCTGGATGCCATGGTTCAGACGTGGCCGAGGCTGCGTCTGTATGCATTTCCCCCGATCGCTCTGCTCCCGGGAGTGCTAGAGAGGGTCCGTCGCGACGGGATCAGTCTACTGTTGGTAGCCCCGTTGTGGCCGGCCCGAGTATGGTTCTCGGACATTATATTGCTCCTAGACGGCCGTCCGTGGGAGATTCCCCTCAGGAGGGGCCTGCTGACACAGGCGGGGGGCTCAATATTTCACCCCCGGCCAGAGGTATGGAAACTGTGGGTCTGGCCCCTGAGGGGGCACAGTACCTAGAGGCCGGCCTATCAGCTGGAGTAGTGAAGACCATACTCAGCTCTAGAGCTCCCTCCACGAGGAAACTGTACAGATTGAAGTGGAACGTTTTCACCATTTGGTGTAGGGAGCGTGAAGTGGACCCGGCTAACTCCCCAGTGGCTTCAGTGCTGGAGTTCCTCCAAGATCGCTTCTGGTCTTACCCCGTCCACTGGTCTTACCCCGTCCACACTCAAGGTGTACGTGGCTGCCATTACGGCTTTCCACGCTCCTCTGAGTGATGGGCCTCTGGGGAGACACCAATTGATTGTACGTTTCCTCCGTGGGGCCTGGAGGATGAGACCTGCGGCTCGTACCAGGGTTCCCACATGGGACCTGGCAGTTGTTCTCGAAGGCTTGGCTGGGGCCCCCTTCGAGCCACTTGAGTCGGCTGAGGCCAAGAACCTGATGCAGAAGGTTGCTTTTCTGTTGGCCATCACTTCTCTGAGGATGGTGGGAGATCTTCAGGCGCTCTCCATATCTAACGAGTGCCTGGAGTTTGCTCCAGGCAACATTAAAGCTATCCTTCACCCTAGGCCTGGCTATCTGCCTAAGGTGCCATCTAATGTTGCACGGCCTATGGTTCTGCAAGCGTTTCATCCTCCACCTCACGTGACGGCAGATGAAGAGAGGATTAATTTGCTCTGCCCTGTCAGAGCATTAAGTATTTACATTCAGAGGTCCTCTTCATGGCGGAAGGCGGACCAGTTGCTGGTGTGTTTCGGGTCTCCCAAGAAGGGGCTTCCCGCTTCTAAACAGACGATCAGCAACTGGATTGTCCATGCTATTTCTGCAGCCTACCAGGTTCGCGGTATGCCTTCACCTGTGGCTGTGAGGGCTCATTCCACCAGAGGCATGGCGTCTTCTAGAGCCCTTCTCACGGGGGCTCCCATTCAGGAAATCTGCGATGCAGCTGGATGGGCTACCCCACATAGCTTTATTAGGTTTTATAGTCTGGACATTCCGTCAACACATGGCTCTCTTGTGCTCGCGTCCTGAGTGTGCCTGTGAGCAGCTTCACACTAGGGCAGGCAGGGCGCGTTGTGGCGTAGTAGGTACTCGTTCCCCCAAAGTGTCATTTGACGCAGTTTGAGTTCCCTCGATAGGGAACGTCCTCAGGTTGCGACTGTAACCCTTGTTGCCTGAGAAGGGAACGAGAACTGCGTCTCGTGGCCACGCCTTCCCCTGCCTGGGAGCGCTTGCTTCATCACAGAAGCTGACATCTCATGTGTGCCGGGTCCTTATATAGCTTCCGCTTACGTGTCGTCACACATTACGTCATTTACGCTCTCCAATCGGAGATTGGCTTAGTTTTCATTCATGCTTCAGACGTGCTACGCTGAGGGGCTTCCCCCAAAGTGTCATTTGACGCAGTTCTCGTTCCCTTCTCAGGGAACAAGGGTTACAGTCGTAACCCGAGGACGTTCTACCTGAAAGACTCAGGAGCATAGTTGCCAAGTCCGCTTATAATACGCGACTTTGGGCTTCTATTTTTAGTAAGTCACGTCAAAACACCACGAGTTGCGGGTTGCGTTTTTTTGGGCTTATTAATAAAAATATGGTTGCTTGTTAGGAAAATCTGACAAGCAACTTTGTTTTCTTTACATCTATGGTTACGTTTGCCGTTTTCTCAATCTCCAATACATTGATTGACACTTTCTGCTCACAACTATAGCCAATCAGTGCAATTATTTAAGTCAGGGGTTTTCAAATTGGGTGAATGTGAGCCTCCCCTTAGAGTAGGTGAGGACAGCCCCCCCCCCCCAAAAAAAAAACACTGTCTGCAAGCCCTAACGCCTCTGCAGTAAATGCCATCTTTTGTGTGTTCCAGGCAATGATGAGTTTCAATAACAACTGATTGTATGATCAATAACAAATCTTTTTTAATATTGTATTTGAAGACATTTTATTTTCATTCATAAATGATTCTTTGCAACCGAAAATAATTTCCAACTTCATGCAGGCCTAATTGAGGCTACTTTTAAAATCACTGAACATCAGTAGCATATGCCTAACCACAATTCAACAAAACATGCTTAAAGAGATGCACATCAAAATGAAAATTCTGTCATAAACTCACCCTCAAGTTGTTTTAAACCTGTATTCTGTCTTTCTTCAATATATTCCTTTGTGTTCAGCAGAAGAAAGAAATTCATACAGGTTTGAAACAACTTGAGTGTGAGTAGGCCTAGGCCTATATGATGACAGAATTTTCATTTTGAAGTGAACTATCCCTTTAACGTGTAATCGGTGCCAAAGCTACCGACGACGACACCTGACGGCTGAAAAGCGTCTCGAACAAAATCAGCACAATGGACAGCTCTACCTGATCAATGAACGACAACGCTGTTCGTTCACGGAACACATAACATTTAACAGTCAACTGCATTGAAATCATGTTATCAGATCGAACAGATTCACCTATTTTTCAAGAATTTTTTTAACGATCTAAAACCTTTTTAAACAAACAAAATGCGCCATTCACGTCATTTGCGCTACAAGAGCGGCAAAGCAATAAAAAAATAAAATAAATTTTAAAAAACCTATATGGCCCAAACAATTTATGCATTCAATTTCAAAACAACAAGTTGTAAGTGAGTTTTAATTTAATCGTCCATATTAGTGGGAACAATGAGAGGCCGCGCTTTTGAGCAGTAGGGATGTGACAATACCGGTAATAGCTAACGGTGTCACCGGCGAGGCATTTAAATCGCTAATTTAAAGGTAAACGTAAAATGCGCGCATTTTCACGGGCATCAATGGACATTCTTGGTGCGGTAGTGCGGAATAGAACCGTTTTCTTATTGTGCCTTGAATATGCGCTAGTTTGAAAACGAAACTAACTTTCACTTTTAAATTAGCGTCAATTCATCCTTCGCTTGGAGTTTGATTGACAGACATGTGATCTGACCAATCAAAATCCACCATTTTTGTCCGACAAAGCAGTCATAGGAGAGTCAGTAGATTAACGTCAGGAGAGTTAGTAGATTAACGTCGGTGGAACTTGGCTTTATCAGCCTGGCAATCTGTCACGACACATTAAAGAGCCACAAAACGGTAGGCCTTTAATTTTCTTTGACTGACCAAATTTGAAAGTTGAGACTTTGTTTCATATTAAATATTACCTGCACGGTCCTGTCTGTCGATGCGTTGAGGTGTCCACTATTTATCACTGCTTGAGAACATGGGTTGATGAATTCGAAATCGCCCCCTAAACCCCTACGTTAGTCCACTAATAGCCTACTGTTCACTTGAAGGAGTGAATGAAAAGGAGTAAATAAAAACGAGTGAGCGAATTCGGACAGCTGTTGCTGACAGAGACGCGATCTGACACTCGTCCCATTTTCTCACATTTTTTTGGATAAAAGCATCTTCGAATCTAGCCTAAATGTAGACTAATAATAATATTAATGACAATTATTATTGGCATTTATAAATGAGTTCACTTAAGACAGTAATAAGCATGTGTATCATAAAATAATTTATTTATGTTTTAATAAAGTTTTATTTTTTTATAGCTTAAACTGTTTATGAAATGTTTTCGTTTTAGGCTTTCTTTATAGGCCAATGTGAAGTTAAGAATAAGCCTTGTATATAAAGAAGAAAAAAAGTTTGTGAATATCGTTTCACCAGTCTAAAAACGAATAAAGAAAGCATGTTTTTCGTAATTTAATTACGAGTTAAAAAAAGGGAAAAGAAATGGACGCAAAAGTACACCGTCAGACAGTGTCAAATGTATTGGAGATTGAGAAAACGGCCAACCGTCACCATAGATGTAAAGAAAACAAAGTTGCTTGTCAGATTTTCCTAACAAACAACCTTTTTTTTAATAAGCCCCAAAAAACGCAACCCGTGCTGTTTTAACGCGACTTAAAAAAAAAAAAAAAAGTCGCGTATTATAAACTGCTTCGCGCCTCCCCTGTCGCTCTTTGGCGCCCCCCTCTCAGTGAGGGTTGTGTAGTGTGTTACTCTCAGTGTGTTCTGAGTGACAGTGTGTGTTATCTCAGTGAGGGTTGTGTAGTGTGTTACTCTCAGTGTGTTCTGAGTGTCAGTGTGTGTTATCTCAGTGAGGGTTGTGTAGTGTGTTACTCTCAGTGTGTTCTGAGTGTCAGTGTGTGTTATCTCAGTGAGGGTTGTGTAGTGTGTTACTCTCAGTGTGTTCTGAGTGTCAGTGTGTGTTATCTCAGTGAGGGTTGTGTAGTGTGTTACTCTCAGTGTGTTCTGAGTGTCAGTGTGTGTTATCTCAGTGAGGGTTGTGTAGTGTGTTACTCTCAGTGTGTTCTGAGTGTCATTGTGTGTTATCTCAGTGAGGGTTGTGTAGTGTTGTTACTCTCAGTGTGTTCTGAGTGTCAGTGTGTGTTATCTCAGTGAGGGTTGTGTAGTGTGTTACTCTCAGTGTGTTCTGAGTGTCAGTGTGTGTTATCTCAGTGAGGGTTGTGTAGTGTGTTACTCTCAGTGTGTTCTGAGTGTCAGTGTGTGTTATCTCAGTGAGGGTTGTGTAGTGTTGTTACTCTCAGTGTGTTCTGAGTGTCAGTGTGTGTTATCTCAGTGAGGGTTGTGTAGTGTGTTACTCTCAGTGTGTTCTGAGTGTTAGTGTGTGTTATCTCAGTGAGGGTTGTGTAGTGTGTTACTCTCAGTGTGTTCTGAGTGTCAGTGTGTGTTATCTCAGTGAGGGTCGTGTAGTGTGTTACTCTCAGTGTGTTCTGAGTGTCAGTGTGTGTTATCTCAGTGAGGGTTGTGTAGTGTGTTACTCTCAGTGTGTTCTGAGTGTCAGTGTGTGTTATCTCAGTGAGGGTTGTGTAGTGTGTTACTCTCAGTGTGTTCTGAGTGTCAGTGTGTGTTATCTCAGTGAGGGTCGTGTAGTGTGTTACTCTCAGTGTGTTCTGAGTGTCAGTGTGTGTTATCTCAGTGAGGGTTGTGTAGTGTGTTACTCTCAGTGTGTTCTGAGTGTCAGTGTGTGTTATCTCAGTGAGGGTTGTGTAGTGTGTTACTCTCAGTGTGTTCTGAGTGTTAGTGTGTGTTATCTCAGTGAGGGTTGTGTAGTGTGTTACTCTCAGTGTGTTCTGAGTGTTAGTGTGTGTTATCTCAGTGAGGGTTGTGTAGTGTGTTACTCTCAGTGTGTTCTGAGTGTCAGTGTGTGTTATCTCAGTGAGGGTTGTGTAGTGTGTTACTCTCAGTGTGTTCTGAGTGTTAGTGTGTGTTATCTCAGTGAGGGTTGTGTAGTGTGTTACTCTCAGTGTGTTCTGAGTGTCAGTGTGTGTTATCTCAGTGAGGGTTGTGTAGTGTGTTACTCTCAGTGTGTTCTGAGTGTCAGTGTGTGTTATCTCAGTGAGGGTTGTGTAGTGTGTTACTCTCAGTGTGTTCTGAGTGTCAGTGTGTGTTATCTCAGTGAGGGTTGTGTAGTGTGTTATTCTCAGTGTGTTCTGAGTGTCAGTGTGTGTTATCTCAGTGAGGGTTGTGTAGTGTTGTTACTCTCAGTGTGTTCTGAGTGTCAGTGTGTGTTATCTCAGTGAGGGTTGTGTAGTGTGTTACTCTCAGTGTGTTCTGATTGTCAGTGTGTGTTATCTCAGTGAGGGTTGTGTAGTGTGTTATTCTCAGTGTGTTCTGAGTGTCAGTGTGTGTTATCTCAGTGAGGGTTGTGTAGTGTTGTTACTCTCAGTGTGTTCTGAGTGTCAGTGTGTGTTATCTCAGTGAGGGTTGTGTAGTGTGTTACTCTCAGTGTGTTCTGAGTGTTAGTGTGTGTTATCTCAGTGAGGGTTGTGTAGTGTGTTACTCTCAGTGTGTTCTGATTGTCAGTGTGTGTTATCTCAGTGAGGGTTGTGTAGTGTGTTACTCTCAGTGTGTTCTGAGTGTTAGTGTGTGTTATCTCAGTGAGGGTTGTGTAGTGTGTTACTCTCAGTGTGTTCTGAGTGTCAGTGTGTGTTATCTCAGTGAGGGTTGTGTAGTGTTGTTACTCTCAGTGTGTTCTGAGTGTCAGTGTGTGTTATCTCAGTGAGGGTTGTGTAGTGTGTTACTCTCAGTGTGTTCTGAGTGTCAGTGTGTGTTATCTCAGTGAGGGTTGTGTAGTGTGTTACTCAGTGTGTTCTGAGTGTCAGTGTGTGTTATCTCAGTGAGGGTTGTGTAGTGTGTTACTCTCAGTGTGTTCTGAGTGTCAGTGTGTGTTATCTCAGTGAGGGTTGTGTAGTGTGTTACTCAGTGTGTTCTGAGTGACAGTGTGTGTTATCTCACATTGAAAAAAACTGTAATTGAGAGAGATCAACTGTGTGTGTGTGTGTGTGTGTGTTTACTGATTAACTGTGTGTGTTTTGTAGTGTGGATCATGGAGGAGAGATCAGGATTACAGCAGGACTACACAAATGTACGTCTACACACACACTCTCTCTCTCACACACACACACACACACTCACACACACACACACACACACACACTCTCTCTCTCTCTCTCTCTCTCTCACACACGCACACACACACACACACTCTCTCTCTCTCTCTCACACACTCTCACACACACTCTCTCTCTCTCTCACACACACACACACACACACTCACTGTTGTGTTTTCTCTCCATCAGATCTTCTTCCGCTCACTCTGGATCTGAACACTGTGAATGAACTCCTCCGTCTGTCTGAGGAGAACAGAGTGATTACTTACAGTGACACACTCCAGCCGTATCCTGATCATCCAGACAGATTTGATGTGCGGCAGGTGTTGTGTAGAGAGAGTGTGTGTGGACGCTGTTACTGGGAGATTGAGTGGAGTGGGAGTGTGTGTATATCAGTGTCATATAAGAGCATCAGCAGGAAGGGAGGGGGTGATGAGTGTGTTTTTGGATATAATGATCAGTCGTGGAGTTTGTCCTGCTCTCCCTACAGTTACTCATTCAGACACAATAACAGACAGACTGATCTCCCTGTAAAGCCCATCAGCAGGAGAACAGGAGAGTGTGTGTGTAAGAGGAGAAGAGGAGAGTGTGTGTGTGACAGGAGAATAGGAGTGTATGTGGATCCCAGTGCAGGAACTCTGTCCTTCTACAGCGTCTCTGACACAACGAGCCTCATACACACAGTCCAGACCACATTCACACACACACTCTATCCTGGGTTTAGGGTTTATTATGGATCATCAGTGAAACTGTGTTGATGAGTGAGAACAGACTGTACCCATAATGCTTTGGGTGGCGCATGATAAAGCAGTCAGAGTGAGATGTTGTTGCGTCTCTTATTGTCTCTTGATTCCAGTAATAACAGCTGACCTGCTGTCAGTGAAATAAAGAGAAAGCCAGAAGAACAGGCAGTGACACACAGAGAAGAGAGAGGAAATATGAGACACAATGAGACTCACTGCAAACATGTCTGATGATACGAGCCAATCCAAGACTTTCACTTTCAGACATTCATAGATGTGTGTGTTAGGCTCCTCCCCTTCACTTCTGGATCCAGTTTAAAACACCATTACTTTGCTCTGGGTGATGTGTGTATTATTACAGACGGCTCTGTTGATATATAGTGTGTGTACTGGACTAAACCTGTTAGTGGCTGTTCTTCTTTTATTATTAGTTCTGCTTTATCTTTTGATTGTTCGTCTCTGTTGTTGTGCAAATTCAAGAAATAAAACACTCTGAAAGATCATCTCAAAACACAGAGATGCAAAAGTTACAAACAACAGTTAATGTCAAGTGTGTGTGTGTGTGTGTGTGTGTGTGTGTGTGTGTGGTTCTCACTTGATTTACAGCATTTATCATGTTATTATTGTTGTTGTTGTCAGGATTATGTTTAGTTTTGCTGTTTTTCTTCATATTTGAGTTTCTCTTGATCTTTATTCCCTGTTTCTGATTATTGTTGTGTGTATCTATACACTCCTGTTCTAGTTTAGTTCATCACACACACACACACACACACGCACGCACACACACACACACACACACACACTCTTCTGAATGTCATAATCATTAGTTAATAAACAAGTATTGATTACTTCTATGAGATCATTGTATTTAATGATTATTGTTTAAATGAACACATTTTCCACTAACTGTGATTTGTGTGTGTGTGTGTGTGTGTGTGTTTCTGAAGTGTGTAACTTAGACAGTTTCCTCTGATAACAGATCTCTAGATTATAATGTGTGTTTTTTCCTTGAAATGATGTGTATTGTGAAAAGCGCTGTACAAATAAATGTGAAGTGAATTAAGAGTTTTATCTTATAAATCTGTTGCTTCTTTCACACAGTTTCACATTTCTTCAATCTTCAATTGTTAAGGTGTAATTTCAACAATATTGTGTTACGATCTCTGTGTGTGAAAATACAAAAGTGAGGAAAACATTATTGAGAATAAAAGTCTTATTGTGCTTATATTCAACATTTACCATTAGCTTTTCTTTTATGATGTTTACTTTTGTTGAACCACTGTTATTAATATTTTATGTAATATTAGTAGTATTAGTAGTCTGCTTATTGTAGGTGTTTATATGTCTCTATTTATTCCATACATCAAGATTTTCACATCCAGTGTTTTCTAGTAGTTAAAGCAACTTCCTGACTACAAACATGTCAAGTTTTAAAGCTCTCAGAGTTTGTGTGATTGATCTGCACTAGTTTTTATATCTTAACTCCCATACGGACAGGATATATTTTAGTCCTTTTTTTTGTTTTAGGGTGTATATCAATATCTGTTTATTTAACAATCTTAGCATTCAATTATTAGCCAAGTATCCATTTCATATATGGGAGACCTTAGGGATTAGGAAAAACATTGTTGCGTTTAGTTCTACTTCCGGTAGGGGTCTCTCAAAAACTAAAGCACTTTTTGACCATTCGTCACTAGCCTAAAATGTTTATTAGTGCTTCACACTCCAGTCCAGCTGGTGGCGGTAATGCACCGAAAGTTGGTTTGCCAACCGCCATAAAACTCCATTAGAAGAAGAAGAAGGCGCGTCGTTGCGGAAATGACGTGATCCAGGCGGAAGTGACGAGCCGTTGTGATGGATGAGCCGCTGCTGCTGTTGTGATGCTCCTCTTCTGAAGGAAAGCTCATTTCTCCAGCAACATCCAGCATGAACTGATCGCTGCACGGACTGACAGCTGTGATTGTGAGTTCAGTCCTCCGTGTTTTATTGATTATATGATCTGTAGTCTGTCAGTTTATAATGAGACGCACGAGCAGCGCCTGTAGTTTATATCATCTGTGTTCAATAAGAATCTGTTTTAGCACTTCGACACAGAAATCTTCCTCTAAACACACATGAACATCTGATAGATTAGCAAACACATCACAGAATGATAATGTGACACACATGAGTGTGTTTTAATGACAAACTAAGTCGGTGTAATTATAGAAATATCTAATCAAAGTATTTATAATATTGGTAAAACTTTACAGTGAGTTTTCATTAGTTAACATGAACTAACAATGAGCAGTACATGTGTTCATCTTTATGTTATTTATGTCATTTGTTAATACATTATTAAATCAACAGTTGCTTCGGTTAACATTATTTAATGGACCATTATTGAACAGTTGTGTTTTAAATTTATTAAAAGTGATGTTTTCTAACGAGATCTTATTGTAAAGTGTTACCAAAGTATTATTTCTGTTTTATTATATTTGTTCAGCCGAACCCCATTAATAATCTGACAGTGATTGAGCTGCTATGAGTGTTTAGAGCTGACGGTGGTGGTGTGTGTTTTTGAGGAGTGTGTGTGTGTGTGTGTGTGATGGCTGGGAAGGTGAAGTGGGTGACGGACATGGAGAAATCGGTGCTGATCAATAACTTTGAGAAGAGAGGATGGATCCAGGTGACGGACAGCGACGACTGGAACTTCTACTGGCAAGAGCTCGTTTCATTTCATCCGTTCACACTGACACTGCAAAGCTGAAGTACACACTGAAGCACTTGATCAGATCAGTGCTAGGGCTGAATCCAGTTTCACACACACACTACTGGTGTTCAGATGAACTGTTTGAGCCGTTCACGGTGGACTGTGGTCGTACGACTGTGTCCTGAGGGAAATACTACTATGCTGTATGAGTGGGGGATTCACACTTAAACTTGCTTTAAATATTTCACAGATGTTTTCAGACATTACAAACAAAAGTCTGGAGGATTCGTGAACAGTACTTTAAACACATTTACTTACAATTTAAGACTTTTTTTTGAACATAATTTCCAAAACCTGTCCTAAAACAACACAACAGTCTGAAAACATCAACACTGTTAGAATAGCAAACATTTCCACATCTTCAAAAATGGGTTATTAACAGTCATGCACATTTACTTTATAATGATATCAAATAATATTTATTTGTAAATTATTTTTTTGTGTGATTTCTCTCATTTCCCGCAACCCCTTGCTCCTACAATTTACAATCTACAATTTTTATATAATTCAATGAAAATATATTTTCAAAATGATATGACCTGAAAGATCATAATGTGTAGATTCTGTGCATACATTTATAACTAAAGTAATATTTTCTATTAATTAATTTAACATTTAATGAACTTCTGTTGTGGTGATGATACACAAGTTATGGATATGAGGTTGATTATTTCAGTAATGATAATAAGTATACTAGGCTTTTAAAAACAGAATAATATTTTCAGGTTCAGATCAGTTTTATTTTGTAGTGCTTCAAAAATACACAATCAAAGAACAAAACAAAGAGTGGCAGGTTGTAGATCTGGAATAATGGCTTTAGTTAGTTCACCCAAAAATGAAAATTATGTCATTAATGAAACTGATCACTTAAAAACACACCTTACATGTATTTCCTATTGTAGTAACTATAAATCAAGCAGAATTACATGCAATTAACCCTCAACCAAATCCTGATCCTTTCAAAAAAAAAAAAAACAGTAAGTACATGTGGTTAATTAATATTACTCAGTACTTCAATTTTTAATTTCACTTTAACACGGACAAATGCAAATAAAGTGTAACGAAAATAAAAATGATTAAACTGTAATAAAACACCCATTTGCGGATGTCTTTCTCCAATCCAGGCCAGTAGAATCTGCTGCTGAGAGCTTCAAGTGTTTTCTCCATGCCACAATGACCCCCCTGATCACTGGCATGAAGGTTAACAAAAGCAGAATTTGCCTCCTCTGGTGACGTCACCACTTTTGCCAAATGTTTGCCTCGCTTGCGCCTGTGGCATATATAGTGAAGCACGCCATCTAATGTGGATAACACAAAGGCTCAGGTAACTTCTATTGTTTCATTCCACTTTCATGGTGTAAAATATTTGTATTATACATGTAAGAATACCCCTAACAATGTACCGCTACATCACAACATACTTTTATTATGAGGCGTCCTTCCTTATGTACATTACCACTGTTTCATTACTGTCCAGTGTGGCTTTTTTGTAAAGTTATGATCAAACCACTATGATCTTTTAACATAGTCATTTACATCTTTCAAGTGCTGCACCCTTAACAGAGTTAATGTTGTTTTGACTGAAAATTCAGTGATTTAACCAGTTTCTAAAATGTTAAAAGTGTGTTTTACACCACTACAAATGCTTAAATACAGCATGTCAGAAATTCATAGCTATTTTCAAGACCGTCAATATATTATAAAGCCTCTATACTTTAGCAACAACAGGTGCTTAGAAGTACTGGGGGGAAAATTACATTACTGAGACACCTGATAAGTAGTTTTAGATAACAAATGAGTGAAATATTGAGAAATAGCTGATCCCACTCTCAGTCTGACACATAGTCAGGTGTTGAAGTTCTTCACATTACTTGGCCACACACACACAAAGAGTGTCTGAATTGCTTCTGATAAGCGTGGATGTTCAACACAGAGAAAGTCTGAATTTAGTGTAAAAACTCACAATTAATAATGTTTTATTCCTGGTGGGAAATAGCTTCCACAGGCCATTTAGGTTAGATTAGTTGTTGATCAAAGGCAGCAATGTTATGTTTCCATTTAACTCAAAGCTTCATGTACAGCTTTTACTGCACCGACTCCAGTACCACTTTTCCCACATGCAGAATATGCGGTCAGTGTAGGGCACAAACTAAGGGGGCACCGTCAACACCCATATGGGCCCTATCAACACTCTGACACTCACAAAAAGCAGGTTCAGACTGTAGATTCAGGTAATGACTCATGCACTTGTAGATAGTATGATGTAAAGCTGCATACATTAAATAGTCCATAAGCAATTAGGGGTGAAAGAAAGGAGACAAAAAAACTATGGATTTCATATTGTCTTCTGAAATAAACATAATGACAAACACTGAAACATAATGACAAACACTGCAGTTGTCATAATGCCATTCCTTTTTTTTTAATTCCACAACATTGTGCTTTGATTGAGTAGCCTATATGGTCATAATCAGGCGAGCACCTGTTTTGACAGACTGATTTCCATTTTCAGTTGGGATTTGTTGTATTTTGATAGTTAGCTTACATAATCGGGGTTTTTCCCCTTATAACAAAATAAATAATTTTTGTTTTGGCAAGAAAAAAAATAAGACTGCAAACTGTAATACAGGTGTGTCCGTGAAACAAAGTAGGCTGTTTGACCTAGATGGAGTGTCCAAAAAAAAGATATTTTAATAAATGCTTGTTATCAATTGTACACTGTCATCTGCTGCTCAATGCTCATCACAGCAACACTTTATGTGATGGGAATACATCTAAATACTTCAAAAACATCTCACGATTCGTTAATCTTGATAGCTGTAATAGTAAAAACCTATAATAGCCGTAGTAAAATTATTCGAAAACCTATATTAGGATATATTATCCTAACCCTAACCCTGACCCTTTACCACCTTTTGAATACTTTGCCTCCATCGGTAAGCCTCAGCAATTTTGTTTTTTTCTGTTCTTGTTTTTGTTTGTTTTGTGTTCTCTTCCCCGAGAGATGATTGTTTTAAGCTGTTAAATTATTGAAATTAATAAATGCTGTGCTTTCAAAATTGAACATTGTCTTTGGCTCTATTGTACACGAACCTGTGTGTCTTTAGCTGTTGGATCAACACAGTCTCATGAAGATGCGTATCTATACCACGAGTGTCATTTCTCGTGGCATTTATACGCCAAAAGTGTTTTTTTCGTGTATATGGTACGCACTAAAAAACCCTGGGTTAGGTTTAGGGGGGAGGGGGGTGGGGAGTTCGTGCGTATTATACGCAAAAAAGTGCGTATAATATGTACGCGAAAATCGCGTGCCAAATACACGCAAAAACTGTTTTTGGCGTATAAATGCCACGAGAAATGACATTCGTGCCATAGACACGAACTTTCATGAGATCGGGCTGGTTGGATTTATAGAGCTTGGGTAGAAAAATCATTGGTAACACTTTAAAATAATGGTCCGTTGTTAACAAGTAGCTATGCAGGAAGTAATAGGTAGTACTGCATTAACACCGAAGTTAATACTATTAAGTAATATGGAAGCAATATTAACTAAGCATTAAGTAATAGGTAATTTAGTACAAAGGTAGTTCCTTGGTAGGTGTTTGATTATTACTAAAGAAATTTATCCTCATTGAGAACTACTTGTGAACTAAGAAATAATAACCAATTAATTACTAATCACAAAAGTAACATGTCTAAAAAGTGAACAATTGTGGGGGTTTTATACTCTTAACATGGTCATAATATTTCAGAAGCATGTGCCTCAAATGGGTTCTTTGTGGAAACCAGTTTATGAAGTTTATACATCCCCCCAAATACATTAGCTAGGTTTAGATTGTGACCACTACTCTTGCCAGGATGGACGCATGTTCTCTGTTTATTTAAAACTTAAACATAAAATAATCCTAATAAAGACAGTTTTTAAAAATAAATCTTAAATAATTAGGAAGTGATGCTGACACTCTCATGATTGGATTAGTTCACTATTATGAGCTCTATTGAATGTCAGTCACATATATCTCAGACTCCAAAGACCTATAAGCTGCCTGAGGAGGACTTCTCTTTAGGACATGAATATAAACATTGATGTTCACTTGTCAAAAACAATTAGCATCTTTAATGAAGAAATTGGCTGCATTTATGTTACGATAAGCCCAAAACCACATCTTCCAGATTACAGTGTTTGTTAGAATATTAGTGCCTCACAGAACCTGTACAGTATGTGTCAAATATAAAATTAAATAACTTGTATCATTTGTGAAAAACATGTCTCCTCAATAACTACTTAAGCGTTTCCTTGTCATCCCGCAGGAACTACTAGTGATGTGGCCCATTATTTTAAAGTGAAAAACATGTTAACTCCTAACTAACTAACTCCTAACGCTACCTTGTCATCCCGCAATGTTTACACAAGGTAACGCTTGTAGTTAGTTAGGAGTTAACATGTTTTTTAACTTTAAAATCTAAAATCTAGGCAAATAATGAAAATGAAGGATGGACGTGGATTACCAGAAACAATTAATTCCCGGTTGACAAACCCGTTTTTGTTTATCAGTTGCAGTTATTAATCTGAAACAATACACTTGCTCATCGTTTTCAGTGACGTCATGCAGTCTGAGGACGGCAGTTTTGTTTTGTCTGTCTTCAATGTATTCAACCTGGTCTTAATAATATATCTATATGTCATCCAATCCAATGTCAGTGAAAATGATTGACAGACGGAGACACTGACTAAACAGGAAGTGTTTGTCCGAATCCACAAAAGTTTTGAAGAAATAAAGTACGTAAGACTCAATATTTTTATAAGTAATAACACAGAGTTATGTGGCTCCTCACTTGTGTTGTGTAAAGTGTCAGGGGAAAATAAAGAGGATCCTCCAGTTGATAAATGAAACCTTATCATGAAATCTGCCGCTGGTTACAGCAATGCCACCCTGACTGAAGATGCCAATGAGAACAATGACATCTGTCAAGCGGACACTGCTGGAACAGTGGATATCAGTAATGAGGATCATAGTTATGCAGATTCAACTGATATATGTGCAAAACATGACTGCTTTCAGGAAGATCACAGCTACACCTAGAGTCTCGAACAACAGGAAAAAGCATAGAAGGCAATGCCACAACTCCAGAGGTTTCAAGACGTCACACAACTCCTGGTTGAACAGGTTTAAGTTCAGAAGAAAATAACTCCACAGTCCTTCATGAAAATACACGTTTAAAGCAGTTTCAAAGTAACTTCTGCTCAAGACAGTTCAAGTTCAGTGGAGGAACGAGCAACACCACATCGTCATCATTCATGGTTAGTAAATATAACTACTACTATAATACTCCTACTATACTACTTTATTAAACATAATGATAGATATACATTTAAAAGTGTTTTTGTAGGTTTTTTTTTTTTTTTTTTACAGATTTAAACAACAGCTTTCTGATTCCTCATATTTCTCTGTTCTCTCTTCATAGATAATCATATTCATCTCACAACCTTTATTACAACTCATTTAGATTAGGACAGTCACAATATCAGATTTTTCAGTACACGATTGTCGTGGCCAAAATAGTTCATGATAAAAATATATTGTGATATCTATAGAAATCTTAGAAAAATAAATAATGTTATCAGTCAAAGTAAGCTTTATTTATTTTATTTGATGAATTTATTAATTTGAATAATGAATCACACAACTGTATACAAAAGGAAATGCTAACCATTTTAGTTTAGTACTAGCAGGGCTGGCAACTTTTGAGTTTAGCATGGTGTGAGAATTATGGAGCGCAAAACAGTATTTTTTGTTTTAATTTTGTAATAAGATTGACAGAATGTGAAAGTCGAGACTTTGTTTGATATCATAGTACCCTGCTCTGTGTCGTCTGTCGGTGTCAGTGTCTTTGCTCTGTGATTTTTCAGTGTGTGAGAATATGGTTGTGTGATGTGAGTAAGTGTGTGAACACTGTCAATAGTGAGTCTCGCACTGAATGCCTGAGAGTTGGCAGCCCTGCCACAAGTCTAGACTAGTTATTATACTTTTCTCCACAAATCACAGAATCATTCGTCAAAAGGATCCGCATTTATATGCTGACCAAAGGAACTTAACATTATCCTTACAAGGTAGAGAAACGTGTGTTCATGTTTAAAACTGAAAGTATATCTCATGCTACCAGTGGTGGAGGAAGTACTGAATCTTAGTACTTTGTAACAGCTTGCAGTTACATTTGTCTTATTAGCTCTCTGTACTGTGTAATACTCCGTTCTACCACTAGGGGGTACTCTAGTAAGGAAGGTTCCTAGTAGCATAAAATGGTAGAAGAAGTAGAGTAAGGAGGAAGGATGTGTTAAGCACATGGAGAAGCTTCCCTACTAGTGTGGTCATGTTTTTCCCTGATTTGAGGAACCTGTGGTTCCTATGCTCAAACAGGGTTCATCGTGCAGGCATGAGGCAGCAACTCATCTATATCTAAACCCTTGACCAATATATGGAATTAATTGTCTACAATCACACCTTTGGCATCTGCTGTTTGTGTCTTGAACTACAGTTCGTCCTAGTATCAACCGCTGCTTGGACACTTAAATTCAGACCATTGTGAACTCTTCCGCTCTGCGCTTAAGTACAGTTTCTTGTTACTTGTAGGACTCTAAGGACTGAACTCTTGGCTACCAAAAGCATTATTGGGAAGAGCTGAATTAGCCCTATTGTCTTGTAAATGAATGCCTCATGTATTTTGTATGGTTACTGCCTGAATGCTGATTTATGGTATAATACACATGGCTCATTGAAATGTGAAGTCTCTGGTCCCTCACTTTATTATGTAGCAATCTTTCTTAGCAAGCTTTCTTAAAAGTAGATGTTACAACTTAAGTAAAAGTACAAATAACCAGATAAATATTTACTTTAGTTAAAGTAGAAGTAACACAATGACAACCATACTTAAGTAAAAAGTAAAAAGTACCTAATTTTAAATATACTTTAAGTATTAAAAGTAAAAGTACTTGCATAACAATTGATTTTCTTAATGACTATTTTCTAATGATTAATAAAACATTTAATTCTAACTCATTCAACCTAATACTCCTATAATGATGTTCAATAATGATGGAAAAAAATGTCGTCACAATTTCTGAAACAAGCTTGCAATTAGGCAATATAAACCATGCTTATCCTTACTAACTTATGTTAATAACTATGTTTGGCAGTAAACGCGATTAATTTATGGTGTAATTCTGAATCTCTTAGCTTGCCATAATCCTAACCAAACTTATATTACACACGGTGTGTTTCCTATACAAATTTTTGCATATAAATTGCACGATAAACACACTGCGTGCGAGGCGCATTTAGTTAATGTATCTATATGGCAACCAAACGTCACTGGTGAGACAAACGTGTAACGAACGGACGGTCAGATTACGTTTTGGCATGGGAAAAACTGATCAGAAAATGTAATGAAAATGTAACAGAAGTTGTAAATGTAGTGGAGTAGAAAGTATAATTATTGCTGCAAAATGTAACGAAGTAAAAGTAAAAAGTATGCATTATATATTCTACTTAAGTAAAGTACAGATACGTGAAAAATGTACTTAAGTAAAGTAACAAAGTATTTGTACTTCGTTACATTCCACCACTGCATGCTACACACTCCTTCTTCCTTAAAGAGAAGACTTCAGTCAACATATGCGTCAGTGGAAACTATGCTAGATTGCATTCACACTCCTGTGTGGTTAAACTCCTCTCACTCTTCTCCTTGTGATTCTCACACACACTTGCTGTGCGGATATATGAATGCTCATAAAGATGTTATAGCCATGAATAAATGCTCTTATTTCTTCTAAATTCTCGAGTGCTTTGGCCTTATATGATTTTTGCAAGTTGAACTTTCCCACATCTAAGGGCCCTGAGATGCTGACTTTACTCCAGTTGGCATCTACTTCAATCAAATATTTGATGGCCACTTTCACCTGGACTTTTCACGAGCGGATAGCTGTCCAATCACAGAAGACACAAGAGCACTGTGAAATCAGGACACACACACACAAAAAAAGGAGAACAACAGCAAAAAGCTTAGAAGGAAATACAGGCATTTAAAGAAAAAAGTCACAACTCCTTTTGACAAACTGGTTATATTAGTTTACTGGAAAAGTTCTGGTTGAACAGGTTTAAGTTCAGAAGAAAATAACTCCACAGTCCTTTACGGAAATACACGTTTAAAGGAGTTTCAAAGTAACTTCTGCTCAAGACAGTTCAAGTTCAGTGGAGGAACGAGCAACACCACATCGTTATTATTCATGGTTAGTAAATACTACTTTATAAAATATAATGATAGATATTGGTTTAAAAGTGTCATGTATCCATTCACATTGATCTAGACTTAATGAACAGCATTGACACATTGTTTATACAGTTTTTTTTATTGCTCAGCACTAACAGCGCTGCCAACTTTTGAGTTAAGCTTGGTAAGGAGTGGTATTTTTAGTTTGAATTTTGTAATAAAATTGACAGAATTTGAAAGCTCATTTTCATATCATAGTGCCCTGCTCTGTCTCGTCTGTCGGTGTCAGTGTTTTTGCTCTGTGATTTTTCACTGTGTGAGAATATGGTTGTGTGACGTGAGTAAGTGTGTGAACACTAGGTGCGTTTCCATTACATATTTTAGCAAAAATGATCTTGTATGAAGCATTAATTTCTCATGCATCTAATCCCATGACTCCGTTGCTAATTACAAAACATAATTTTAGAGAAACGGAGAGAGCGAGAGAGAGAGAAAAGCACCTGTGTCAATATTATGATTCATTTATTAATTCAATTCGTTCATTCTTTTTTTTTTTTTTTCTAAAAAATGAAAGTATAAGGATAGGCAAGTATATGCCTATCAATAATTATTTATTTGTCAAAGGTGCCCTATACTGGTTTTTTAAATTATTTTATAATGTTTCCTGGGTTGCCCTTATAATGTAAGTATGTTTTTTAGACCAAAAATAGTCATAATTTAGAAATAAAAGGCATTTTTCCTAGCCTGATTTAGCCTCTGCTGTGAACACCCGGTTTGAAGGGGCGTGTCTGCTGTGTGTAACCGGCCTCTGCTGTGATTGGCTGACATGCTTGCATATGAAATAGTATTACATGTGAAACTCTTTCGAATAATTTTACTACAGCTATTATAGGTTTTTACTATTACAGCTATCGAGATTAACAAATCGTGAGATGTTTTTGAAGTATTTAGTTCTATTCCCATCACATAAAGTGTTGCTGTGATGAGCATTGAGCAAGCAAAGGACAGTGAGAGTGTCGATCGCGAGAATGAAGATCTTATCATTGCAATGCAGTTTCTGCCTTCTCTGCTTTCACTAATGCAGACACGATAATGTAAATACAGTAAGAGCTTCGTTGTGCAGTGTAACGTGCGTCATTGAATTCATAACGAGTTTGGCAAGTGTCCAGATAAACTCGCGCTGTGATTGTTCTTTGATCGCTTTCTTTCTGTATGTAATTCACAATTTAAATACGATTTTTATTTTTCATCCTACTAAAAGAAACTTTGTGAAGTTGATATTTAATCACTGGCCTGACTTACTAATGCATAAACAGTATTGAACGATTTTAAAGTGAAAGATTACCTGTCTGATCTTGAACAACAATAACACATCAGCTCGATCCGAGGCCAGCTCTTGGCAAGTTGAGGAAACAAGTCGTCGGTGAAATGGTTGGAAATATCCAGAGAAAATAAAATTGACCCATTGTTTCTTCAGAGGCTCGGATGAAGGAACTAAAAATACTTTTGTGTTCATGTGTACATCCAAACACTGAGAAACTGCCATGCTTCGGCTGCGCAGCTCCGTCTCGTCTGTCACTGTACATGGGCTGGCATATACAAATGTTTGGAGTCGTACATATTAATGATCCCGACTGTTACGTAACAGTCGGTATTATGTGGAGATTCGCCTGTTTTTCAGGGGTTTTTTCAAAAACGAAATTTAAGTAAGAAGGAGAAAACAATGATGTTTGAGACTCACTGTATGTCTGAACTCTTGTTATTTAACTATGCCAAAATAAATTTGGGCACCTTTAAATTATCTGCAATAATTACAAAAACCTGTGCAGCAGTATCAATTTATTTATATATTCAGTTTAATTTTCTATTGATATAGATTGGACTACTTTATTTATTTGTGTCCATTGATTGTGAAGTTAGAAATAGAAAATTGCAGATCAAGCGAATGGAGCTGCAGGTTTTTTTCTGGTTATGAATTGTATTTTCCGTTATTACAGATAGCTATGCGAAGTGATATTGAACTGTAATGCGGTCGAGACCTGCCGGAACTACTTTACCCGTGCGTTTCCATGACAATAATTACACACCTTAGAACGTTCATCAGCCAATCTGATTCAAGCATTCAACGGCCCTGTCGTATAAATATATAATAATAATATGCATTTATATTAGCCAATGTTACGCGTCTAAAACGTAATTTTTTCCTCTCACGATAATCCTTCCAAAAATTATGGCGATGGATGTTGGTAGTGGGCATGTGCCGTTATCAATTGTTCATGCTGTTGTGGCTAAATGTGTTTTGGGCAGCTCTATTTTACATGGACATGATACTATCTCCGACTACGCCACCTGAGGAATTTCACCCCAAGACTTTAACAACCTCTACTCAGAAGGCACACGCAGATCCTAACCATGGATGAATCAGAGACAATGGTAGTCGTACAAAAGTTTATTAATTGGTAAGACACAATAATTTTGAAAGGTGTTGGCCAGCAATCACTTTCATCTCTTTGTTAAATCCTATCGTTGGCAGCAGAGGAACCTGGGCTTACCAACAGGGGCAGTCTCAAGATATCACCCTTAGAAAAATCACTCTTTTCACAGTGCACACACACACACAAGCACACACTCTGCAACTCATGTCAGAGAAGACCACGACACACAGTGAGGATGCCACCACCAAAAGATCACTCGTCTGGCCCCCGGGTGCCCAGGTCCTGCCGACAAATGAAGAGGAGACAGTAAGAGAGAGCATTGATATGCACAGAAAACAAAATACAACAAATTAATGTAATGCCCAGAAGGGACCAACTATTTGATCACCATCCAGTCACCACAATCAAAAACGCAAAGAAAACCAAAGATAAACTCAAATTAAATAAAATCACTAAATGAAATAATCCAATAAATTAGGCAGTTTGACTCAAGCAAACAGTGTTTGCAAGCCACACATTAATTCACTGGTCACAATTAAAATACAAATACAGATTCAAAACATACTCGAACATGGAAATCAATGAAAGAAATAAAAACACTAAGCATATCACACTTCCTTACTGAGCCTAAGCCCAGAAAGTTCACTTTAAAAATAAAGTCATGAGAAACGTTTCAGTCCCGTGCAAGACGCGGGGAAATCAGTGGAAACAGAACAGCAGTCGTTGATGAAGGAGGACGTTGGAGCAATCAGCACTTTAGGATGAGGCACAGCATGTAATACTCATTCGGAACGCCGCTATTTCCCTTAACGCGTGCAGCAAAACATGGATCACATCGCAAACTATGCGGTGGATAGAGCCAAATGTCTCTGACAAAACTCATTGGCCGGAACGCCGATAGGTCGTACACATAGACTGTAAAAAAATATGGACGTAGTGTCCGTGACGTCACCCATAAGTTTCTGAAGAGCGATTTTGAGGCCTAAAGTGGGCGGGGCCGACCGTCGCCATCTTGGCAGTGCGTCACCTCTCGTCACTACCGGATAAATTAAAATGGGCAAAGAGGCGGGACGCGGGTGGAGCTGAGGTGCTAATGCTATGCTACTGTCGCTGAATTGACAGCTGATTGAAAAAGTAAAGCCAATGGTTAAAGTTCATGTTTTGCCCTTCGAAATATTATAATAGTTAAGACGTAACTAAAAGTGAGACTACTTAACTTTTTTTATCAACTTTATTAATCTCACAAGGGGCAATTAGTTAAGAGCATATACAAGTACATTAACACAGATCACACACATTTCTCACAACATACAAGCAGTCAACTATGTGCATTGTGATGCATTATTATTCTGCTAGTTAAAATGTATAAGCTTGTGCATGCGACAGTGATTCAAGGCAAGCACATGTCAGTCGGCATCTCACGTCAAGTTCGTAAAGAGCTTTAATTCAGTCCATTTTACAATCTGATTTTGGCCGCCTCTCAGTTTCTCAGATGGGTAAATGGTAAATGGACTGCATTTATATAGCGCCTTCATAGACCTAATGGCCACCAAAGCGCTTTACATTTTGCCTCACATTCACCCATTCATACACTCATTCACACACCGACGGCGGTGTCAGCCATGCAAGGCGCCAGCCAGCTCGTCGGGAGCAGCTGGGGTTAGGTGTCTTGATCGCATGTGTCAACAAGCCTACATCATGTCCTCATACAGTGAAAAGCTGAAAACACCACGAGCGTCATGCGTGCTATGCTTCAGTGTGTGTGTAGTAGAGCCGCATTGAGTGCTCATTCCCAGAGACGCGTAGAACAATTGCAGTCTCTTTGAGCTTTAACATTCACAGACACTAGTCCACTAGTTTATTTATTCAAAACATGGCGTATACCTGCGTATCACGTAGACTACACCACAGGGTAGTTGGATGTTTATGTCATTTCAGGTGTATTTAGTGAGTGTTATTTCAGTCTAACTGTTTATGCAGTTCTAAGATGTTTTCTTTCCAGAAGTACCACTACCGTATTATTGTTATTGGTGATGTTGCCTTATTTGCATTGTTCTTTATCATTGCACACAATAAGAGGCGACAAATTGTACTTTTATATTTCCTTTATTTTGGGGTGAACAATTTGCTGTGTGATCCAAAGATATACTGGCACTGTATTTTGTTTTATTGTGAGTCTTCTGCCCTATGAACAGAAAAAGAAACATAAACTCCTAACTAATTATAAGGAATAAATACAAACCCCACTTATATTTGTTGGTCCTTTGTCATTTTCATGCGGCCACATATCCTGAAGATTATCTACCTATAGGCCTCTTGCAAATCTAAAGCTACAGCAATATCTGTGTGTGCAAAGATTTATTAATTTATGCTGTTTCTACATTATTTTGGAGGTTTAATGTGAAAGTATTACAATATCAAAATATATTTAAAACTTTACCGTTTATCGCGATTACCAAAAAAATGACCAAAAATAATAATAATTAGTAAATTTTAAAAACAATTGATTGACAGCACTTATACTCTGCTCTGTTTTTACGACGATTCATTATAGACATTTGTGTTCTTGTCCAACAGCTGTAAGTCAGTAAAGGACAATGGCTTCTGTTGTCTGTTGCTGCTGTTCTGATAACACACTAGATGAAGGAGGTAACAGTGATAAAAGAAAAAAAGAACAAATCAGAAATGTTAAAGTTGTGATTTAAGCAGTGTAATTAATCTCTCTATCTGTATTCCAGTCCAGATGAGCAGCAGTGTTGATGTGAAAGCTGAAACAGGAGCAACTCTAAACGCTCCTTTACTTGCTAGAAGCACCTTCACAGGCCCAGTGACCTTCAACTACAGCTCAAACACTGCGGGAAATGGTAATGTAGTTTGTATATATATAAAATAATGACTATAATACAATATATATGATAAAAATATAATATAACTATATGATATAATATCTGGACTTTCTGATACACACTATTTATTACCAATCATATATGAAATAATGCTTGCTGTGAATCCTATTCATAAGGAAGTTTAGTGTGTAGCCATATTGTTCAGAAATGCTTTAGGTACTTGTCACTTTATTCTTCTGTGTAACTGTATCTATTGTCTCTTTCCTTTTGTATAAATGTTCTCATTTTCTCTTTCCTCACAGAGCCACAAAAAACCTTGGCGAAGGAGACACTACAAAAACAGTTAAAAGGTGCAACCATCATTTCTTCACTATAGAGGTCTTAAAGGATTAGACATGTCGGATGTATTTTGAAGAGAAATGTCAAAAACTTTTGATAAAGTTGTGGGGCGTTTAATTCACATTTGTAGTGACAGTTAACATTAGCCCTAACTGTAACCCAACCCTTGACCCAAAAGCTAACTCTAACCCCTATAATCCTAAGCCTTCAGCAAACCCATAACTCAGCTCATTAGCAGTAAATGTGGGAATCGGCCAGAACAAAGTGTAGTCACTGTAAATCCATAGTCTTGTATTAAATTACAGCACATAGTAAAGGCACATAATAAAAAGTGTGGGCTAAAAATAAAACTCTTTTTGCCTGTAATTTAATTTGCTTACGTTATTTTCAAAACAGAGGATTTGCAAATATTTTTGCAAAAACACAAAACCAGCATGCGGGAGAAAGCTAAATGTATTTTTGAGGGGAAAGAGGAAAATGAAGCAGATCTCAAAGCGGTTTACACAGAACTGTTCATCAAAGAGGGAGATATGGAAACGGTCAATCAGGAACATGAGGTTCTGCAGATTGATGATGCTTTCAAGAACAAACAAACACAGGACAAACCAATCAAATGCAATGATATTTTTACTGCATTGAAGAAAAACGATGAGAAAAAGATTGTGCTGACAAAGGGCGTCGCTGGCATTGGAAAAACTGTCTCTGTGCAGAAGTTCATCCTGGACTGGGCTGAAGGAAAAGCCAATCAGAATATAGACTGTGTGTTCCTGCTCCCATTCAGAGAGATTAATTTGATGAAAGATGAAGAGTTTAGTCTCCATAAGCTTCTGCTGAAATTTTATCCTGAACTGAAGGACCTGGAGGAATCAGAGTTATATAAGGGATGCAAGCTAACATTTATATTTGATGGACTTGACGAGAGTCGGTTGCCTTTGGATTTTAAAACTAAAAGATCATTAAACACCATTGAGGAAGAGTCATCTGTAGACGTGCTGTTTACAAGTCTGGTCAAAGGGACTCTGCTTCCATCAGCTCTCGTCTGGGTGACCTCACGACCAGCAGCAGCCAATCAGATCCCTCCTCGGCATGTGGGTTTGTTCACAGAGGTGAGAGGATTCACTGACCCGCAGAAGGAGGAATACTTCAGAAAGAGATTCCCAGATGAGACTGTGTCCTCCAGAATCATCTCACACATTAAGACGTCTCGTACTCTCTACATCATGTGCCACATTCCCGTCTTCTGCTGGATCACGGCCAAAGTCCTTCACAATATTCTCATCAAGAACAATACAGAGAACATCAGCACAACACTCACTGAAATGTACATTCACTTCCTGCTGATACAGATGAACATGAAGAACCAGAAGTACGATGAACAAGAAGAAAGAGAATGTAAAAAGCTCTTACAGTCAAACAGAAACATTATATTAAAGTTGGCCAAGCTAGCGTTTGAACAGCTGAAGGAGGAAAACGTTGTGTTCTATGAGGAAGATCTGGAAGAATGTGGTATTGATGTGAGTAAAGACTCTGAGTTCACAGGAATGATCGCTGAGATCTTTAAGAAGGAACACGGACTTCATGAGTCAAAGATCTTCTGCTTTACACATCTGAGTGTCCAAGAGTTTCTTGCTGCAGTGCATGTGTTCCTCTGTTACCTGAACAAGAACATGCAGGAGTTGCAGTTCTTCTTTCATAAGCCCAAAGAGGATATCACATTACATAAGCTACTGCAAAAGGCTGTTGATAAAGCCATGGAGAGTAAGAGAGGACATCTGGACCTCTTCCTGCGGTTTCTGATGGGCATTTCACTGGAATCCAGTCAGAAACTGCTCAAAGGCCTGATCACAGACACTGAAGACAAGACAGACACTGAAGACACCACAGAGAGCATCAGACAAACAACTGGATACATTAAACAAAGTCTAGAACGGTACATCTCAGAGGAAGCTTCAGTCAACCTATTTCACTGCTTACTTGAGCTGAAAGATAATTCATTATATGAGGAAATCCAGAGATACCTCGGTCCAGATGAAGATCCAGGAAGAAAACTCTCCTCTTCAATGTGCACAGTGCTGGTCTACACACTGCTGATTTCAGAGAAGGTGCTGGACGAGTTCGACCCAAAGAGGTTCACTTCATCATGGAACTACGAGAGACTCATTCCAGCTGTGAGATGCTGCAGAAAAGCCCTGTCAGTAATTACACAATTTCACAACAATTATAAGATAAAATACAGTCAAGTGAAATATCTTGTCAACTCCACATACTCAGGTTTTGCTTTCTCATTCGCTGATTCACTGTGTATGAAAAGGTGTCTCATAACTAGAGCATCTTGCAGACACTTTCCCCTGTGTGTCCTGTAGTGTGAATGAACCAGTGATGTTTTCTCTAAACAGACGAGGTAGACAAAGCCTCCTAAAAAACTTCATGACAAAATAATCAACAGAAAAAAATCAGGGTTCACACAATTTTATAATGTAATTTTTCAGTCATTAATATTTAAATAATACCTGCATATCCTCTAGAAAGTTTTATAGTTATCCTCATATAGCTTAAATCATTTTCATTCTTTTGAACTGTTTGTTTCAATTCACAGGTTTAAAGTCACTGAAATAAGGTCATAAAACCCACATAAACATTTGTTCACTGGACTTGAACAAAGTCTTCAATTTTCCTTATACAAGATTATTAACCCTAACCTTAATCATAATGAAAAATAACGATGCTTGGAAAGCGATATTTTCAGATAATGTCGTCCTCTGGCGTTTCACATAAAGGAAGACGAGTGGCACAAAAGAATATTTCCAGAGATTTTCCAGTTGTTGTTTTTTATAAACTGTCACTTTCATAAAAAAATTATAAATAATTAAAAACCTAAAAAAAAAACGTGTAGCCTCAGAATAAACAATAGTTTTAATGGCGAGGGCTTAGGCCGGAGACACACTGGCTGCGTGGCGAAAGCGTCTCGTAAGTGTGGCATGTCCGTTTTTATTTCGGCTCCCATGTTAACAGATTAGTAGCCTGACTTCGTCATAATCATATTGCTGTCGGAATACGAGTCTGAAACTCCTCCGTATGTCTTTGATTATGAGGCGTGTCTTAACTGAACCAGGAAAAACAACAACTCTGCACTCAATTGGATAATCGGTAAACCTACAACCAATCAGAGCAACGCAGTAAGTCAGCTACTTTGCATGCAGTTGTCAACTACAGAACTTAATCAGGGTGGCTACAGGTATAACCAATTTAAATTTAAGACTTTTTAATACCACTTCTAAATTAAATTTAAGACCAAACTTACGATGGAAATATAAATTAAAACTGAAAATACACAGTAATATTTCCAAGTAAACACACTGTCTGTTCAAAAATATGGTGAAATGACAATAACCAATTGTCAATTGCGTACGTGCGGTCGCCTGTGGTGAAGTACAGTGGAGTGAAAAGAAATATAGAAGGCATTTTTATAAATGTCTTAAGCCTTGTATGTTTTAAATAATAAAGTATATTAATAAAGGCTTAGATTTAATTTACTAAAGGCATTTAACCAGTTTATTTATAGTGTACTGATAATAGTTTCATATAATTCGTTTGTTAATTAAACAAATAAAAATATAGAAAAAAAAGACTGAGATATGTTTGGTTATTGTACCTTTTAATTAATAAATTAAAATTAATTTGCTATATTTCAGATCAATATATTTATTTTCCTTAATTTTAATTAACCCTAACTTTATTCTCATCATAAGAATTATAAATAATTGATTTCCATATAAAATAATAATACAAAAACTTAAAAATAAACAGATTAGTGCCCTGTTTTGAGGACAAGAAATGAAAACCAATGCGATATGATGAATGTCCAAAAGATGGAACTCTGTAACTGTTACGAACTGCTCCGAGACTTGGAGATGAAGATCCAAATGCAGCTTTATTTAAGATTAGTCGTACAGGTAGGGTCGAGAATTAGCAGACAGGACAATGGAGAATACACAGTGGGAATCCGGGAAACAGGCAGAGGTCAGGGCAGGCAGCAGTAATCAAAATCCAAGAACAATCCAACGTCAAAAACCAGAAAACAAACACGGAAAACGCTCAGAAATGCAGTGTAACACTTAAACAAGACTTCGCAAACACTGAATGTGAACACAAGGTATATATAGACACACTAACAGGATGAGACACAGGTGAATGCAATCAGTGAATGAGGTACAGGTGAATGTGATCAGTGATGAGTCCGGGCAGTGAGTTCTGGGAAATGTAGTTGTGAGGGAAACATGAACATCTGGTGTGGAGTGCCCTCTGGTTACTCTCAAGGGCACTCCACCTGGTGACCGTTACATAGCCCCCCCCCAAAGAGCGGCTTCCAGACGCTCCAAAAACAGTTCAGGAGGGAGGTGGAGCGGAGGCGGATCCGGGGGAGGGATGGAGGGCCAGGCCTGTGGAGCAGAATAGGGCCTGGAGACTAGGACGGAAGACCAGGGTGGAGCAGGCTGTGCAGGCGGCCAGGGCGGAGCAGGCTGTGCAGGCGGCCAGGGCGGAGCAGGCTGTGCGGGCGGCCAGGGCGGAGCAGGCCCCTCGGGCGGCCAAAGCGGTGGAGACCCCTCGGGCGGCCACGGCGGCGAAGACCCCTCGGGCGGCCACGGCGGCGAAGACCCCTCGGGCGGCCACGGCGGCGAAGACCCCTCGGGCGGCCACGGCGGCGAAGACCCCTCAGGACCAGACACCGGCTCAGGAACAGACACTACATCAGAAATGGTCACAAGGATAGACACAGACACAGAAACAAACACTGGATCGGGGGCAGACACTGGATCGGCCATCTTTTCCGGAGACACTGGATCGGCCATCTTGTCCGGAGACACTGGATCGGCCATCTTGTCCGGAGACACTGGATCGGCCATCTTGTCCGGAGACACTGGATCGGCCATCTTGTCCGGAGACACTGGATCGGCCATCTTGTCCGGAGACACTGGATCGGCCATCTTGTCCGGAGACACTGGATCGGCCATCTTGTCCGGAGACACTGGATCGGCCATCTTGTCCGGAGACACTGGATCGGCCATCTTGTCCGGAGACACTGGATCGGCCATCTTGTCCGGAGACACTGGATCGGCCATCTTGTCCGGAGACACTGGCTCGGAGGCGGCCATCTTGTCCGGAGACACTGGCTCGGAGGCGGCCATCTTGTCCGGAGACACTGGCTCGGAGGCGGCCATCTTGTCCGGAGACACTGGCTCGGAGGCGGCCATCTTGTCCGGAGACACTGGCTCGGAGGCAGCCATCTTGTCCGGAGACACTGGCTCGGAGGCGGCCATCTTGTCCGGAGACACTGGCACGGAGGCGGCCATCTTGTCCGGAGACACTGGCTCGGAGGCGGCCATCTTGTCCGGAGACACTGGCTCAGAGGCGGCCATCTTGTCCGGAGACACTGGCTCGAAGGCGGTGACGTGAACAGAATCTGGATCAGCAGAAGTGATTTGAACATTCTCTGAATCGGCCATCTTGTCTTTAGACACTGGCTTGGCAGAAGTGACGTGAAGCATCTCTGGCTCGGCAGAAGTGACGTGGAGCGTCTCTGGCTCGGCAGAAGTGACGTGGAGCGTCTCTGGCTCGGCAGAAGTGACGTGAACAGGCTCAGACTCGGTAGGGCTGACATGGAACTCTGGCTGGGCTTTCTCGGCGGGACGAGACTCTGGCTGGGCTGTCTCGGCGGGACGAGACTCTGGCTGGGCTGTCTCGGCGGGACGAGACTCTGGTTTGACGGTTTGACATCACCGAGAGAGCAGGAGGCAGCGAGAGGAACAAACCCCCAGGTATACTGGAACAGATCACGGCTATCCAGGGCCAAGGCCGCGATCTGACCAGCAAACTCCCGGATTTGTGCTGCTGGATTCATTTGTTGGTCGGTTGTTGCTGGATCTCGGTGTGGCGAAGTCTTCTGTTACGAACTGCTCCGAGACTTGGAGATGAAGATCCAAATGCAGCTTTATTTAAGATTAGTCGTACAGGCAGGGTCGAGAATTAGCAGACAGGACAATGGAGAATACACAGTGGGAATCCGGGAAACAGGCAGAGGTCAGGGCAGGCAGCAGTAATCAAAATCCAAGAACAATCCAACGTCAAAAACCAGAAAACAAACACGGAAAACGCTCAGAAATGCAGTGTAACACTTAAACAAGACTTCGCAAACACTGAATGTGAACACAAGGTATATATAGACACACTAACAGGATGAGACACAGGTGAATGCAATCAGTGAATGAGGTACAGGTGAATGTGATCAGTGATGAGTCCGGGCAGTGAGTTCTGGGAAATGTAGTTGTGAGGGAAACATGAACATCTGGTGTGGAGTGCCCTCTGGTGACTCTCAAGGGCACTCCACCTGGTGACCGTTACAGTAACGGCCACCTAGTGTTCAGTAGTGTTCATGACATGTTGATATGCCTTTAAGATGACTTCTTCTATGGCGTTCGTTATTGTATGCGTGATGTTATGTGAGCGTGCACGCGCAGTGAGATTGCGAATGCTCGCGCAAAGAGGAAGATGACCGATCTATCGCGGGTTTGTTTTATTATAATGCGTTTACTTCCACTTTGTAGCGTTTTACAGAGTGTTTTCTTTAACTTGTTAACATCCGCTCTTTCGACATGTATGTAAAGAGTGTGCTTAACTGAAAGAAAGCAACTATAAAAGGACTCGAGGAACTACCAGTTCGTTTGTACTGTCTTTCCTATTCTTCATCTGGGCAGACTTCAAACTCTGACAGACGTTACAACACACAGACAGGGGTTGGATAAATATGTTTTGCTTTTAAAACTGTGTTTTAATGCGAGTATAGGCCTACACACATATAAGTAAACACTTTGCAGACTGAATGTTGTCCTGTATGAACAAAATGACGGATGTTTTTCATGTCTCCACTGTTTGATCGCACCCGCGTGTCTCACACACAGGTTACGTTACCTTGTAGAAAATATTCGACCTGGCTGGCAGAACGATTGCCTTTGCCTGCATCTTTGCGGTGACATGACAAACATATTTAAGACCTATCCAATCTGAATTTAAGACAATTTAATACTTTTTAAGGCCTTATTTTTAAGAAAATTGATTTAAGACTTTTTAATACTTTTTAATCATGTAGGAAGGACGGCAAAAATATCTTTCCGATCGACAAATGCCTTGATTGCAGTTCTCTGTTTGTCTATTAAAATGAATGCGCTGTTGATTTATTTTACAAAAGATGCAACAGCGGAATCTACACATCTCAATTCTCCAGCTGCAGTCATCTTTGACAAGCACTGTCGCATCTGTCCATCATCGTATAAAGCCCGCCCTGGCAATTTGATTGGCCCGATCATTTTTTTACTGATCATAATTACTCCTCAATGACAATCGAGTCCAGACCGAACTTCCCGGCCAAAAAATGTTGTGGGCGGAGTTCGGGCTGGCATCCAGACTAACAGATTAGAGGTGTGTTCGACATCGCCTGCGGCTGGATGCAACCGATCGGCGAGAACAGCCGCGTGCAGGCGGGGAGGAGCTGCAAACGGAGATTTTTGCAGCTTCGTCTGACAATTTCTGGTTCCCGTAGTGACGGCTCACGTGGTGTTTGCATGCTTATACCACAGCTGAAGTGAAATAAATGCAACATTTGCCAAATAAACAGATATTTCAGACACATTTTCATTCAATACTTTACTGCTTCATACAGCATCTGTTTGAACTAGAATAAAGTTCAAAATAAGCCTATAATCAATGACGTGGAATCAACGTTTTTTAATCAGTTTTATTTTGATAAACATGATAAACATGACACAATATAACATTGCGACTACATGAAAAGACTGTTTACTGTTATAAAAAACTGATTTGTGAGCTTTAGTGGAACTAAAGGTGTGAGAATAAACAGGAAACGCACGTGATCGTTGTCATGCGGTGAATCCGGCGAATCGTGGAACAGCTGTGACATCATCAGAGCTCGTGCAGCCGCTCTTGAGAAGCTGCGCTGGCTGAGTCCTCCGGCTACTCTCGTATCACTCTCGCGGTACTTTGATGGCATACATCACAGTCACGTGGAGTCAGCGCTGCATCAAGTCGGACAAAATTTCTAACCGGCATGCACTGTTTCAAGTCAGCCGCCGATCGGTCTGCGCAGAGCTGCATGAAGTTGAACAAGCCTTAGAGCTTGCACACTGCCTGCGTGACACGCGCGTCTCAGGCGTGGGAAACGCGTGCATGCTAGAAAAGGAACCGATGCCTATTTTTCACGTGACACGCAAGCGTGTTGGAAGCGTTTCCTGGCAAAAAAAACAATAGGAAACATGAATACATATGAATAAATTACATTTTGATGTTTGAAAGTCTAGGTTTTGACAAACATTCAGATATCAATGTAATTTAAACAAACAATAATAATAATAATAATTATCAGTTTTCAAATATTGCCATTATTTTTGCCTATATATAATTTCATGTCATTTTTATTTTTTAAACAATTGAGTCCTGGTGTCCACTACAGAGAACATAGCATAACATAAACATATCTTTTCTTTTTTTTTTTTCATTTGTTTCTTATGCTCATAACAATGTGATTACATGAAGAAGAAAAAAACTTTTGAAAAAAAAATGTAGTTCTGGGGGTCACAAGAATATAAAGGTACGTTAGACTAGAACAACAACATGTATGTCTTCGGGTAACGGTCCACCATCAGGCTAAATATAGGCTCTTTAAAGCTACACAAAAATTAAAAAATGTCATTGAAATAAACAGACAGCCTGAACCAACTTCCATATTTTTCAGATTTTGGAAGATGTGTGATAACAGTTGAAATTGTTGTCGTAAAAGCAAGAGCAACACACCGCAAATCCAAATGTAGACTGTCCCTCTATGTCACCTAGCAGCAGCAGCGCTTCTGGTCAGACACACTTCTGGTGTGCAAAGACAGAAAACGCGATGCAGCCGCCACACAGCTGACACGCTACAGAAACACCACGCTCACGCCACGCAGTCAGTGTGTCTCCGGCCTTAGTTAGGCTGACCTGCGAGTTTACGCAGCACGGGTTTCAGAATCGACAAAAAGCCACATCATCTCTCCAAACACTCAATGCCAATGCGGCACACACACTGTGTAGATGCATGGACTGAATATAACATTAGGAAGGAGGATGGCTGAACACCCAGAATGCTTTGAGTGAAGGGCATGTAAAAGCAGTTCGGGAAAATAGGGAATACCTGCGAGAAGTTGTTGAATCATTGTGAAAATTGCAGAAAAAGGTCACAGAGAAGCAGAGACTTCTGTCACCCGAGGCAACTTTACCGAGGTGTCTTATCGGCAAGTTTGACAACGCCGTTGGAGAAAAACACTTGTACAAAACGAGTTAATTGAATTAATGGGGAATATGGACCAAATAAGTGGCGAGATTGAAGAGGCTTTACACCGGTTTCACACTGTGCGCGTCAGTTTGTTTCGCGCGAGATAGACTCGACCCTCCCTTCGCCACCAAAACATTTTTCTATGACCCTCCAAAATGATTGTGAAAAAGACATGACCCTCCCCGATCATGTACTGATTACTTCTGTACTGGACTGCGCATGGCAAAGATGTTCAGATATCTCTATGCCTAGTAGACCTACATCAGGCGTTCATTAAAAAGTGTCCTGTACAGGGCTGTACAGTGCGACATATATCTACCGAAAGATGGTAGGTCTGTGCGCTGAATAAATGTACCACTGCAGCACGCGTGAGATACAGTTTTATAAACTCTGTTACTTGTGTTTGTTCTCAGACATGATAACAGATGTTTTATACTTGTGCTAATGCGATATCATGATTTTTGATCATGGATAGATAGATGATAAACAAACTCATAGTAGGGGAATCATCCTGGTACTAAAGCTTGTGGGGGACACTGCTGGAAAAAACAGCAATGCAAGTTTTAGAGGAACGCCTCCGACAAATCTCACGAGAATCACAACATGCTTTACGGCAACAACGTCACACACATCAACAACATACTGTATGAAGCATGAAGACACTCGCGCGCATTTCAGACGTGATACTCGACGATGGAAAAAGCAAAGAAAACGCGGTCGGTAGAGACTAGGAAAAGGAAAAGAGAATGAGCCTGTCTGCTCAACCCGTAAATTAATGCATCGATCCGCAAGTTTTGTTTGAGTTCTTTAATGGTCTAGTGGTAGATCTTTTGTGTCAGAGGTTACAGGTTATACGTGTTTTTCTCTCTCATCAAAACTGAATTCCTGCACAGTGTGCCTTTAAGTCCCAAAACTGTAAAACTCGACGTACATTCACATCACATGTTAATACAGCGTTAGAATTACACACAGGACATTGCACGTATTGCAATCAGAAAAGTTCATTATTTGCTCATGCTTTAAAGCTTTGCCGGGTAAACATTTTATTGGCATTCTGTTCTGACATGATGCACTTTTTCTAAACACGTACTGAAGCGTGCGTGCACTGTCAAACAGCGCCAAACTGGATTTTATCTTTTGCGTCTGATTTTTGTTGGGTCAGACCCATCTGATAGCGATAGGGGGCGAGACAGAGAGAGTTACATGGAAAAATATGCACCAAACAAGCCACCCTATTTTCCTTCGGTGGTCCTTTCTATAAATATCGAACGGTCCCTTATAGGGATGGGAATTGAGAACCGGTTCCACTCGAGAACCGGTTCTAAGTTTTACGATCCATCGATATTGTATGCCCTCGACGTTAACGATTCCTCTTATCGATGCTCCTGCTCCTGACTCAACCATAGCATGTAGGGAATAGACTGTGAACTCACAACTGTCCCTGTTGTATTTTTTCACAACTGTCCCAAGCGAATTTTTGTACCGCCAAAGCCTTATTTGATCGGTGAGTAAAACTGTCTCTCTCTGTGATGAACCGCTGCACTTGTGACAGCGCGTATGTTAAACTGAACGAGCAGAGAGAGAGAGAGAGAGAGAGAGAGAGTACCCCGAACGTGCGCGCGCACTCTCTCTCAGGCTTCACCGTCTCAAAACTAAGCGCTGTCTTGCTCTCTCTCTCTCCCTCGCACATATTAATCAAAATAATCGACACAATGGTAAGGTCAGGAGACTAAAGTTTCATGTGGAGAATTCTGTGATTTGTTTTTTCAGAATTACCGCTGGCTGTGAATTGTGCTAAAATAGGCCTCCATTGCCTTATCTTCTCTGAAAAGCGTTCCGCACATTCAGCTGACATAAACCACACTTCAAATAAACTGAAAAAACGATCCAGGGATGAAATGTTTTCTTTGATGACACACATCTTGTGGGATGTCCCAACCGCCAGGATAATCACACAACGCGCACACGTCCGATGATGACACGTTCAATTCCCGAACACGTTCAATTCTGACTCATTTGAACCGATTCGTTTTAATGAAGGGTTAGATCTTCCAACACTGAACTCACGAGACTTATGATCGTTGAATAACTAATCGTAAAACTTTTTAATAAGGTTCCGTTTATTACATAAATAACATAAAAAGTACAGTTTGCTTAGTTAAGTGTAATGTTTAAAACAAATAAAACCACTTGTTTTCCCCCCTGAAAAATCATATGACTACCTTTTCCCACACCGTGCTATCAGGAATCGATAAGAGAATCGTTAAAGAATCGGATCGATAAGCAGAATCGTTAGTGGCATTGATATCGATAAAATCTTATCAATTCCCATCCCTAGTCCCTTAGTTTGTTCAGGTGTATTTGATAAGGGTTTGAGCTAAACTCGGCCAGAAAGTGGATCTCAAGGGCCCGAGATGAGAACCCCTGTTATAAACCCTACATGAAAAACACATTAATATTACTGTTTGTTTTGTTCTCCACACAGGTTACCTAGCTGTAATCTCACTGTTCAATCTTGTGAGAGTTTGTCTTCAGTTCTTCAATCCTCAAACGTCCTGAGAGAGCTGGACCTGAGTAACAATGACCTGCAGGATTCAGGAGTGAAGCTGCTTTCTGATGGACTGAAGAGCAAACCAAACTGTCAGCTGGAGATACTGAGGTCTGAACTCAAATACTTGCATTTGATTTTATCTTGCATTAATTATGTAAAAATCACACTGCTAAGATGTATTCTGTATGCAATTACATTGTGCTTTTCTTGTTTAGATGTGCCATGTGTAATTTCACTGCTCAGTCTTGTGAGAGTTTATCTTCAGTTTGACTTCAGTTACAACAGAGGATATAATGAGGATGAAGGAGAATTAATTTGTTACATTTATATAACACTTTTCTAGGTGCTGTCTATGAAGTAATATATCTAATAGACCAACGCTACTTTTGTGTCATCGAAGGGTAACGCCCCTTTTTGGGGGAAGACAAACGGATTCCCCTGAGAACAGAACTCGCTCTAGATCTGCAAAGTTTCTTGATAACAAAAATGGCACAGACATACAGACTCTCTTTGCTGGCCGAGGACTGTGAGCGGTATTTAAAGAAACTACTGGATACGGGGGTTGGATATCTTCAGACATCTCCCACTATCTTGTGGAATCACCAAGTAAGTAGCCTATTTTTTTGTCATTAACACACTCACAGTATGACAAACTAGACGATGAGGCCATATCACTTGGACCATATTTAACTTGATTCAAGCTATTGACATAGTTTTGTTGTTGACTAGCTATACTAGTTAGAAAGACGACTCTGCTAGCTGCTACATGATTAGCTCATCAGTGCCGTACACTCTAAACCTTTTTTACAATTTTCAAAGTCCTAGCACTTTCTAGACACAAGCAGAAACCAGCCAAGTCCACTTTAGTTTTTTTAGTAAATTCAGTTAACAGCCAAGGTAGCGTGCCTAGTGAGAGCTAATCACATAACGTTAGCTGCTAGCAGCTTCGTCTTTCTAACTAGTATAGCTAGTCGACAACAAAACTATGACGCCATGTCAGTTGGATCATATTTAACTTGATTTAAGCTATTGACATAGTCTAGTTTGTCATACTGTGAGTGTGTAATGACAAAAAATAGGCTACTTGGTGATTCCACGAGATAGTGGGAGATGTCTGAATAGTCCATATCTGGCCACTGCGTGGGGTCATTAATCCAGTTTTCGACCATTTCAAAGGGACACCTCTGTAACCCCGTATCCAGTAGCTTCTTTAAATACTGCTCACAGTCCTCGGCCGGCAAAGTGTATGTTCCTGCCATTTTTGCTATAAAGAAACTTTGCAGATCTAGAGCGATTTCTGTTCTCAGGGGAATCCGTTTGTCTTCCCCCAAAAAGGGGCGTTACCCTTCAATAACGCAAAAGTAGTATTGGTCTATTAGTGAAATAATTATATATATTTATATAGCTGTGGTGCACAAACTGATAAGAGAAAAACGCGCAGTGGATCAAGCGCACGGCGGCACAGATGTGTGACCTGGTCGAGCGCAACCCTTTCACAGACATCAGTGGAAAGTTTGTTGTTCGGTCGGATATATAAATGGCACAATACAAATACAATGGCACAAACGTAGAACCTGTATACAAATACAAAACGAAGCAAGTATTTACTAACTTTAACTGAAGAGAGAGAGAGAGAGAGAGAGAGAGAGAGAGAGAGTGTGCACTTCTGCTGTATGCTCTTGGTTGCTGATCGTTCTCTCAGCACACGTGTCATTTGGATTAAAACTAAATCAAGTGGTTTCTTACATGATCACAGGACATTTACAGGTCAAGAAATTTCATGAACGCAAACGTCCGAAGCGCGTGCCCTGAAAGTGCCACTCACAGTGTGTGAATTGAATTGAATTATCTTTCATGTCTTGCGCTTTAATGGACAAATTCATGCAAAATTATTTAAAACATGCATCTTGGGAAGTATCCTGGTAAACATAGTTGGTTACATCTTTAATATGCGTCATCAAAATAAACGCATGTACAGTAAAACAGGCTCTATTGGATGTGCATTCGGTCAGCAGCGGCCTAATAAAAGCCTAATGTTTCTGACTGTTAATCAAACTACAAACACAGTCATCACTCCCTGCTATTGACTGAATCACTTTAGTAACTTTATAAAAGTTTCATCTATATTTAATTTATACAGTGATGAATATGCATTTACATTTATTCATTTAGCAGACGCTTTTATCCAAAGCGACTTACAAATGAGAACAATAGAAGCAGTTAAAGGGTAATTCCACTGGTGCAGACATGAATGTGTATTGAAAGTGTAATGGATCAATGAAAAAACGCTGTTTATTAACGAGCTGTGCTAATTTCTTATTAAGTAATGCAGTTCAAGTTAACGACATGGTGCACTGATTCTGAATCTGGTGGCATGGTGAGCGCGAGACGCGGCAGTGCACAGATCGTGACGCGCGTCTCTCCTGTGATTGTGAAGTAAATGGGAGCGGGAATTCACCGCATTATGAACTCGTCTCGCAATTCCCCCAACCTCAGACCAAATGTTAGGCCATGTAGACAGGCCAGCCTATATAAATATCATATTAACCAGAAATGTGAAATGTACCTTAGCATATTAGAGTAAGACGCTGATATCTGGATTGAATTGATGCGTGATGAATGGACTTCCACAGCAGTCACGAGTAAAAGCAGGAATAGGCGGTTAAAGTTTTCTATGCTTAATTTGAATTGATGACAGTCACGAGACCGATTACTCGATCCAATCACGTTGATGGAAAAAAATAAAATTAAAACAAGCATGTAACGAGTAACGGCCACAAACAGAAGGAAAATAGTGGAGAAAAAGTACCGAAACATCACTTAAAATGTACTCAAGTAAAAGTAAAATTACACAATTTTAAACTTACTCAAAAAAGTACAATTTCTGAAAAAAACTACTTAATTACAGTAACGTCCCAGATAGCAAACTGACATTGAATCAACGTGGAAATATGACATTGAAACAACGTTGATTTGACATTGTTTTGCTCATCGAATTAACGTTGAACCAACGTCAGACGCGTCATTCTTTCAAAACTAACGGAAAATCAACTTGAAATCAACGCGTTGTTTCAACGTTATGAAAGCAAACCAATTTTCGATTTTCATTTAGCTTTGAAGAATGCCGCGTCTGATGTTGGTTCAACGTTAATTCGATGAGCAAAATCAACGTTGTTTCAATGTCACGAGAGACGTCGTTTCCACGTTGATTCAATGTCAGTTTGCTATCTGGGGTGAGTATTTGTAATTCGTTACTTTACACCCCTGCCAGAGGGTGACGCTGCCTATAACACAAAAGCTGCAACAAGGAACCGGCAAAAGTAATGATTATGATCGTTTCATATATAGCAAGGAGACATTTTAATTGTTGATTAGTGTCTGTTGGCTGCAATAGTGGCCGCAGTAGTTAACGCGCCTGTAGAGAGAAATGCACTTTTTATATGGATTACATAAGCAGATCACTTGGTTTCTTTTCGGTTTGAATTGTTTTGTTTATAATTAGGCATTTTTAAGCTTTCTTTATATTTCTTGTGTCTGTGAGGCAGCTTAAACGCTGAGTTTCGGCTCATTTATGAAGAGCTCCAGTTCACGAGCAATGCAATCTCACTGGCTCCTCCATGTCCTAATTATATGGTCTGTTATATTTGCTTCTTATTTATTAAATCCAGGCAATTGGTTGATAAAACATTGATTAAAAATTAGATACAAATGATACAAAACGAAATTACATTTTTAGAAAGGCTTTCTACAAAACAAAACTTAATGAATTGGTCAGAATCGTGTCTGACCCACATGTCTCCCGATATATTGCGGTATCTTGCAACACATCCTGCCTTGCCAAAAACACACATGTGGGAGATGCGGAATGGATAGAAATAACTCAAAAAATAAAAGAGGACTTGAATAAGGCCATTAATGGCATTTTTGAGTCATGCTCTTAACAAACTGTTTTATTTCCTCTTTCTATATTGTGAATAATAAATGTGGATCATTTTAATGTGTTTGTTACACAATGGAGTCTAACTGATTATAATAATTATTTGATGTAGACTACTTTTAAACTTAGAAGTATTCATTGGCATCCTCGCATACTAAACTGCATTTTTTTATGTTTGCGTGCTGGAGGTACGCTATTATGTTGTGTGTATGTGATGTTAACATTTAAACTGGTGAGAGAAAATGTCACTATCAAAGAGTCTAAAGAGAAAAGTTGACAGCGAAAATAGCCATTGAAAGAATAAGAATACTGAAAAGACAACTAGCCCGTGTTGTTCACCTAGTTTTGTAAATGCGACAACCACCCAACTCACTAAATGCATCTCTATAGCATGCACTGTGTTTATTGTGCAATTTATATGCAAAAAAAAGAGTTTTTACGTGCATATGATACGCATGGGTAGGTTTAGTAGTGGTGTCGGGTGCGTGTGTATTATACGTTGGGTAGGATTTAGTGGTGCGTGTGTATTACAGGCAATAAAGTGCGTATCAAATGCATGAGAAAAACTGCTTATCACATGTAGCATACGTAAAAACTAATTGTCGCGTATAAATTGCATGATAATTACAACGCATGCTATAGAGCGTACGCATATAATATAATATTTGACATTTAATGACGGTTATTGTAGAGGTGTGTCTAGCGATCGACAGACTCTTCTGATGGCTTTCAGAACTTTTCAGGCTGCATGGGCGTGGAGCCTAGAAACTCAAACTAAATCTCTCCTCTTTGGAGCCAGACATTCAGAAACTGATGTGTGAGAAGCAGCACTACTCATCTCATTAATATTCACGTTCAGTTTTAGATGGAAATCTAAAAATATAAAATCTACAGATCTGTTAGTTTAGTAATGTACTAGTTTTTGTTTCATGTGTAAAATCCCAGTAATTTCAGTGATATTTGAACATTAAGGGGAACATTTTTTTCAGCATTTTATTGTTACCATAGTTACAACCATAGACTTCATATGCCCACCACCTCAGTTTTAAACTAATGGCTCTTTGGAATAACATTAAGTGGGACCTAGGCTGTGACAGTATGTTTAATTGCATTTCCCCCCCACATGTGCAGTTTGTTGTTCATATTAAGCTGCAGCTCATTTCACATTTACTTTTTCAAATTAAATAAAATTCAAATAATAATTCCTGATCATATTATTGCATTTGTGTTTTAATAATTCTTAAAATTAAAAACCTTATCCTTGCAATTTTGTTGTTTTTTGGGGTGCATGTTAGAGTGGGATTTGGTTAGGTGGCCCTCAGAAAAAAATTGCGAGATAAAGTAGTCCTTGGGCTGAAAAAGTTTGAGAAACACTGCTTTAAACTAACAATAGGAAAACTATATGCTAGTGCTTTGACCCCTCTCAGTTAAATTGTCACTGGTATCTAAACATTTGAACCACTGACCCAATCCTCAGCACTGAGCCCTGCTGGAGCTGCTCTAAATATGTGCTGTGCAATTACATGATGGATCAAATATGGTAGAGCAACTTGTAACATCTACTTTTAAGAAAGCTTGCTAAGAAAGATTGCTACATAATAAAGAGAGGGACCAGAGACTTCACATTTCAATGAGCCATGTGTATTATACCATAAATCAGCATTCAGGCAGTAACCATACAAAATACATGAGGCATTCATTTACAAGACAATAGGGCTAATTCAGCTCTTCCCAATAATGTTTTTGGTAGCCAAGAGTTCAGTCCTTAGAGTCCTACAAGTAACAAGAAACTGTACTTAAGCGCAGAGCGGAAGAGTTCACAATGGTCTGAATCCAAGTGTCCAAGCAGCGGTTGATACTAGGACGAACTGTAGTTCAAGACACAAACAGCAGATGCCAAAGGTGTGATTGTAGACAATTAATTCCATATTGGTCAAGGGTTTAGTTGTAGATGAGTTGCTGCCTCATGCCTGCACGATGAACCCTCTGCATCAAACAAACAAACAAACTGAGTGCCACCATAACACATTTACATCTCATTTGCTGACACATCACCTAACATTACACATACAAACAAAGTACAAACTGAACACTTACGTTTGAGCATAGGAACCACAGGTTCCTCAAATCAGGGAAAAACATGACCACACTAGTAGGGAAGCTTCTCCATGTGCTTAACACATCCTTCCTTCCTTACTCTACTTCTTCTACCATTTTATGCTACTAGGAACCCTCCTTACTAGAGTACCCCCTAGTGGTAGAACGGAGTATTACACAGTACAGAGAGCTAATAAGACAAATGTAACTGCAAGCTGTTACACACCCCTCTCCCTAAAGAAAAGTCTCAAATACTCCCATAGAATTTTTTTAACTTTTCAATATGGTAAGTATCACATTGGTTCGGATTGTCAAGCATTACTACCTTGTAATTGACATTATTCATTCTCTTCAAAATCTTTGCAGGTCCCTGCCATTTTGGAGCTAACTTAGCAGTAAAGTAATCAACAGCTCGAGAAAGATGATGAGTCAGTACCCAAACCAGATCTCCTTCCTCAAAGGTTTCAGCCCTTCTCCGTTTATTGTAGTACTTGGCTTGCCTCTCCTGTGCTTGACTAGTTTTCTCCCTCACTTGGTCCAGAAGAATCTTCTGTCTCTCAATTGTGGTATAGGCTACATGATCGGGATTAGGCGCCTTGCGGACTAACCGTTCAAGAGGTCCTTTTAACTTACGTCCAAGTGCAATTTCCGCTGGAGTAAGAGCTGTACTCTCTTGCCACGCTGAATTTATAGCATATCGGAACTCTGGTAACCACTTATCCCAGTCACGATGGTTATCATGGACAAAAGATGCTATCATCGTTTTCAAGGTTCTGTTGACCCTCTCAGTTAAGTTGGTCTGAGGATGATAAGCTGTTGTGAGTTTCTGAACCACACCCCATCGTTTACAGGTATCACTTAGTAGCTGGCCAGTGAATTGAGGTCCTCGGTCTGAAACCAAGTATACCGGCGTTCCCCATCTTGTGAACATCTCTTTTATCAGTATGTTGGTTATGAGGTGAGTTTTCGAAGACCGTAGAGCAAAGAATTCTACCCACTTGCTGCAATAATCCACAAAGACTAATAGGAATTCGTTGGATCGAGGGCTTCTCGGGAAAGGACCCATCAAATCCACGCCGAGCATATATCCCGGTTCCACTACTGGGGTTGACTGCAACAATCCAGATAGCTTAGTGATTCTTGGTTTGTAGGCTTGACACGTCTTACATACCTTACAGAAACTCCAAACATCTTTGCGAATTTCAGGCCAATAAATATTGTCAAGTAGCCTCCGTAGAGTTTTCATTCTTCCCAGATGACCACTCAATGGATTTGCATGAGCAAATTGCAGGAATGCTTCCCTCAATGATGCAGGTATGACTAGCTGATTAGTGTACCCTAGTTGCTTGTCCGGTACCCTACGAAACAAGTAGTCATTTTCCACAATGTAAGCAACACGGCTTGGGTCAGTATTAGTTTGTTTAGCTGACTCCCATAAGGTCTGTAAAGAAGAATCAAGCTTTTGAGCTCTCCCAATCTCATCCCAGCTGACTGGTAAATTAGGGTCTGGTTTTGTGGGTTGACACAGGGCAATGTGGCCTACCACCTCTTGCACAGGTATGCCTCTGGATAGGGCATCAGGTACCACATTACAGGATCCCTTACGGTACTTAACAGTGAAGTTAAAACTTTGCAGCCTTAAAGCCCACCTAGTCAAACGGGAGGATGGTTGGTGTTGATTGAATACCCAAGTCAGGGCAGAATGGTCTGTGAGTACTTCAAAGTTTCTTCCCTCCAGGTACTGTCTCCACTTTTCTACAGCCCACACCACGGATAAACACTCCTTCTCAGCTGTAGAATACGATTTCTCAGCTCCATGAACCAGTCTCGAAGCATAAGAGATGACATGCTCCAATCCGTCAACCTCCTGTGTCAGAACAGCTCCTAATCCTATATCACTAGCATCCGTTTGTACTTTAAAATCTTTTGTGAAATCAGGTGGCATTAGAACTGGTGCTTGTTGAAGGGCACTTTTAAGATCATCAAAAGCTTTTTGACATTCAACTGTCCAATCCCACACTGCATCCTTCCCTTTTAACGCGTACAAAGGTGCTGCTCGCTCAGAAAAATGAGGAATGAAGCGGTGGTACCAACTTGCAAGGCCTACAAATCTCTGTACCTCCTTGACGTTCTTGGGTACCGGGAAATCACGGACCGCTTCAATTTTTGAGGATTCAGTACGGACTCCTTCTCCAGAAATAACATGTCCTAGGTAAGTGATGGTCTTTTGCAACATAGAACACTTCTTGAGATTGAGAGTTAATCCTGAAGCTTCCAGCTTTGCAAAGAGTTGCTTAAGATGTTGGAAGTGATCTTGAATGCTCCCGGAATAGATCACAATATCATCAAGATAAACGAAACAGAACTTCCCCAAGTAATCTCTCAGAACGTTGTTCATTAGCCTTTGAAATGTAGCAGTGGCGTTTTTGAGACCAAAAGGAAGACTAACAAATTCAAATTGATTGTTTCTGGTGACAAAAGCAGTCTTTTTAATACTGTCTTCATCCATTCCTACTTGCCAGTAACCAGATTTAAGGTCCAATGTGCTGAATATGGTCGCTCCATACAAGGATTCTAGGATATCTTGAATCTGTGGCATTGGAAATCCATCAAGAGGAGTCTTTGCATTTAACCCCCGGTAGTCAACACAAAAGCGAGTGCTACCATCCTTCTTTGGCACTAAGACTACTGGTGCAGCCCAAGGAGAAACAGATGGCCTTATGATGCCTTTGTTCAACAGATTCTCTACCTCTTCATCTATGAACTTTTGTTTGGTAACAGAAACAGGGTAAGCTTTCTTACGCACAGGAATCTCGGCAGTCGTATGAATTCGATGGTGAATCAAAGTAGTCTGTCCCAAATTATCTGTGCATACTGTCGGCCAATCAAGCATTAGACCTTCTAACTGCCGCTTCTGCGCTTTAGTAGCATCAGCTCGACTCACTACTTCCTTTACAGCCGCTAGTGTAGTGGAAGTCGTTGGCACTAAAGGTAGTGCAAGGTGCAGACTGATCATTGGCAAGGGTGAAGAAGTGTTGAAGGAGTAGATTGTGTCACTGTCTTCAGGTAATGTTTAAGTGGAATTTCCAAAATCAAGACGGATACCGGAAGTCATCAGGAACTCAAGCCCCAGTACAACTGAGAACGCCAGATCACTGTCTCTCATTACATAAGCCCTTAGCGGATAGTCATGACCATGGACTGTAGCCTGCCAAGCTATCTTCCCCAAGGCTGTCTGTACATGACCATTTGCGAGTGAAAATGACTGCCAACAGGATTCTTGTACTATTGAATAAGTGCTTCCGGTGTCTAGAATTGCTTGATATTGATGGCCTTTTATGGTTATGGGTAAAGTTAATGTAGACATCGGCTTTCCATCATGTTCTGAAAAGACAGCAATATGCGGGTTAAATGGTCGTCCTTTTGAGTTCCTATTGGCTTCAGCAGTCTTAGGGGAGTTTTCTTGATGCCTTTGCCTCCAGAAAGCTCTCTCTGCCGCAATATCTCTCTCTATGAGTGTTCCTACCCGTACTAGCTCATCCACTGCAGTTGCAGTACCTCGTAAAATACTAGCTATTTTTGGATTACAGTTCCGAAGTGTTGCTTGAAGGATTTCACGTTCTGTCATCGCTGGTTTCAACCTCAAACATAGCGCTCGGTACTGGTATGCAAATGTCCGGATGCTCTCATCAACTCCTTGTTTCCGTTCTCTTATTCTTCTCTCCACTTCAACCTCGTGATCTTCAGATAAAAAGGATTGAAGAAAAGCAGACTTAAACTGTGCCCAAGTTTTTTCTTTCTTCTTTTCTGCCAACCACCAGTCTTTAGCTGTGTATGTTAATACAGAAGGAAGCATGGATAATATTTCCACATCATTCAAAGGTTGCATAGCTAGATACTCATCACATCGCTCCAGATACGTAATGGGATCCTCTCCATCCAAACTTCCGAACTTTGGAAATTCTAATTTGACAGGGGTCTGACAGTGCATCGGTCTGAAGGAACTATGGGTTACTCCAGTGTGGTTAAAATTTGGGGTAGAAGTGGCTCCCTCAGAAGACTGAATCAAAGATCTCAACTGGCTATCTCTCCGTTTCAGGCAATCCATAGTTGCTTTTTCCAAATCCTGGACCTTAGCTTCCAATGTGACTTTTACTCGCCCGCATCCAGCCTCCAGTTTAGCAGATAAAGAGTCTTCTAACTGCTGTATCTCTGTATGATGATCTTGATGCAAATTTAAAATATGTTGCAACTGACTTTCAATGGCAGTCATGCGATTACTTTGCACATCTAACTGGTATTGTATATCTTTAAAGTGTATATTAGAGGATCCTTCCCAACCCTCCATTTTACATTCAATTTTATGCATTCTTGCGGCCAAACAGTCATCATCTTCGTTGGGAGGAGGAGGAGGAGGCAACAAAGCATCATCAAAATCATATTCTTGTTCTAGATCTTCCTGTTCATTTTCCAGATACAAATTACTAAGAGAATGAATAAGGTCTCTGACAGGCTCACGACGTGTAGTGAAAGGTGCTGAAGAATAGTCTGGACTTAAAGGATCATTTCCCCCTGTCTCTCTTTGTGAGACAGCCATTTTGCAACTAACAACCTCTCTAAGTAATCTTAATTCTAAAGACCCAAAGTAAATGAAATGTAAAGATACCTCAAACTATGGTCACAAAAAACACTTGTATAGAATGGCTCATTGCAAATAAAATTTATGTCTCTCTTCAAGATTCAACAAAATGTTGCTTCCAGTCCCGGTTCGGGCGCCATATTTTATGTAACATCTACTTTTAAGAAAGCTTGCTAAGAAAGATTGCTACATAATAAAGTGAGGGACCAGAGACTTCACATTTCAATGAGCCATGTGTATTATACCATAAATCAGCATTCAGGCAGTAACCATACAAAATACATGAGGCATTCATTTACAAGACAATAGGGCTAATTCAGCTCTTCCCAATAATGTTTTTTGGTAGCCAAGAGTTCAGTCCTTAGAGTCCTACAAGTAACAAGAAACTGTACTTAAGCGCAGAGCGGAAGAGTTCACAATGGTCTGAATTTAAGTGTCCAAGCAGCGGTTGATACTAGGACAAACTGTAGTTCAAGGCACAAACAGCAGATGCCAAAGGTGTGATTGTAGACAATTCCATATTGGTCAAGGGTTTAGTTGTAGATGAGTTGCTGCCTCATGCCTGCACGATGAACCCTCTGCATCAAACAAACAAACAAACTGAGTGCCACCATAACACATTTACATCTCATTTGCTGACACATCACCTAACATTACACATACAAACAAAGTACAAACTGAACACTTACGTTTGAGCATAGGAACCACAGGTTCCTCAAATCAGGGAAAAACATGACCACACTAGAGCCCCTTTCACACAGCGAGTTGATCCCAGGAAATTGCCGGGAAATTGCCAGAACGCCTTCTGTGTGAACGCAAACACGACCTGGGATTGCTTCTGGGATTGATCCCGGGTTGGGGACCTAGTAACATTGCCGTAATCAGTCCCGGAACGCGCGCTGTGTGAACAAAAGCCAGGACCAATGCCGTAAAGGGTGTCATAGTGATGACGCTCGTGCCATCGCGCGACTCTGTTGCTCTTAGAAGAAAGTTTGTGTTCGTCATCAACAAAGAAAGGATGAACAAATACCTGCAAACGAAGCATAGACCAGGAGCTCCTCACTATCCGATTCCGTACTGAAGCTGAGATCGTTCACCAGCTTTGTGGAACGCTATGCGCGTGTACATGTTTTCGACGCGTCCGTTATACGTCTCATCCTGACGTCATGCGTCTTCCCGGGATTTTTACGGGTTGTGTGTGAACGCATTCACAGATCCCGGCAAATCACTTGTAGTGTGAATGAACCGAAATCAAACAATCCTGGGACAAATGCTGGGTCACATTATCCGTGTATTTTCTGGAATTTCTGTGTGAAAGGGGCTTAGTAGGGAAGCTTCTCCATGTGCTTAACACATCCTTCCTTCCTTACTCTACTTCTTCTACCATTTTATGCTACTAGGAACCCTCCTTACTAGAGTACCCCCTAGTGGTAGAACGGAGTATTACACAGTACAGCGAGCTAATAAGACAAATGTAACTGCAAGCTGTTACAACTGAACCTCTCAAAATACAGTTTAACAGGCTTAAGCATGAAAATAACTGAAGGAAATATATATTTACTAAACAAATTAAGCTAACTAATATAGTTTTAAAATCTTTTGGTTTCAATATATCAAAAAGTTACAAATGTAGTGAAAATACAGGTGTCGGTCTCAGCAAATACCAAAAATTAAAGTATTGATATTGGACTCCTTCTGGAAAAAATGGTATTTGTGCGTCCCTACTTAAAACATTACTGACTGCATTTAATTGAAGACATTTGGACATATTTCCAAATGTGTATTTGTCCATTTAAGCACACACCTGAGGCTCAGATTAGCCTATACTTCTCCGTGTTTTGCTTTGGATTGCGTACACAGAAAGCCGCCTGGGGAACAGTATCTCGCTCACTGGTCAATACACTTTTAACTTTACACTTTTTTTTAGTATCGAGAACATCCAGAAGGAGACTGTGTATCACGTTACATGATTCGACTAATTTGAAAGTTACGTAGGAAGGGCGACAGCACACTGCTTCAAAGGAAATGGTGTTTTCATAGTCATACAAAGTAAAATTTAAATTTAATTAAATTGATCTTGGAGCCCTAATCATGAACACATCTTTGAGAGCAAGGGGGCCACTGGTGGTTTGGGCAACTTGCGTTCTTTGCATATAGGGAGGACCGGCTCTGGATATGTCATTGTCATGGTTAAAGTTAAAATCCTCCTGGTTAGTGGTTGTTTAATCATCCTCTGGTGAGATCTTGAGAGATGTCATGTCTTATTTTATATTCAGTTGATTTCATCTTAGGCTGTGTGTCTGTAAGTCAGTTGTAGATTGTACAGTGGACACATATGAACACTGAGCAATCTTCATTTTACTCTGGGGATTTTGCTATGTGTGTTTCAGATTATAAACCAAGGGTTCTCATCTCTGGCCCTCAAGATCCACTTTCCTGCAGAGTTTAACCCTGATCAGACTCTCCTGCCTGCAACTTTATAGTAATCCAGATGACCGTGATTAGTTTGTTCAGGTGTATTTGATAAGAGTTTGAGCTAAACTCGGAAAGTGGATCTCAAGGGCCTGAGCTGAGAACCCCTGTTATAAACCCTACATGAAAAGCACATTAATATTGCTGTTTGTTTTGTTCTCCACACAGGTTACATAGCTGTAATCTGACCATTCAATCTTGTGAGAGTTTGTCTTCAGTTCTTCAATCCTCAAACGTCCTGAGAGAGCTGGACCTGAGTAACAATGACCTGCAGGATTCAGGAGTGAAGCTGCTTTCTGATGGACTGAAGAGCCCAAACTGTCAGCTACAGATACTGAGGTAAATGGGTTTCCATTAAACAACTAATACAAAAATATATATTTTTAAAATTTTGTCAACAAATCTGATACAGTGGCAGAAGAAGAGACAAAAACAGCATTTGCATTGTTGTAATTTCCAATTTTGTTGTAATTATGGACATGACATTTGCAGTCAGAAAATAATGCATTCAATAGCAATATTCATCACCACACCAATTAACATCATCACTGGGGCTTGACCTTGCTACCTGCCCTCTGGTGCGAAAATCATACTTTAACATTGATCTTCTCCAGGATGATTCCACGCATCAAAATCCCCAGTAGTGTACACTGCTCAGTGTTTATATAATCCACATTCAGAGTGTTAAAAAAGAAACACCGAAGCAGTGTAGAAGTTGATAAGCTAGTTAAGGTGAGAGAAATTAAAAATGTCACTTCAGGGTTTCATCCCTATTAGTGTTGTCAAAAAACTCGGTACTTTGGTACCAAGTCGATACAAAAAAAAAAATGTTACGGTATCAGCTTTTCTAGGTCTGAAAGGTGCACAGTTGCGTCCTCTTCATAACGCTGATATGCTTTCTCTCTGAATCCACTTGTTGACACGAAAGGAGGAAAGAGCCACATATGGAAATATTTTGGATTAGGCTAAAGTCACGTTGCCATAAGAGGCCGATTACATGCAAATTCGCAATTTCAAATATAGGCGCGAGGCAAGCGCGCTCATAATAAAAACTCGTTGCATAGCAACGACAGACGCCGCGTGAGAGCAAGCGCTTTGGAAAGAATAAGCACGCGCAAAAATATAATAAAAAACACGCGCGATATGTGAACGGCCTCTAAAGTGCTTTCGGGGTAGTTTTACGAGTACATGAGCACAGTAGTATCCACCCGACACCAGAGTACTACTGGTATTAGTATCGACGCATCCATATTTATGTCATTTAATGTCAGTGCCAGTTCTAGGCGTATTCTTGCCTTTATAACTCAGCAGGTTTAAAAAGCCTTTTTAAAATTAAATATGAATGCAGTTTTAGATTAAATAAAAGTACAGTCAAGTCAAATAAAACATGTTTTATCTCCTGTATAGTTTGGTAATGCTACAATAAGATACCATTCATCAACATTACTTAGTTCACATCAACACATTGAGTGAACAATATATTTTTACAACATTAATTAATGTTTGTAAATGTTATTTAATACAAACACTTGGTTGTTCATGTTTGTTCACTTATGCCAGCAGCCATATCACCCTGTAGCCCAAGACTGGTTGCCCACTGAAGCTAAGCAGGGCTGAGCCTGGTTAGTACCTGGATGGGAGACCTTCTGAGAAAGCCAGGTTGCTGCTGGAAGAGGTGTTAGTGTGGCCAGCAGGGGGTGCTCACCCTGTGGTCTGTGTGGGTCCTAACGCCCCAGTATAGTAATGGGGATACTATACTGTCAAAGAGCACCGTCCTTCGGATGAGACGTTAAACCGAGGTCCTGACTCTCTGTGGTCATTAAAAATCTCAGGATGTTTTTCGAAAGAGTAGGGGTGTAACCCTAGCCTGGCTGCGCCCTCCTACGCACTTCCGCTCAATTTCATTTTACTTCTGTACTACGTCTGGGATCGCTCCATATCCTTAGGTTTCCAGAAACCATTTTTTGTAGGACCAATCAGCGAATAGAGGGAGTGGCTGAGAAAGATGACGTTGATATAAGCGCGTCAGTTTCAATTCAGTAATGGCAGCGGAGAAAGACCTGAGAAAAGCTATTCGGTCCGTTGTTGGAAAAGAAACTGCCGAATATACAGAATTTAAAGCCGGATTGTTATCGTCTAATCTCTTGTTGCACAACTGAGGACCAAGTGAAGGAGGCAGAAAGTTTGGAAGTTTGTGCTGGGCAGTTCGTGCACAATGACCGTGACATTTTGGACGGACGGTTTAGCCTGGTGTTCGCGGTGTTCGGAAGCCCCGAGTCCTGGCTGCTAAACTATTGTTAAAGATCCGCTCAGGAGTCATGTCAGTCGCTCATATTCCCGACTGTATATTTACTGATTCTTGTGATGAATAGAACATTTTGAGCCCCTTTGTGCACTCGTGCAGGAGGTTGGTGTGTCAGTTTTACATGTTGTAAATCATACAAATTGGTTGTGATTTAAAAAAAAAATAATTGTCATAAATAAAAATGTGAAAAACCATACTTTGAAGATATTTGATTTTCAGTTTAACATGGCAATGGTTGATTTGTTTTACTAAAAAAAATAAATGCCACAAAAAAATGTACAAACACATACTTTGAAGACCATACTTAAGGTAATTAAGAAACAATAAGACGTAATATGAAAAATTGTTGTTTATTACACATCTGCAGATAGAGACAGACTGATCATTCACTGTAGCTGCTACAGCATTTGCGGCAGATCAGAAATGACCACAGCGGCGTATTTGTAATGATTAGACACAGCTTCCACCGTTGAATGAATATATCACTGTCCTTCGTGTCAAATATACATTTCGAATTAATAATTGTTCCTAGATTAACAAAACCTGCGGCGCTCGTTGACTGAAATCCTATTGTAAACATAATCCTCTTCGGCGCGTGACATACGTCACTCACGACACCCCGTTAGCGATTGGCTATGGCAGATCGTGAGTGACTTTGGGCAGATCCAATAGATTTGAACTTTAATAGTGAACCCGCCTACAAGGAAGTAAACGTTTTTCAATGGAGCGGTTCCAGACTCTATGTGGAAATGAAATAAACTAGAGTCTGGTTGAACCAGGATAGTGTAACCCCGGCATCCTGGCCAAATTTGCCCAGTGGCCTCTGTCCATCATGGCCTCCTAATCATCCCCATATATACCAATTGGCTTCATCACTGTCTCCTCTCCACCAGTAAGCTGGTGTGTGGTGAGCGTTCTGGCGCACTATGGCAGCCGTCGCATCATCCAGGTGGAGCTGCACACTGGTGGTGGTTGAGGAGATTCCCCCCTCTATGTGAAGCGCTTTGAGTGTCCAGAAGGCCGCTATATAAATGTGATGAATTATTATTATTATTATTCACTTCATTGTGCATTAAATAAATGTTAACGGATTAAAACTTTACAAACAACTTTAAAAATGTGTTAGTGTATACTATTGTTTATTTTAGGTCATTTTATCTAATCTTTTTCTAAAGTGTATATAATGCAAATGTACAGTTTCCATACTTGTAACCGTGATAAACACTTAAATATATGTAAATTTAAACTAAGCTTTGGTACCGAAATTGGTACAGAGAACCGTGAATTTTTACTGGTATTGGTACCGAATACTGAAATTTTGGTACCGTGACACACTAATCCCTATGCCTAAACTCACTACTTAGGTGCCATTTACCTTTACTGTTCCCTGCTGCTAAATCCAGGGTCACACTGTACGATTTGTCACGATTTGACTGTCAGAGACACATTTTTGAATCCTTGAAAAGATTCCTCTGCTCCTAGGTCAACATCTGAAATGTTTGATCACTAATATTACAAGTAAATATAAGACAAAATTCTGGCAGTGTGACTTTACACTGACAACCGTCAAACCAAAAACCAATAGGAGCGCAGAACCCCCCACCCAGATTTATTTTTTTGAGAAAAGCCACGATCATAATTAATGCTATGCTAATTAATGTTTCTGTGACTTTTAAGAATCTACAGAAAATAACAGCTGAAAGTACAAACTATGCAGGTCAATGTGTGAAAGAGACTGATTTGAATGCCAAGCTAATGTCATGTGGACTGTTGTTGTTTGTCTTTCTAGATTGTCTGGCTGTATGGTGACAGAGGAAGGCTGTGGTCATGTGTCTTCAGCTCTGAGTTCAAACCCCCCACACCTGAGAGAGCTGGATCTGAGCTACAACCACCCAGGAGATTCAGGAGTCAAGCTGCTCTCTGATAAACTCAAGGATCCAAACTACAGACTGGAAAAACTCAAGTATGTAGAGCAGGAAGAGCTTCCATTAAACTTCAAAACCACCTTTACAATATTCACTTATTACAAACTAGTTACACTTTATTATAGATTACATGAGTACATTTAATAAAGTTCTTATTGAGAATGTGCAGAGGTTTAGCTCTAGTTATACTACGTGGCTGTTGAATGCTTCATTCTGATTGGCTGATGAACATTATAGACCTTATGCACCAGAGAAACGTGGGCGCCGTAATCTTTAGAATATTGTCTTTGAACTTCCGGTTTCGCGGTCGCTCTGTGTATTTCTATGGCATCCCTGTCGAGGAGTAATTATCTGGTGAAGTGGATTTACTTATTGTAGAGTTAACAAAAGTTATCATGAGCATTGTAATGTTTATCATAAGCATTGTAAAGCAGATGTTTAAACAAATGTCGACCGGGAAATTATTTATGAGCAGTTCATTCATACCTATGCAAAATCGCGGTGGAAATGCAGACCGGAAGTCAAAATACAACGAGCGCAGCACTGAAAAGGGGCGGGGCTACATAAGGTCTATAAGGTGTGCAATTATTTTCAGTAAGCGCACAGGTAAAGTAGTTCAACCAGAAAGACTCAGGAGACAAGAGAACGACCGGGTGGTGTTGGGGAGGATGGGGATGCACACCGGCGTCAGTTTTTGCAAACGTAGTAATGGGTGTTAACCGGGCTTTAGTACTCCAAATGTCTGAGTGGTGATTGGCTAGATCTGAGGTCAATGAATAACGTGATAAATGAATTAATGAGTTAGATTACAGTCTTCCCAGTAGAACTTGCACTAGAGCTCCCATTTCTACCAGAAAGACTTGGGAGGCAAGAGAACTGTGACAAAAATGTTTTTGTTTCTCTTTACAGTTTTTTTCGATTGCTAAACGACAGTGAGCACGACTGGAGCTAAATGTGCAAAACTCTAACTACAGTCTGCATTACCAACAGTCACCTGAGCACAACTCTTAACACACGGCTCAAAACAGGCTCAGTGTCTCTGCTGTCTGTTAGAGTCACCTCAGCTAATCCTGCTTTTTGCCCATTTTCGTTTATGCAATAGTGATGCGTTACGTTGTAAAAGATAAACACGACGGTACATGCAAGTCCAAGAGATGAATCAATGTAACTCTAAACCATTAGTAAAATCATTCCTGTGTTTTGTTATTGCCGGTTTATCTGACCCTCATGTAAAGGATTGACCCTCTTCTGAATGGAGGCGGGGAGCAGCAGCTCAATTGCATTTACAGTTTTTTTCGATTGCTAAACGACAGTGAGCACAACTGGAGCTACATGTGCTAAACTCTAACTACAGTCTGCACAGCAGCAGTTCATGTGGACCAAACTCTAGATCGTTTTTCAGTGCTTGAACACAGTTTTCAAAACTCTACACACTTATCCCACGACTTTAAACACAACCTGCACAACACTGTGGATTTACAGCACTTTGTTCAAATGCTAACACACTGCTGTCAAAACTGTGAACCACTCATTCAAAACAGAATAAATTTCAGCCTTGTGCCTTTCACACACTGCTGATGTTCAAACAATTTCAGCTGAACGGCCGAACACTTGTGGCCCAATGCTGGAGAGAGGCAGGATTACAGTGTGTACTTGTCACGAGCTGGGCTCGAACTCGGGTCTCTGGTGTGGAAAGATGAATGTTCTACCACTTCGCCAAGTCAAAAATCCAACAAAAGTTCTTCAGAGAAAGAGGAATGATAGTAGGAGAAATAATGCAAACAATAACAGGAGAAAAATAAAATAACTCCACGAGGGGAGAAAAAACTAACTCAAACAACTAAGAATAGCTTACTTGGGAATGCTTGGAACTTAAAAGAGCACAGTGGATCACAGCAGGAATCACATAGCCAAGACTCAAAAACCGAGTGAGGAACAAGGGGAAAAAACACAGCTAAAATACTCTAAGGAAAACAAGGCACAGGTGACCTGCATAATAGCTAACAAGGATGCATGAGGAAGAACTAAGGCAGAAGGGAACACAGGTGACCTCTAGAGGCCCGGAGAAGAACAACAGGAGGCAGGATTCTCACAGGACCCCCTCCTCTAGGAACGACCCCTGACGTTCCTTCCAGAACACCCTGGCCTCAGGGAGCGAAACTCTCGGATCAAACTTGGGTCCAGGATGTCCTTGGCAGGAGCCCAGGAGCGCTCCTCCGGTCCGTAGCCCTCCCAGTCCACCAGATACTGCAGAGAGTTCTGGACCCTCCGGGAGTCCAGTATCCGGCGTACTGTGTAGGCTGGCTGGCCGTCAATGATCCTGGGAGGTGGAGGGGGTCTGCGGGGGGGGGGGGGGGCAAAGGGAGAAGACAAGACTGGTTTAAGTAATGAAACATGAAAAGTGGGATTAATTCTAAGGGAACGAGGGAGAAACAAACGATAAGAAACCGGGTTAACTTTCCTTGCTATGCGAAAAGGTCCGATGTATTTCTGGGAAAGCTTCTTAGATTTGACCTGGAGGGGCAGGTTCTTAGTAGCCAACCAGACTCTTTGACCAGCTCGGAAATTAGGTGCCGTCCGGCGGCGGCGATTAGCCTGGGTTTGGTATCTCTGGGAGGTCCGCAGGAGTGTACGCCTAGCCTTCTTCCAGGTCCGTCTACAGCGTAGGACAAAGTGCTGTGCAGAGGGAACACCAACTTGCACTTCTTCCTCAGGAAATAGTGGAGGGGTATATCCGAACTGGCATTCAAAAGGGGACAATCCGGTGGCCGAGGACTGGAGGGTGTTGTGGGCATATTCAGCCCAAATAATATAGGTGGCCCAAGAAGTGGGATTACTGGCTGCCATACACCGCAAGGTGGTCTCCAGATCCTGATTAATCCGTTCCGTCTGCCCATTAGACTCAGGATGGAACCCGGATGATAGGCTGGCTGTGGCCCCGATAAGCCTGCAAAAGGCCCCCCAAAACCGGGATGAGAATTGGGGACCACGATCAGAGACAATATCACGGGGAATTCCAAATATCCGGAAGACATGATTCATTAGGAGCTCAGCAGTCTCCTTGGCTGAAGGCAGTTTGGGCAGGGGGATAAACCGGGCAGCCTTAGAGAAGCGGTCAACAACCACCAGGATTACAGTGTTGCCCTGGGATGGAGGAAGTCCTGTAACAAAGTCCAGAGAAAGGTGTGACCATGGTCTTTGGGGAATAGGTAAGGGACGGAGCAGACCCTGGGGTCGCTGACGTGTAGTCTTTCCTTGATTACACACAGGTCAGTCCTCCACATAAACCTGGACATCCTTCTTGATGGACGGCCACCAAAACCTCCGCTGGAGGAATTCCAGTGTGCGAGCACTACCTGGATGGCACGTCAAGGGCGACTCATGACCCCACTGCAAGACCCGGGCCCGAACAGATAGAGGAACGTACAAGCGTCCGGCAGGACCACCACCTGGATCGGGCTCGTGGACAAGGGCCTCTCGTACCCCTCTTTCTAGTTCCCATTGAAGAGGCGCAACTATCCTAGACCTCGGAATAATCGATGCCAAGGGCTTCTCCTGTGTTTCGGGAGAGTAGACTCGAGAGAGGGCATCCGGCTTGCCATTATTGGTGCCGGGTCTGTAAGATAGGAGAAACTGGAATCGATTAAAAAACAGGGACCATCGCGCTTGCCGAGGGTTCAACCGCTTAGCCTGCTGGAGATACTCCAGGTTCTTGTGGTCGGTAAGAAGTTGGAAAGGATGCTGAGCCCCCTCAAGCCAATGGCGCCACTCCTCCAAGGCCAGTTTTACCGCAAGCAACTCTCGATCCCCCACATGGTAGTTACGCTCGGCATCAGACAGGCGATGAGACATGAAGGCACAAGGGTGTAATTTACCATCCTCACCCCTCTGTGACAGGATGGCCCCTACCCCCACCTCTGAGGCATCCACCTCCACCACAAAAGGTCTTTCTGGGTCAGGAATAACAAGAATCGGAGCGGAAGTGAAGCGGCACTTGAGATCCTCGAAGGCCCGCGCAGCCTCTGAACCCCAGTGAATCTTGGTTCCTCCTCCCTTAGTAAGTGCTGTTAAGGGGGCTACCACCGAGCTGAAATTCTTAATGAACTTCCTATAGAAGTTTGCAAAGCCAATGAAACGTTGAACCTCCTTGACTGTGGCAGGGGTGGGCCAGTTGAGGACTGCCTTGACCTTCTTGGGATCCATTTCCAGGTGGCCGGGAGTGATGATAAACCCAAGAAACTGAGTCTGGGAAACATGAAAGTCACACTTCTCTGGTTTTACGTAGAGATTATTGTCAAGAAGTTTCTGGAGAACCTGGCTAACATGCCCCACATGCTCCTTAAGTGATTTTGAGAAGATGAGGATATCGTCCAGGTATACGAAGACGAACAGATTAAGCATGTCACGAAGAACATCATTAATCAGGGCTTGGAATACTGCGGGGGCATTAGTGAGCCCGAACGGCATCACCAGATATTCATAGTGACCCGTGGGGGTGTTGAAGGCCGTCTTCCATTCATCTCCTTGCCTGATCCGCACAAGATGGTAAGCATTGCGGAGATCCAGTTTCGTAAAAATGGAAGCCCCTTGAAGCAGCTCAAAAGCAGTGACCATGAGAGGAAGGGGGTATCGATTACGTACCGTGATCTTGTTTAAGCCCCGGTAATCTATGCAAGGCCTAAGACCCCCGTCTTTCTTCTCTACAAAGAAAAACCCTGCCCCAGCCGGAGAGGTAGAGGCACGGATGATGCCGGCTGACAAGGACTCCTTAATGTAGGTATCCATAGCAGAGTGCTCAGGGGAGGATAAGGAGAAGACACGACCCCTTGGAGGGCAGGAACCAGGGAGTAGCTCAATGGCACAGTCATAAGCTTGGTGAGGTGGTAAGGAGGTAGCCTGGGACTTGCTGAACACTGGCTTGAACTGATGGTAAACACTGGGGACTCGAGAGAGGTCGACAGACTCTTGAAACTCGGAACTAGGGGCTGAGGGACTCTGAAGCTTGCAGGTGAGTTGGCAAGTGGATCCCCAGCTTAGGATGGTGCCAGTAGGCCAGTCGATCTGGGGATTATGTCTGCGCAGCCATGGGTGACCCAGGATAATAGGATACTCAGGGGAGTCAATGAGATAAAAGATCTCCTCCTGCTGGTGTTGAAAGACAGTAAGGGCCAATCCCAATTCTACCCCTTACCCCTTCCCTTTCCCCTAGCCCTACCCCTTCGCCTTCCCCTTGACCCTAGAAACAGAGTGGCAATGCGTAGGGGTGAAAATATTCCCCTAAGAAATGGGACACCACTACGCCTCCGTTAAACGTCATTATAAGTCGTCGCTAGCGCCTACGTCAAAGGATATGCGCCGATGTTTATCACAACTTCCAAGATGCCGTCGACAGCTGCAGTTATCTCAGTCGCGTGGGTTACAGCTATTTTCTTGCATCTTGTGAAGTTCGCAGGAAACAACGGAGACGACGAAAATATGTTGCGGGACTATCGTTAGCAAACTACAGTAATTTTAGCGATTTTTTTACAAACGTTTCTGTGAAGAAACTGACCGTAAATATGAACACAATATTGAATGTAACATAAAGCAAATCATTATTTGTCGTTATAATACTTATTAAAGCCACAAATACTTAAATTTATGGGTCTCCTTTGTTGCTTGGGCAGCCAGCCTGGGTTAGCAGTGACACTTCTCATACCTCTTCGTTTGAAGTGTGCTCCCGAAAAATCTTCGTTTGAAGGGCTATCTGGCCCTTCACCCTAGCCCTCCCCCTCCAACCAAAAGAGAATTGGGACAGCCCTACCCCTTCACGTGGACGCGCAAAACGGAGGGGAAGGGGAAAGTGAAGGGGTAAGGGGTAGAATTGGAATTGGCCCTAAGTCGTATGGACTGAGTCACCTCTGTTACTTTGCCTGGTTCCAGAGGTCTGCCATCCAAAGCTGTAACTGCCTGGGGATGAGGAAGTAGTTGGGTAGGGATTTTAAGTTCCTTAGCCAAGGTTAGATCCAGGAAGTCACCTGCGGCACCGGAATCGATCATAGCCTGGACCCGATGCTGGTGGCCTCCCCAGGACAGAGTGGCTGGAATAGCAAGGACAGCATTAGTAGGAGGAGCTCTAATTTTCCCCATCACAGTCCTCCTGTAGCTGGACGGGGACAGGAGTTTCCCGAAAGCTCAGGGCAAGTGGAGCGGAAGTGGCCAGCAACCCTGCAGTAGAGACAACGGCGCTCCCTCATGCGACGTTCCCTTTCGCTGGGAGAAAGCCTGGATCGGCCTAACTCCATGTCCTCCGGGGAATCCAGGAGCTGTTCAGGGGCCGGGGAAGCTCTGAATGAAGGAACAGTAACTGGAGTAACAGAGTTGCTCAGAGTAACTTGGGACTGAGACACCTGGCGGCGAGCTGTTCTCCGCTCTCTCAGACGATTGTCCAGGCGGATGGCCAATGCTATGAGGGACTCGAGATCCTCAGCTGGTTCTCGGGTGGCTAACTCATCTTGAAGGGGCTCTGACAACCCTGCCTGAAAACAGACCCTCAACGCTTCATCATTCCATCCGCTCCTTGCTGATATGGTCCGAAATTTAATGGCAAAATCTGCAGTGCTGCGGGAACCCTGGCGAAGAGAAAGTAGGCGTTTAGAAGCTTCTCTACCACTGACAGGGTGATCAAACACCCTCTTGAACTCTTTCACAAAATCCTCATAGGAGGCACAACAAGCATCCTGGGACTGCCATACTGCAGAGGCCCAGGAGAGCGCCTTATCTGAAAGGAGGGTAATAATGTAAGCAATCTTGGAACGGTCTGTGGGAAAACTTGAGGGTTGAAGCTCAAACGTTAGGGAGCATTGGGTGAGGAAACCCTGGCAGGAACATGGATCTCCAGCAAAGGGCTTGGGAGGTGGAAGTCGGGGCTCCGTGAATGGAGAAGGCCTGTCGGGGGAAGGTGAAGGAACAGGGAGGCGTTCGGAGAGCTGGCGGATGGAACTCATCATTTCACCCAGGAGATGAGAATGACTGGTCATCAGCTTTTCTTGTTGGCTGAGAACGGCTTCATGGCGCTGGAAAGATGCCTCATGTTGAGCAATCAACGCAACCAGATCCTTGGAACTGAGTGTCTCTGGGTCCATGGCTGACTCGGTTTTTCTGTCACGAGCTGGGCTCGAACTCGGGTCTCTGGTGTGGAAAGATGAATGTTCTACCACTTAGCCACAGAGGAGGTAGTGTTGGACCCAAACGAAACACTCAAGGCAATACTCCAGGCAAAGTAGATTTATTAAAAAATTAAAGCTGCAAGCAGCGATGGGCGGGCCCTCGCACCTGTAGCGCGTCGGGGTGTGAGGTGGCCGCGTTGCATATTTTGCAGCTCAGCTGTTGTGGCTGTGAATTTGCTACGCTGCTTCATTAAAGGTCACTTCCTGTTGCCAGCAGGTGGCGCTATGACTGTGGGTGAATGTCGGCATGTAGATTTGTTCAGGGCGGGACTCTTGTCAAATGTGTACAATTTGGTGCAGATCTGGGCATTTACAGCCAAGTTACTACAATTTCCTGTTTCATGGCGAATCATCGACACCACGGACACGCCCATTGAGGAAAACGCGCAGATAGCACAACTTTACATCGTCAATGCCTTTAGAAGGCACAGCCGAAATGTGATGTCGATCCGACTAAAGCCCTAGAAGGAGTTAGTTAAAGTACGTAATGAGTAAATCATCCAAAAATGGCGGTAAAATTAGAAATGGCCGATTTCCTGTTGAGTTTAGGGCATCCCTCCAAGAGACTTTTCTGTGCGTCTGGATATGTTAGTTGTACCACAAAAATTTCGTACATGTCGGTCAAACATGCAGTGGGGGCTGCTTCGTTAAAGGTCACTTCCTGTTGCCACTAGGTGGCGCTATGACTGTGGGTGAATGTCGGCATGTAGATTTGTTCAGGACGGGACTCTTGTCAAATATGTAAAATTTCGTGCAGATCTGGGCATTTACAGCCAAGTTACAACAACTTCCTGTTTCATGGCGAATCATCGACGCCACGGAGACGCCCATGGACGAAAACGCACAGATAGCACAACTTTATATCGTCAATGCCTTTAGAAGGCACAGCAGAAATGGGATGTCGATCCGACTAAAGCCCTAGGAGGAGTTAGTTAAAGTACGTAATGAGTAAATCATCCAAAAATGGCGGTAAAATTAGAAATGGCCGACTTCCTGTTGACTTTAGAGCATCGCTCCAAGAGACTTTTCTGTGCGTCTGGACATGGTAGATGTACCACAGAAATTTCGTACATGTCGGTCAAACATGCGGTGGGGGCTGCTACGTTAAAAGTCATTTCCTGTTGCCAGCAGGTGGCGCTATGACTGTGGGTGAATGTCGGCATGTAGATTTGTTCAGGGCGGAACTCTTGTCAAATGTGTAAAATTTTGTGCAGATCTGGGCATTTACAGCCAAGTTACTACAACTTCCTGTTTCATGGCGAATCTTCGACGCCACGGACACGCCCATCGACGAAAACACACAGATAGCACAACTTTACATCGTCAATGCCTTTAAAAGGCACAGCAGAACTTTGAAATCGATCTGACTAAATCCCTAGGAGGAGTTAGTTAAAGTACGTAATGAGTAGATCATCGAAAAACGGCGGTAAAATTCGAAATGGCCGACTTCCTGTTGAGTTTAGGGCATTGCTCCAAGATACTTTTTTGTGTGTCTGGACATGTTAGATGTACCACAGTAATTTCGTATATGTCGCTCAAACATGCGGCGGGGGCTGCTTCGTTAAAGGACACTTCCTGTTGCCACTAGGTGGCGCTATGACTGTGGGTGAATGTCGGCATGTAGATTTGTTCAGGGCGGGACTCTTGTCAAATGTGTAAAATTTTGTGCAGATCTGGGCATTTACAGTCAAGTTACTATAGCTTCCTCCTTCATGGCGAATCATCAACGCCACGGACAAGCCCATCGATGAAAATGCGCAGATAGCACAACTTTACATCATCAATGCCTTTAGAAGGCACAGCAGAAATTTGAAGTCGATCCGACTAAATCCCTAGGAGGAGTTCGTTATAGTACAAAGTGTGTTAATCGTCCCAAAATGGCTGCCAAATTCAAAATGGCGGACTTCCTGTCGAGTTTAGGCTATGGGTTCTTGAGGCTTTTTTGTGCGTCTTGATATGATACACGTCCCCACCAAATTTCGTGCATGTAGGTTGAACGTGGACGAGGGGCTAATTTTTTCCAATTTTCTAGGTGGCGCAAGCGAGCCATTTTGCCACGCCCATCCGCGAAACCCACAAAATACGAAATTTTTCACCAGACCTGACATGCATGCCAAATTTGGTGAGTTTTTGAGCATGTTGTGGCCGTGAAAATCGAGCTTACTTTGCAGAAAAAAAAAAAAAAAGAAAAAAAAATTAAAGCTGCAAGCAGCGATGGGCGGGCCCTCGCACCTGTAGCACGTCGGGGTCTGAGACGGCCGCGTTTCATTTTCTGCAGCTCAGCCAGTGCGGCTGTGCATTTGCCACACTGCTTCGTCAAAGGTCACTTCCTGTTGCCAGCAGGTGGCGCTATGACTGTGGGTGAATGTCGGCATGTAGATTTGATCAGGGCGGGACTCTTGTCAAATGTGTTAAATTTCGTGCAGATCTGGGCATTTACAGCCAAGTTACTACAACTTCCTGTTTCATGGCGAATCATCGACGCCACGGACACGCCCATCGACGAAAACGCGCAGATAGCACAACTTTACATCGTCAATGCCTTTAGAAGGCACAGCAGAAATTTGAAGGCGATCCGACTAAAGCCCTAGGAGGAGTTAGTTAAAGTACGTAATGAGTAAATCATCCAAAAATGGCGGTAAAATTAGAAATGGCTGACTTCCTGTTGAGTTTAGGGCATCGCTCCAAGAGACTTTTCTGTGCGTCTGGACATGGTAGATGTACCACAGAAATTTCGTACATGTCGGTCAAACATGCGACGGGGGCTGCTTCATTAAATGTCACTTCCTCTTGCCACTAGGTGGCGCTATGAATGTGGCACTGCATGAAAAGTGGGATTTTCGTCAGTAAGCGGCACTGTAGATTGTCGTGGAAGTTCAGGTTTACGACTGCACACGGCAATTTACAGGTAACACTCAAAACTGCTGTGAATTGCCGGAAATTGACGTGGGCCTTGCTTGGCAGTTGTCCCCCCATTGTCCCCCCTTCTCCTAAATCTAGAGGAGGCTTTGACATGTAAATGAAAATGCTGTGAGCTATACACATGCAAATAAGGGTAGGGGAGTTTCACCCCAGGTAACATTTTTCTGAAAGGTATAACTTCATTCTAAGACAAGATCAGGCTCAAGTATAACCTAATTGCTGTGTTTTTTTTGTTTTTTGTTTTTTTAACATTGCACATAATGCACAACAATTACAACAATAACATGACATCCAAAAAGATAACAATCAACAAATAATAATTTCACAATAAATAAGAAACAAATAAAAATAGGACAGAATTGAACAAATGAAATAAAAACAGGAAAGGGACTATCTCTATTGTGTATAATATTATGATTTAAGAGAAAGTTAGAAACCAGTAATTTGTACTATTTAAAGAAAGAAAATTAGCTTCAATTAGCTTCAATATTCTTTAGCAAATACAATTGTATCACTACATTTTTATCGATACATTTGAGAGACAGAATATACTGAAAACTAAAAATTAGACCAAAAAAAAAAAAAAACTTCAAACAAGGTTTAGAATTATTCATTTTACTCTTATAAATATGAAATTTTCCTAATAAAATTATAAGATTCATCATAACATTTACGGAAGCAGTTTTCAAAATATATGATAACATCTTTGATGTTAATTCACAGTTATAAACAGATGTTTTTTGTTTTTGTTTTTTACAATTTTTTTGACTGGTTTATTTAATTTAAGTAACCTAATAAAGTTATTTATTTATGCATATATGTATTTTTACATTTCATGGTAGCCTATTTAGGTATATCCACCTTATTCCTAATTTAAAATGAACTAACAGCAGCAGAAAAGTCAAAGGACAGCCGACGACAGCCTTTCAACCTGAGTCAAAAACCAGTGAACGTAACTCTGATTGGCTGAGGCAGCATATCGTCATAATCCAACCTGTAACGTCAGCCACTCTGATTGGCTGAGGCAACGTGCCAGGCATGTGGCGTGTTTTGTTAAGCAGAAAGTAACTACACAGATATTCAGCCTGCTTCGCCGTCATGATCGCTGGGGAACCCATCTTTTCCTCTAAATTGAAGGTAAGTTCGTCCAGCTTAGTGAATTCTATGTCCATGTCTACTTATAGTTTTTGGTAGTTTAGCGTTTTTGTCTTAAACTTCACAAATCGGCTGTGATTACTGCCGCGAATGTCCAAGGGTGTTAACCTAACGGAACAGTTTTTTGTTTTGCGTTAGCTTGCTGCTCTTAATTCTTTTTTTGTTTCATTTCAATTTGAACAAATTTGGGACACTAAACTGTACGTTGGGTTGCACGTTGTTATCTGGCTGCAAGTTAGCTACCATTCTTTGATAGTAATCAAACTAACTCATTTACTCTGAATATCGTCAGAAATTATGAAAAAATAATAAGTGCCAGGGTCCTAAAACTAAGCGCGTAATGTGCTTGTATGCTCTAGTGTAGGCTATCCTTGTTTGTAAAATTGCATCACTTTGTGTGATGAGTGAAATCTTCAGATGTTTGTGATTTGTTTTGTCTCTCAGGGGCTGTTAGGAGTGAGGTGTCCTTCGCTGATGGGAGAAAAAACACCTAAATAAGGTAACGTTACGTGTTGTGATCTCATCCTCTTTTCTTTTGAACAGACCCCAGTCAAATAACAAGTAAAACTAAACTAATTTGGATTAACGTCTGTGTTTATAGATGACTTTGAGCGTGAGACAGTGGTGAAAACACCAAAGAGAACTGGAACATGGCATGTTATATTCAGTTATAAATGTTTGACCAAGTTATTAAATATCTTATAAATCTGTTCAGTTTCATCATTTGATAATAACTTTTAAAACACATTTTTTGTGGTATAGATGCAGTGACTGAGACTGGGAGATGCAGTGACGGAAACCTGGTGGTAAGTGTTGATCTATTGGCAGTGGAGAAGACACTTTTAATAGACACCTTCTCTCTTGTGAGCTAGCAAACTTTGTTATTCTAATTAGAGCATTGTAAACATCACCAAATGTGTTCGTTTATTTCAGTGTTCCAGAAAAAGGTCCTGAAACTACTGGTCGACATCCGCCATCGCCTGAAGGAAACCAGGTAGTGGATGCAGAAGAAACATATTTTTGCTTACAAATGTGGGGACTTGGGGCAGATTGCCTTTGCATACATCTAAATCATTTGTCTTTTTCAACTTTGCAGAAGGGGTCATGAAATTCGGTTCCACAGCCACTGAGGTGTATGTACATCAAGGTGAACCTCAAGCACGCGTCGCAAAGACTTAAATTCACTTCGCCCTGATGAGCCAAGCCTACAGGACTTGAATTAAGAGTTTTAAAGGGATAGTTCACTTTGAAATTATTTTTTGAAATGTTTTGGCTTACGTCAAGGGCATCAGTCAGTCATATAATGGAAGTCTATGGGGATCTCTTAAAAGAGCATGCACAGAGAAGTACAAATTAAACATGATTTAATGAATCATAACTGTAAGTACACCTTGATGGCTTAAGATACGAGACGAGCGGTTTGTGTGAGAAAATGAACAGTGTGTGTGTGTGTGTATATATATATATGATCTGCGCATGCGGTGGAAACCGCCAGAAGCGATCTTGCACTGGTACGTCACTCATTGTTTACACAGATTTCGGAAGTTTTACTGTGAAGATCTAAACATATTAAGATGTATTGCATTTTGTGTATATCTAAATATATATATATATATATATATACACACACATTTATACAATATAAATACTGTTTGTTTTCTTTCCCAAAACGCTCATTTCGTGTCTTAGTCAATCATTGTGTACTTAATTTATGAGTCATTAAATCATGTTTAATTTGGTCTTCTTTGTGCATGCTCTTTGAGGTGGTGACCATAGACCTGCATTATATCACTGACAGACAACAACAGTTTGACCTAAAAATATCAAAATTGAAAATACTGTGGAAACAAAACCACCTGCATCTTGGATGCCCTTGAGATAAGATAAAACATATCAAAAATTTATTTCAAAGTGAACCATACCTTTAAATTACATCCTTATTATTCGTTCATAATTCTGGCTCCACTGTACATTGTGTTTGATATATCTGGTGCCCAATTCTGATGCCATTCAGGGCAATTTATTTTTGAATAGAGATGCAATATATTATTGATTTATTTGTATAACTGTAGTGCTGTATGTATGTATGTTGTCCCATGTTTCCAGAGGGTGGAGGACATGTTTTCTGTGCTTTGAAAGATGTTCTCCTATGCTGTGTACATAGTTTTGTGTTTGTTCTAATAAAGCTATTTCTTTGAATAAACAGTATGTGGCAAATGTTCCTTTCCTCAATAAATTCATGTCCTTGATGGTAATAATAATTTAGTCCATAGGATAACAATGACATGAATAAACAACATAATAGCATATCATATGAATATGAATATATATATATATATGATTATTATTATTATAATTTTATGTCGGCTGACCAATAGTAACAGATCTGCCAACCAATCACGAGTGATTTTCTTGTTTAAATGTAGTGAATTTCAACCAATACTGAGTGAGGAAATTCAAGCCATTCTCTGGCAAGGCGCGCGCAGTGCTGCTATTCATATGCTAATTAGGGCCATTCGCACCTCCGCGAGCGCTGCATGCATACGTCATGGTTCGTTTCCGTCAATATGTGGCACAGTGGAACGCGACGTTCACAGTCTGTAAATTGTCGTTAACTGCCGAAAATTAGGGAGATTTCCGGCAGTTTACGGGGACGAAAATCCCACTTTTCATGCAGTGTGGGTGAATGTCGGCATGTAGATTTGTTCAGGGCGGGACTCTTGTCAAATGTGTAAAATTTCGTGTAGATCTGGGCATTTACAGCCAAGTTACTACAACTTCCTGTTTCATGGCGAATCATCGACGCCACGGACACGCCCATCGACGAAAACGCGCAGATAGCACAACTTTACATCGTCAATGCCTTTAGAAGGCACAGCGGAAATTTGAAATTGATCCGACTAAATCCCTAGGAGGAGTTAGTTAAAGTACGGAGTGTGTAAATCGTCCCAAATCGGTCGCCGAATTCAAAATGGCGGACTTCCTGTCGAGTTTAGGGTATGGGTTCTTGAGGCTTTTTTGTGCGTCTGGTCATGGTAGATGTACCACAGAAATTTCGTACATGTCGGTCAAACAAGCGGCGGGGGCTGCTTCGTTAAAGGTCACTTCCTGTTGCCAGCAGGTGGCGCTATGACTGTGGGTGAATGTCGGCATGTAGATTTGTTCAGGGCGGGACTCTTGTCAAATGTGTAAAATTTCGTGCAGATCTGGGCATTTACAGCCAAGTAGTGTAGTGTTGTTACTCTCAGTGTGTTCTGAGTGTCAGTGTGTGTTATCTCAGTGAGGGTTGTGTAGTGTGTTACTCTCAGTGTGTTCTGAGTGTCAGTGTGTGTTATCTCAGTGAGGGTTGTGTAGTGTGTTACTCTCAGTGTGTTCTGAGTGTCAGTGTGTGTTATCTCAGTGAGGGTTGTGTAGTGTTGTTACTCTCAGTGTGTTCTGAGTGTCAGTGTGTGTTATCTCAGTGAGGGTTGTGTAGTGTGTTACTCTCAGTGTGTTCTGAGTGTCAGTGTGTGTTATCTCAGTGAGGGTTGTGTAGTGTGTTACTCTCAGTGTGTTCTGAGTGTCAGTGTGTGTTATCTCAGTGAGGGTTGTGTAGTGTGTTACTCTCAGTGTGTTCTGAGTGTCAGTGTGTGTTATCTCAGTGAGGGTTGTGTAGTGTGTTACTCTCAGTGTGTTCTGAGTGTCAGTGTGTGTTATCTCAGTGAGGGTTGTGTAGTGTTGTTACTCTCAGTGTGTTCTGAGTGTCAGTGTGTGTTATCTCAGTGAGGGTTGTGTAGTGTGTTACTCTCAGTGTGTTCTGAGTGTCAGTGTGTGTTATCTCAGTGAGGGTTGTGTAGTGTGTTACTCTCAGTGTGTTCTGAGTGTCAGTGTGTGTTATCTCAGTGAGGGTTGTGTAGTGTTGTTACTCTCAGTGTGTTCTGAGTGTCAGTGTGTGTTATCTCAGTGAGGGTTGTGTAGTGTTGTTACTCTCAGTGTGTTCTGAGTGTCAGTGTGTGTTATCTCAGTGAGGGTTGTGTAGTGTGTTACTCTCAGTGTGTTCTGAGTGTCAGTGTGTGTTATCTCAGTGAGGGTTGTGTAGTGTGTTACTCTCAGTGTGTTCTGAGTGTCAGTGTGTGTTATCTCAGTGAGGGTTGTGTAGTGTGTTACTCTCAGTGTGTTCTGAGTGTCAGTGTGTGTTATCTCAGTGAGGGTTGTGTAGTGTGTTACTCTCAGTGTGTTCTGAGTGTCAGTGTGTGTTATCTCAGTGAGGGTTGTGTAGTGTGTTACTCTCAGTGTGTTCTGAGTGTCAGTGTGTGTTATCTCAGTGAGGGTTGTGTAGTGTGTTACTCTCAGTGTGTTCTGAGTGTCAGTGTGTGTTATCTCAGTGAGGGTTGTGTAGTGTTGTTCTCTCAGTGTGTTCTGAGTGTCAGTGTGTGTTATCTCAGTGAGGGTTGTGTAGTGTGTTACTCTCAGTGTGTTCTGAGTGTCAGTGTGTGTTATCTCAGTGAGGGTTGTGTAGTGTGTTACTCTCAGTGTGTTCTGAGTGTCAGTGTGTGTTATCTCAGTGAGGGTTGTGTAGTGTGTTACTCTCAGTGTGTTCTGAGTGTCAGTGTGTGTTATCTCAGTGAGGGTTGTGTAGTGTGTTACTGTCAGTGTGTTCTGAGTGTCAGTGTGTGTTATCTCAGTGAGGGTTGTGTAGTGTGTTACTCTCAGTGTGTTCTGAGTGTCAGTGTGTGTTATCTCAGTGAGGGTTGTGTAGTGTGTTACTCTCAGTGTGTTCTGAGTGTCAGTGTGTGTTATCTCAGTGAGGGTTGTGTAGTGTGTTACTCTCAGTGTGTTCTGAGTGTCAGTGTGTGTTATCTCAGTGAGGGTTGTGTAGTGTGTTACTCTCAGTGTGTTCTGAGTGTCAGTGTGTGTTATCTCAGTGAGGGTTGTGTAGTGTGTTACTCTTAGTGTGTTCTGTGTGTCAGTGTGTGTTATCTCAGTGAGGGTTGTGTAGTGTGTTACTCTCAGTGTGTTCTGAGTGTTAGTGTGTGTTATCTCAGTGAGGGTTGTGTAGTGTGTTACTCTCAGTGTGTTCTGAGTGTCAGTGTGTGTTATCTCAGTGAGGGTTGTGTAGTGTGTTACTCTCAGTGTGTTCTGAGTGTCAGTGTGTGTTATCTCAGTGAGGGTTGTGTAGTGTGTTACTCTCAGTGTGTTCTGAGTGTCAGTGTGTGTTATCTCAGTGAGGGTTGTGTAGTGTGTTACTCTCAGTGTGTTCTGAGTGTCAGTGTGTGTTATCTCAGTGAGGGTTGTGTAGTGTGTTACTCTCAGTGTGTTCTGAGTGTCAGTGTGTGTTATCTCAGTGAGGGTTGTGTAGTGTGTTACTCTCAGTGTGTTCTGAGTGTCAGTGTGTGTTTATCTGAAAAAAACTGTAATTGAGACTATTGCATCTATTTGTGTGTGTGTGTGTTTGCATGTGTGTGTGTTTACTGATTAACTGTGTGTGTTTTGTAGTGTGGATCATGGAGGAGAGATCAGGATTACAGCAGGACTACACAAATGTACGTCTACACACACACACACACTCCCCCCTTTCTCTCTGTCACACACACACACACACACACACACACACACTCTCTCTCTCTCTCTCTCTCTCTCTCTCTCTCTCTCACACACACACACACACACACACACACACACACACTCTCTCTCTCTCACACACACACACTCACTGTTGTGTTTTTTCTCCATCAGATCTTCTTCCGGATTCTTTTTCTCTGGATCTGAACACTGTGTGTGATCGCCTCCGTCTGTCTGAGGAGAACAGAGTGATTACTAACACTAGCACACTCCAGCCGTATCCTGATCATCCAGACAGATTTGATGTTTGTCAGCAGGTGTTGTGTAGAGAGAGTGTGTGTGGACGCTGTTACTGGGAGATTGAGTGGAGTGGGGTATTTGTGTTTATATCAGTGTCATATAAGAACATCAGTAGGAAGGGAACGGGTAAAGAGTGTCGGTTTGGATATAATGATCAGTCCTGGAGTTTGTTCTGCACTCCCTCCAGTTACTCATTCAGACACAATAACAGACAGACTAAACTCCCTGTAAAGCCCATCAGCAGGAGAACAGGAGAGTGTGTGTGTCAGAGGAGAACAGAAGGGTGTGTGTGTGACAGGAGAATAGGAGTGTATGTGGATCCCAGTGCAGGAACTCTGTCCTTCTACAGCGTCTCTGACACAACGAGCCTCATACACACAGTCCAGACCACATTCACACACACACTCTATCCTGGGTTTAGGGTTTATCGTGGATCAGTGAAACTGTGTTGATGAGTGAGAACAGACTGTACCCATAATGCTTTTGGGTGCCGCATGATAAAGCAGTCAGAGTGAGATGTTGTTGCGTCTCTTATTGTCTCTTGATTCCAGTAATAACAGCTGACCTGCTGTCAGTGAAATAAAGAGAAAGCCAGAAGAACAGGCAGTGACACACAGAGAAGAGAGAGGAAATATGAGACACAATGAGACTCACTGCAAACATGTCTGATGATACGAGCCAATCCAAGACTTTCACTTTCAGACATTCATAGATGTGTGTGTTAGGCTCCTCCCCTTCACTTCTGGATCCAGTTTAAAACACCATTACTTTGCTCTGGGTGATGTGTGTATTATTACAGACGGCTCTGTTGATATATAGTGTGTGTACTGGACTAAACCTGTTAGTGGCTGTTCTTCTTTTATTATTAGTTCTGCTTTATCTTTTGATTGTTCGTCTCTGTTGTTGTGCAAATTCAAGAAATAAAACACTCTGAAAGATCATCTCAAAACACAGAGATGCGAAAGTTACAAGCAACAGTTAAAGTCAAGTGTGTGTGTGTGTGTGTGTGTGTGTGTGTGTGTGTGTGTGTGTGTGTGTGTGGTTCTCACTTGATTTACAGCATTTATCATGTTATTATTGTTGTTGTTGTCAGGGTTATGTTTAGTTTTGCTGTTTTTCTTCATATTTGAGTTTCTCTTGATCTTTATTCCCTGTTTCTGATTATTGTTGTGTGTATCTATACACTCCTGTTCTAGTTTAGTTCATCACACACACACACACACGCACGCACACACACACACACACACACTCTTCTAAAAGTCATAATCATTAGTTAACAAACAAGTATTGATTACTTCTATGAGATCATTGTATTTAATGATTATTGTTTAAATGAACACATTTTCCACTAACTGTGATTTGTATTTGTGTGTGTGTGTGTGTGTGTGTGTGTGTGTGTGTGTGTGTGTGTGTGTGTGTGTGTGTGTGTTTCTGAAGTGTGTAACTTAGACAGTTTCCTCTGATAACAGATCTCTAGATTATAATGTGTGTTTTCTGCTTTGAAATGATGTATATTGTGAAAAGCGCTGTACAAATAAATGTGAAGTGAATTAAACGAGTTTTATCTTATAAATCTGTTTCTTCTTTCACACAGTTTCACATTTCTTCAATCTTCAATTGTTAAGGTGTAATTTCAACAATATTGTGTTACGATCTCTGTGTGTGAAAATACAAAAGTGAGGAAAACATTATTGAGAATAAAAGTCTTATTGTGCTTATATTCAACATTTACCATTAGCTTTTCTTTTACGATGTTTACTTTTGTTAAACCGCTGTTATTAATATTTTATGTATTATTACTAGTATTAGTAGTCTGCTTATTTTAGGTAGGTGTTTATATGTCTCTATTTATTCCATACATCAAGATTTTCACATCCAGTGTTTTCTAGTAGTTAAAGCAACTTCCTGACTACAAACATGTCAAGTTTTAAAGCTCTCAGAGTTTGTGTGATTGATCTGCACTAGTTTTTATATCTTAACTCCCATACGGACAGGATATATTTTAGTCCTTTTTTGTTTTAGGGTGTATAAAAATATCAGTTAATTTAACAATCTTAGCATCAAAATATTATTAGCCAAGTATCCATTTCATATATGGGAGACCTTAGGGATGAGGAAAAACATTGTTGCGTTTAGTTCTACTTCCGGTAGGGGTCTCTCAAAAACTAAAGCACTTTTTGACCATTCGTCACTAGCCTAAAATGTTTATTAGTGCTTCACACTCCAGTCCAGCTGGTGGCGGTAATGCACCGAAAGTTGGTTTGCCAAACGCCATAAAACTCCATTAGAAGAAGAAGAAGGCGCGTCGTTGCGGAAATGACGTGATCCAGGCGGAAGTGACGAGCCGTTGTGATGGATGAGCCGCTGCTGCTGTTGTGATGCTCCTCTTCTGAAGGAAAGCTCATTTCTCCAGCAACATCCAGCATGAACTGATCGCTGCACGGACTGACAGCTGTGATTGTGAGTTCAGTCCTCCGTGTTTTATTGATTATATGATCTGTAGTCTGTCAGTTTATAATGAGACGCACGAGCAGCGCCTGTAGTTTATATCATCTGTGTTCAATAAGAATCTGTTTTAGCACTTCGACACAGAAATCTTCCTCTAAACACACATGAACATCTGATAGATTAGCAAACACATCACTGAATGATAATGTGTGACACACATGAGTGTGTGTTTTAATGACAAACTAAGTGTAATTATAGAAATATCTAATCAAAGTATTTATAATATTGGTAAAACTTTACAGTGAGTTTTCATTAGTTAACATGAACTAACAATGAGCAGTACATCTGTTCATCTTTATGTTATTTATGTCATTTGTTAATATATTATTAAATCAACAGTTCTGTTAACATTATTTAATGGACCATTATTGAACAGTTGTGTTTTAAACTTATTAAAAGTGATGTTTTCTAACGAGATCTTATTGTAAAGTGTTACCAAAGTATTATTTCTGTTTATTATATTTGTTCAGCCGAACCCCATTAATAATCTGACAGTGATTGAGCTGCTATGAGTGTTTAGAGCTGACGGAGGTGGTGTGTGTTTCTCAGGAGTGTGTGTGTGTGTGTGTGTGTGTGTGTGTGTGTGATGGCTGGGAAGTTGAAGTGGGTGACGGACATGGAGAAATCGGTGCTGATCAATAACTTTGAGAAGAGAGGATGGATCCAGGTGACGGACAGCGACGACTGGAACTTCTACTGGCAAGAGCTCGTTTCATTTCATCCGTTCACACTGACACTGCAAAGCTGAAGTACACACTGAAGCACTTGATCAGATCAGTGCTAGGGCTGAATCCAGTTTCACACACACACTACTGGTGTTCAGATGAACTGTTTGAGCCGTTCACGGTGGACTGTGGTCGTACGACTGTGTCCTGAGGGAAATACTACTGTGCTGTATAAGTGGGGGATTCACACATAAACTTGCTTTAAATATTTCACTGATGTTTTCAGACATTACAAACAAAGTCTGGAGGATTCGTGAACAGTACTTTAAAAACATTTACTAATTTAAGACTTTTTTCAACATAATTTCCAAAACCTGGCCTAAAAAATCTCATTAATGCAACAGTCTGAAAACATCAACACTGTTAGAATAGCAAACATTTCCACATCTTTAAAAATTGATTATTAACAGTCATGCACATTTACTTTATAATGATATCAAATAATATTTATTTTTAAATTACATTTTTTTTAATTTCCCGCAACCCCTTGCTCCTACAATTTACAATCTACAATTTTTATATAATTCAATAAAAAATATATTTTTTCACAATGATATGACCTGAAAGATCATAATGTGTAGATTCTAAACATACATTTATAACCAAACTAATATTTTTCTATTAATTAGATTAACATTTAATGAACATCTGTTAGTTAATAAAGGCATCTACTACTACTGTTGTGGTGATGATACACAAGATACGGATATGAGGTTGATTATTTCAGTAATGATAATAAGTATACTAGGCTTTTGTTAAAAACAGAATATTTTCACAATCATGGATTCAGGTTCTGATCAGTTTTATTTTGTAGTGCTTCAAAAATGCATAACAATCAAAAACAGATCTGGAATAATGGCTTTAGTTAGTTCACCCAAAAATGAAAATGATGTCATTAATGAAACTGTAACCGAAGCTCGGCCGCACCATACATTTTTTTTCTTCATTATTATTATACATGAATATTGAGTAAATAAATTAAATTATTGTCTAAAATAAATCTACCAAAACCATTTATTTTTCTTCAGAATTATTTTATTTGGATTTGTTTAAATTACCATATGATAGATAAAGCCGGACACATTACAGTGCTGAGAATTTCAGTGGAAAATGCAGTAAAATAGAAAAATAATAAATTTGTTGAAATGACACATTGTGTTCACTGTAAGGTATTGTGATGCTTTTTATATTACTAAATAACATGTTTTATAGTTAGAATCATTAGTTTTAATGGTTTTGTACACACTAGTATCTAATGCAGATCTGCAAATCCAGGTGTGTGTGTAATATCAGACCGAATTCATCAGAGGGATGTGGACATCACTTCAGTTCAGTCACGACGTTGAGTGCAGCGCTACCTTACTAACTGTCTATAAGCAGTATATTATGAGTTTTATTGAGGCAATACTTGTTACAAGTGAACATGTGTTCCCCATTCTAAAGTGTTACAAACATTGCATTGGTTTAGGCGGGCATTACCCACAATCCCCTGTGCCGAACAGGTTGCTGTAGTCATTCCAGCACTGGTGAACAGGGTTCATTTACACTTACACACACACACACACACACACAGGTGTCATGTTTGCAGTGATCTCTTTGGCAGGATGAGCATCCAGACCATCCGCAGCGTGTTCAGCGTGGACACCGGCTACCGGCTGACTGACGAGCAGATGGTCAACCACTTCCCCAACCACTACGAGCTGACCAGGAAGGACCTGATGATCAAGAACATCAAGCGCTACCGCAAAGACCTGGAGAAGGAGGCCAGTCCCTTGGCCGAGAAGGACGAGAGCGGGAAATACCTCTACCTGGGTAAAACCCGCTGCTGCCCTCCTCCTCTCGCCTCCGTCTCTCTCGTGTGTGCCGTCGGTCGCTCACTCTCTGACTCTGGCCACAGATTTCGTGCCGGTGACGTTCATGCTGCCGGCCGACTACAATCTGTTCGTGGAGGAGTTCCGGAAGAGCCCGTCCAGCACGTGGATCATGAAGCCGTGCGGGAAGGCGCAGGGAAAAGGCATCTTCCTCATCAACAAGCTCTCTCAGATCAAGAAGTGGTCCCGCGACAGCCGCACCTCCACGTAAGAGCGCCATGTAGCGAGGGCTGCCTTAAAGGGCTGCATTAATGAAAATGATGTCATTAATGACCCTTGTGTCGACCCAAGCCCGTCAGACCTCCGTTCATCTTCAGGACACAGTTTAAGATATTTTAGATTTAGTCCGAGAGCTTTCTGTCCCTCCAGTGGAAATGTGTGTACGGTATACTGTCCTTGTCCAGAAAGGAAATAAAGACATCATCAAAGCAGTCCATGTGACATCAGTGGGTTAGTTACAATGTTTTGAAGCATCGGAAATACATTTTGGTCCAAAATTAACAAAAACTACAACTTTATTCAGCATTGTCTTCCGGTTCTATTGTCAATCCACGTAAGAAAGCAGAAAGCTCTCGGACTAAATCTAAAATATCTTAAACTGTGTTCTGGAGATGAATGGAGGTCTGACGTGTTTGGGTCGACATGAGGGAGAGGCATTAATGACATCATTTTCATTTTTGGGTGAACTAACCCTTTAACAATCGTCTTTTGTGAAACCAGCAACACTTTATTTGATTTAGCATTTTATTGTTATATATTTTTTAATGAAATAATAAAAATGAAATAGGCAAAGCTAAATAAACCAAAGACTGAGGTTAATCGGCCAATATATTGGTTATCGGCTTTCAAATATAAAGGTATCGGCCAAATGCTCATATCGGTGAACCCCTAATAGTAAATATATCACAGTGAAAGTGTCATCAGCGGCCGTCTTCTGTCTGAAATGCTGGCGTTTGACAGGTTCGTGGCGGCGAACAGCGGGAAGGAGGCCTATGTCATCTCTCTGTACATCGACAACCCTCTGCTGATCGGCGGGAAGAAGTTCGACCTGCGTCTGTACGTGCTGGTGACCAGCTACAGGCCGCTGAAGTGCTACATGTGAGTGTGTGAGCGCCGCACGCCACTGCATCACTCCATCCGCACTGAACGCTCTGTGTTTCAGGTACAAACTGGGCTTCTGCCGCTTCTGCACGGTCAAATACACGCCCAGCACCAGTGAGCTGGACAACATGTTCGTGCACCTCACCAACGTGGCCATCCAGAAGCACGGCGTAAGTCACTCACACCCACAGCTAGAGTCTGTGTACTTACAGCAGTCTGAATCAGCTGCTGCTTGGAGGAACTCAGTCGCTCACACAAATAGGGACGCGTCTCGCAGAGCCCAGTGTCTGAATCATGGGTGAAAACAAGCCAAATTACATTAGCCGACGGCAGTCCAATTATGTCATGTTGAGCACCAGTGCCTGCATTACATGCCATCAGCTTTGTTGTCTTCAGGAAGCCGCTTTTTGCAAACTACAGTGTTGCACAACTATTTACATCGATATATCCTTCTGAGTACGAGTTATGAAGGACGAGAACAGCATCGACAGTTGATGTTTCAGTGCCTGGGCTACTCGACAGACGGAGCGGGGCTCTGACAGGGTGGAATGGTTGTGTCACGGTTAGCGCCACATCATCTGTTGCCTGTCTAGCTCATTAGTCTGGATTTTCCCGTGTCTGCTCTCTTTAATACGCTGCTCCCTCAGGCTTGTGCTCAGGTCTGATCTGTCTACATGTTTGCTGGTTCGCTCCAGCTTCTAGAAACCGTTGAGAAGGGAGGCTTCGGGTTTATTTCCGGTCTTCTATTACTCTCAGCTTTCTAGGGAGGTGTCAGAGTATGCGCCCTAATTGGTTGTGGCAAGATTGTGCTTAGTGACCTTCACAGCGCACAGGCATTGATCAGCATGGCGTAGTGGGTTTTAACATCCCCATAGCATCAGCAACTGACTCAACATTGTGTTCCCTACAAAAAGGTGACTGTAACGAGGTTCACAACAATATGATAGGAAGAAGGAGACAGAGTCGGCGATACTGGAACTCGTACTGTGTTTATTACTCAGAATAATACAAAACAAAAAGCCGCGCACACAGCGCATTCACCTTAGCCCGTGCTACAGCAATTCTCATTCACAAAAACTCTTTCCACGTCGATATCGATCAGCTTCCCGGTTCACAGTTCTCAATCCACAGCTCTCAGTTCTTTGTCCACAAACTCTTTCCACGGCAAACAGCAGGAGTTCCAGTCTGCTCTCTCTCTCCTTCATTCTCCCGCTGTGCGGCTTTTATCAGTCTCCCCACGCCAATCACTGCAATCAGGTACAGGTGTTCATGATCTGAACTTGACCCACTTACTCACCGCACCGCTCATTGACTCATCTCTCACTACAGCCGACGCGAAAACCACGCCCCCCTCACCACATACCCCCCACCGCCCGACTCAGGCCGGGGAACCGTCCAAATTCTCGAATGATAGCCGCCCCAATGTGTGGAGTTTTGTTGTCAGGTCCAGGACATACTGAATTTCGTTTTTGCTAGCGAAGGGTCCGTCCTCCCAAGTCTCGCTTAGCACCTCCCCCCGCGGGGCTTACGACCAAAGAGAAGCTCGAAGGGGGAAAACCCTGTGGAGGCTTGGGGGACCTCGCGTACAGCAAACAAGAGGGGTTCTAGCCATTTATCCCAATTTTTGGCATCTTCGTGAACGAATTACGAATCATGGTTTTTAAAGTACAATTAAAACGTTCGACCAGACCATCCGTTTGTGGGTGATTGACGCTGGTACGAATCGATTTAACGCCCAATAATTCATAAAGCTTGCGAACCGTTCGTGACATAAACACCGTGCCTTGATCAGTGAGGATCTCCTTAGGGATCCCCACCCGGTAGATTAGTGAAAACAGCGCGCTTGCCACACTCTTAGTCGAGATATTGCAAAGCGGGACTGCTTCCGGGTATCGCGTTGCTTAATCTACCAAGACTAACGCAAAGCGATGCCCTCATGCTGACCGTTCTAATGGCCCGATGAGGTCCATACCAATTCGTTCGAAGGGGACCTGCATCAGCGGAAAGGGGCACAAGGGTGCTTTTGGATTGACCGGTGGATTAACCAACTGACATTCATGACAAGACGCACACCACCTGCGCACATTCTCGTGAATGCCCGGCCAAAAGAATCAGGCCGTGAGACGGTTTAGTGTTGCCGTTTGCCCTAAATGTCCGGCCATCGGATTACATTGAGCCGCCTGGAAAATCATTTCCCGGCGGCTCTTTGGTACTAACAACTGGGTTGTATCTTCCTTTGCCTGGGCGTATTGGGTCACCCAATACAACCTGTCTTTAATCATGCTAAAATAGGGGTAAGAGAGTGGTTGGTCCGGGCGGATTACCTGACCGTCGATGGAACGGACCTTATCAAACGCGTGTTTTAGTGTCTCATCCTGGGACTGCTCTAGGGGAAAATCATCGCGCTCCGAGAGGCTATATCTCTCTAGAGTGCTCTCTTCCCCTACAGCAGTACCCAGATGTCCCGGTACAGCATCTCCCACCTGAACCACCGCTGTCTTCTCCTGCTGCTTCTTTTCCCAAGAGGCATCCGCACATAAAAACCCCGATAGTTTCGCAAAGCCTGGCCAATCAGTTCCCAGAATTAGCGGATGCCGGAGGTGCGGGTTAACTGCCATCTCCACACTATGTTTTTGTCCCCTAAATAGAATCACCACAGACATTAAAGGGTAACTCTCCACCACCCCGTGCACACAGAACCCTAACCATGCGGCTTTTATCCAACGCCCCAGACCGAATCAGGCTTTGATGAATAGAGGTTTGGTTACATCCTGAATCCACCAAAGCCTGATAAGTATGATACTTGATACTCACGGGTATCTGGTACAAGCCAGCTTGATCGGGTGCAGCCCTTGGCGCGTCGGGGACCCGAACCAGTGTCCCCACCTCCTTCACTGGACACCGGTCGATAAAATGGCCCGGGTCCCCACAGCGCCATCAAGCCGGCCCAGGTTTTACCGCTGTCCCAGCGGCGGGAAGTGGGCCAAGGGATTGACGTGGGGATAGTGGTGCCACCAGAGCCAGGCTGGATAAGTGCCCAGCAGGCTTCCCCTTCAGAGCCGTCCTTCCGGCGGAACTGGTGTCCCCCGATCACCCGGACCTCCACCTCGGCGCTGGTCGGGGGCCAGACCTTCTCGAGACCTGGGAGCGGGGAGAGGATTGGTAGAGGGGGAGGAGAGAGAGAGAGACGGGGGAAGAGAGAGAAACAGATGGGAGGGATTCGCCAACCCCAGAGCACGCCACTATGTGATCCTCCGCCAGTTGGATGGCCTGGTCCAGCGACGTCGGGCGGTGGCACTGGACTCATTGTGCAGTCTTCTTGGGTAGCTTCCCAATAAACTGCTCCAGTACCACCTGATCGATAATCTCCTCGACGTCGCTTCCCCCGGCCATCAGCCATCTGCGGCAGGAGTCCCGGAGTTGTTGCGCCATCATGAAGGTCCGAATGGACTCTTCAAGGGTCAAGGACCTGAAGTGTTGTCGGTGCTGTTCAGGGGTCCGGCCGACCTGCTGAGGAATGGTGCACCGTATATCTTGATAGACCAGGAGATTCGAGACTGGCAGCTGGTGGGCGGCGATCTGCGACTCTCTGGACAGCAGTGGGATGAGACGCAGAGGCCAGTCTTCTTTGGGCCACCCCCGGGCCTCGGCCGACCTTTCGAACAGGTCCAGGAATGTCCTGTGGACCCATCTTTCCCGTGGCCAGCGGTGAGGCCGAGGTGGATGTTGTAGAGGGGGTGGCGGGAATCTCCCGGTCTAAACAGCTCTGGAACAACTCGTGGTCTTCCTGCTGGCCTTGGAGCAGCACCTGAAAGTGTTGCTCATGTTCCTCTTTCACGCTCAGCAGGGCTTGGTGTTGATCTCTCAGAAGGGCCGTGAGTGTCTGGATGATCTCCGCAAATGGCGATCCTGACGGGTTCTGCATGGCGGCGGCAGACTCCTTCTTCCCGGGTTTTCGGCACCAGTTTAACGAGGTTCAAGACAATATGATAGGAAGAAGGAGACAGGGTCGGCGATACTGGAACTCGTACTGTGTTTATTACTCAGAATAATACAAAACAAGAAGCCGCGCATTCACCGTAGTCCGTGCTACAGCAATTCTCATTCACAAAAACTCTTTCCACATCGATAACGATCAGCTTCCCGGTTCACAGTTCTCAATCCACAGTTCTCAGTTCTTTGTCCACAAACTCTTTCCACGGCAAACAGCAGGAGTTCCAGTCTGCTCTCTCTCTCCTCCATTCTCCCGCTGTGCGGCTTTTATCAGTCTCCCCACGCCAATCACTGCAATCAGGTACAGGTGTTCATGATCTGAACTTGACCCACTTACTCACCGCACCGCTCATTGACTCATCTCTCACTACAGCCGACGCGAAAACCACACCCCCCTCACCACAGTGACGTCTTGGACTACACGTATGTAACACCAGTTCCTTGAGAATGAGACGCTGCGTTGCATTGCCATGCTTCAGACATGCCTTCTCGTCTTCCTTCAGACAATTCAAATCTGACGGCGTGTAATGCAAGCACCCTTTCATACATGCAGGCGCTTCATTGGACTGCTGTCAGCCAGTAAGATTGACTTAATTTTACACATGCTTCAGACACCACCATCTTACCTGAGCATTTCGAATGCAGGAATATTTTAATGAGAACATGAGCTGACTATAGTGAAGTGATCAGTGTGATTGATGTTCAAACTGGTTAGCAAGTGTGTTTTGTTTACGATCAATAGTAGCGCATCCCGCCAAGTGAGTAAAATAAGCAAGTAAATAGGAAATAAGCAAAGCAGAACACTGCGGGTCAAAACAGCAGTATGTGCGCAAGCTTGATCCACTAGTGTTTCTTCCACTAGCTCGTGGCCTGATTGGAGGTAGCTCGTCAAGGATAGCATCGTTCAGAAACGCACCCGCGAGTGGATGGCATTCTGCGCATGTATGCTGTTTTTTGCTCTCGTATCCTGTGCGCTATTTTTGAGACTAGATAAACACCGTAGGGCCATTCACATATTGTGTCTTTTGCGCTCTTAAGGTCGCTATTTCAAATGTACTGTAGGCGCGCGGGAAGTGCTCTCATAATTGAAATGAATTTTGATTGTCGCAAGCGCACCGCATTTCATGTGTCAAGAACCAACCACCATTGAATGCTCAATAAACATGAAGGTGCGGGGTGCGCCCAAACGCTACCACTGTTTTTCTCTTCTCCGTGAATAAATCTTGTAGCAGACCTACTGAAAGCATTTTTCGGTAGTGAATATCTATTAGCTACTAAAACAACTTTGTCGTTGTGGAGAGCGCAGTGCATGGATGCTTAGCAATGACAGACGCCACGGGAAAATCGGCCTGATTTTTACTATTAATAATAAAAGATGAGCTTCTATACATGTGTGTGTATATGTATATATACATAATACATCATCCTTGAGATGGTCTTGATTGGAGTCCACCTGTGGTAAACTCAGTTGACTGGTTGTATAAACCCCTCATGGCTGATCAGACAGTACTGTATATACTGTATATAGCATGTCTGTGTCTGAGCGCAGGACGACTACAATCACGTTCACGGCGGGAAGTGGACGGTGGGTAACCTGCGCCTCTATCTGGAGAGCACTAGAGGACGGGACGTCACCAACCACCTGTTTGACCAGATCCACTGGATCATCGTCCAGTCGCTCAAAGCCGTGGCTGTAAGTCAAAACATCCACAGATCATCACCGCATCTGTCCGGCATGAGGATGAAGCGTTCGGATACGGAAGACTAAGACGAGTCATTCACAATAATTATAATAATAACGTGTTTCTGTTCTCGGCTGCAGCCCGTCATGAATAACGACAAGCACTGTTTCGAGTGTTACGGTTATGACATCATCATCGACGACCGGCTCAAGCCGTGGCTGATCGAGGTCCGATATCATCATCAGTTTTCTAATACTCTATTTATCTTTACTTATATCTGTATTTCTGCATTTAAACACTTTATTACAGTCTTTTAGTCTTTTTTAATACTTCTATTTAGTTTTAATATTACAGTACCTAATTTCTAATTTTTTGTATTGTGCTTCTTTCTTTTTTATTAAGTTTTTAATCATTTTAGTAGTTCAACTTAAACTTGTTTTATTTCATTTCTAGTTTTGGTTTCAGTAATTTAAGTTTGTTCTTCACCTAATATTTATATTAATCTCCATTTCAGTGACTGTAACGTACTGTTAATAGTTGTAGTCAGCTGTAACGGTGTGTGTGTGTGTGTCAGGTGAATGCGTCCCCGTCCCTTACCTCCAGCACGGCCAACGACCGCATTCTGAAGTACAACCTGATCAACGACACGCTGAACATCGTGACCCCGAACGGCGAGATCCCGGACTGCCGCTGGAACCGCTGTCTGCCCAAAGAGGCTCTGGGACACTATCAAGTGCTGTGAGTGAGTGTGTGTGTGTGTGTGTGTGTCTATCAAGTGCTGTGAGTGAGTGTGTGTGTGTGTCTATCAAGTGCTGAATCCACAGATCCTGAAGTTAGTTTAGGAGATTAGGCTTGGAGTGGAGTACGCATATGTAAATGATGTCAGGAGTTTTATTGAAATATGGTGTATTGATGATGTTTTATGATGATGTGACGGTTCTGAATTTTTTTTCTGTGAGTTTATATATGTTCTCATTTTATTTTTGAAATGTAAAAATTAATTTCTCTCTCTCTCAGATATGACGAGGAGCAGGCCCTGAGCGAGAGCGCTGACCTCAGGAGCCGGTCGGGTCAGTCGCTGGGGTCAAAGGGCAGCAGATCCGGCAGCGTGAGGCCACCGTTCCCCGCCACCTGGAAGTGAGACTGACAACACACGAGGCCTTCGCTGGAGACACTGCAGCTACTGAGTGTGTGTGTGTGTGTGTTTAGCCCATCTCAGTGTGATCACATGACCTTCGCAGAACTAGCTTCCACAAGGTTTTTTTGGCATTGAAAGTAAAGCTAGATATATTTCTAAAATAAACGCCGATCTTCACTTTGAGCTTCCTAACTAGATTAGCAATATACCCAAGTATCCTGCTCCAGTGGACACACTCCTTACCACTGCAAACTACACTAACAACACAAGATGGCGCTATATCCACTACTGCACAATGAGACCGCGTGCTCCTTCACGAACACTGTCTCTGACCCGGCTATAACATGGCTTTCCTGAGGGGACGCTCATCCAACACTGTTAAACTACAACACAGAAATCACCCAGACCGTCACTTTTAATACAGGACACCGCTGGAGATTGGGACTAAACAACATAGTACTGGAAAAAGCTGAATTTGCTTTATTTAACACTAAACACACAGATGAGCGAGCAGGTAAACGCGTACACACTCCCCAACACTGACTTTTGGAGATACTCTAGATAAGACACAGTCTCCATGCAACTCTTAGATCGGCCCTGGCCTGCTGATCTGGGCATTTATGACATTATTTCCCTTTATCTGTGCCGTTTTAGATTTTATATTTATCTGTGTGGGTTTTTTTTTTTAAATGTTTTAGATTTGATTTTATATTTTGAAATTTAATTTATTTTATTTTATTATTTTATTACTTTTATTGATGTACTATATATATGGTAAGGGATAATAAAAACCGAAACGTCACTATTAAAAAAGAATTTGCCTGATATTGTTCATGTTCAAAACAGCAAAATAAATAATGGTACAAAAGATTTTCTGTTGTAAATTAATGCTGGTCTTTTTTTATTTTTTTTTAAATTATCCCGAAAAATAAAATGTATCTCGGCATCAGATCATTGAGCATCAGATCATCATGTTAGAGTGTTTTCTGAAGGATCATGTGACACTGAAGACTGGAGTAATGATGCTGAAAATACAGGGACACTTCACCTCTGGAAAGATGAATGTGTGTATATAAAATGGGTCATTTATGTAGAAGAAATGTGAAATTAATTTTGTATTTGGAGATTTCTAGACTGAGAAAAGCCAGAAAATGTATTTTTGGCTTATGTGGATAAAAGACAACAACTCCCAGAATTCACTTGCTTCGCTGCCCTAGGAGGCCTGTTTCCGCCACAGAATGAAAAATAAAAATTTTGCAACATTTATCTCACAATTCTGACTTTTTTTCTCAGAATTACGTGATATAAAGTCTTAATTCTGTCTTTTTTTCTCGCAATTGCAACTTTATTTCTTTAACTTCATATCACATTTACACTGTATAAGATTATTAGGTATAATATCTTAATATTTGGTGTTATCTTATAATTGTTTTTTCAGTTTTGATGAAATATTTCATGTTTTTTGGTTTAATTTCTGCAATTTAAAAGGCAATTTAGCTGTTCAAGGCAGATTCCCACTGTAACATGCTCCGTTATCGTGTTTACACCATAGACTGTAAAAAAGTTTACACTAAACCACTGAAATATTCACTGTCTACTGTATAAATATTTGCTATGATATATACAAGACTGATAACTGTAAAATGTATAATATTTTATGTTTTTTTGTTTCTTTTTCTTTTTTTTAAAGTGGAACAATCCTGCAAATTTAGTCATTTTCAGAAAATAAAAACATTACGAATATTTAAATTAAATCAATATAAAAAATGAATGTAGTATTTCATTCTGCCACAGAGAGATTTGGTAAAAATAGTGACAGAGGTCGTGAGCGCGCACCTGCGCTCGCTGAGGGGATGTGAGTGTGACGTCAGAGAGGCGCGTCCCCGCTCCGCTCACAGCAGTCGTTGAATGTATCGATGAGAAACGGAGAAAGTCAGCGAGCGTCACATCATCCACAGACACGCGAGCGTTGGATCGGGACTGTCACACACACTCAGGTAAGTTAACGATAAAAACATCGCGTGTGCTGTGATTCAGAGCGCGAGCGGCACTTTACACACACACACTCTGCGCAGTCTGAGGAAACTTTCTGACGCGTCCGATGCTGATCGATCATCGGATCAAACTCTGTCACTCACACACACACACACACACACTGCGAGCCTTCAGACGCTCGTGTCTCCGTCCACAGCGCCGGGTGTGTGTTTGTCTACACGCGTACTCGACACCGACAGCTGTGTGTTCACAGGGCGGGGCAGTGTGGGGCTTTTCCGCGGCTCGTGTTGACTCCTTCTGGGTCTTTAACCCGGTTATTCTGATCGATCATCTGTCGCTCTGACGTGATAACGTTTCGATATGACGTCACTGACCGTTCTGATCTTCCTCAGGAACTTCACAGTGTTGTGTATATTTATTTACAAATGTGTGTTTGAACTGATTTAACCTGGTGGAAAGCTGGACAGGACCGACCGCTTATGGATGGTTTATTATTGTCATGTAGGGAAAGTACATGAAAACGATTTATTAGCTAGAGTTATATGGGGAAACATGTGTTGTAACACTTTTAGTGTCCTTGTGACATGTTGTTTGTTTGTTTTCTTGAGTTTGTTCAGATTTACTGGACAGAACTTCATCTTTAACACATGGCATAAACAAAACTGTACAGGCACTCATTTAACTCTATCAGAAACACATGAGTAACACATGAATACAACACATATCTTATGCTTCTGCATACACACATACAGCTATAGTTGAAATCTGAGACAATAGCTGAGTTAAATACTTGGATCATCGACCTGTAAACAGAAGTTGGGATCCTCCTGTCATAATCTGTTTCTAAACTTCCTGAGTTGATCTAAACGCCGTCTTGTTTTCTTATGTTTCACATTTCCCTGGAATGAGAGTTTGTTATCAGTAATTATTCCTAAATATTTAAAAAGTTGCAACTTGCTGTACCTTTACACCAGTTATAATAACTTGAATGCATAATTGAACAAGACTTTTAATATCCTCAAAACAGGTTGAACTAGGGATGCAGCGATTACCGGATTTCACAACTAACCGCGATTTAAAACGTCACGGTTAATTAATCGTAAAGACTTTGCTACACCGTGTATTCTGCGCGGGCAACTAACACAAAACGAAAACAAAGTTACACCAGCGGTGCACCAGCTTAAAGTGCTCATCATTCACTATGGCAGAGGGACTAAGCAGCGGCGCTCTATTTCCACCGGAAACCCCCCCCCCCCCCCCCCCCGCCTCAAGTCAGCAGTGTGGGAGCATTTTGCGTACACAAAGAATAACAAGGGTATAATAGAAGACGACGGATCGCCTGTCTGCAAAACTTGCCGTAAAAAAGTTTCCGTTTTTATTTTTTTTAGTTAACAACATTTTTTCACAGACAAAAACGAGACGAGAAACTAATAAAAACTAGACGCAAATGTTAGATAGTGATGATCTGGGGAGCGATCCAGTCAGAACTGATGTCCTGTGTGATGCGCACATTTGTACTGTTGGTCTACCCTGCGGTGCCAAAACATGTTAAAAAAAATGTAAACGTCTGGGAGAATGAGTAGAGCAGACATAGTCTACAGATCTGAATAAGAGTGACGATGCAAAAAAAGAGCTGTATTCGGTACGGTTTTCTGTGGGCACAAACCCGACCCGACGCGTGCAGGCTTGCTCATAGACACATACAGCGCGTGGGTACTCAACTGAGCTCTCTTTCGTGTCTGAATAGACAAATACACACAACACAACATTATGTCTAAATGTCCGGTTTGGACAGTATTCATGTAAATGACGGTTATGTCTTAAGCAGTTGTGAGTGCACCGTGTGCATCAAGGCAAGGCAAGGCAAGTTTATTTATATAGCACATTTCATACACAATGGCAATTCAAAGTGCTTTACATAGAAGAAATTAAAATAATCAAAAGAAATCAGAATAATTAAAACAGTTTAGAATAAAAAATAAGAAATAATGAAAAATAAAAATTATGATACAAATAAAATACAGTAAATTAAAACAATTTAGAATAAAATGAAGTGCAGTAACAGTCGGACGAACAGTGGCACAGTGCTCATTCAGTAAATGCACAGCTAAACAGATGTGTTTTGAGTCTTGATTTGAATGTGACTACTGTAGGAGCACACCTGATCTCTTCTGGAAGCTGGTTCCAGCATAATAGCTAAAAGCAGACTCTCCATGCTTAGAGTGGACCCTTGGTATTTCTAGCTGATGTGATCCTAATGATCTGAGTGATCTGTTGGGTTTATATTCAGTGAGCATATCTGCAATATATTGAGGTCCTAACCCATTAAATGATTTATATACCAGTAATAATACTTTAAAATCAATCCTAAATGTAACTGGCAGCCAGTGTAAAGACCTGAGGACTGGTGTGATGTGTTCATATTTTCTGGTCCTGCTCAGAATCCTGGCAGCAGCGTTCTGTATGAGCTGCAACTGTCTTATGGTCTTTTTGGGAAGGCCAGTGAGGAGGCCATTACAGTAATCCACCCTGCTGGTGATGAAAGCATGCACAAGTTTCTCTAAGTCTTGACTGGAAACAAAGCATCTAATTCTTGAAATATTTTTCAGATGATAGTATGCTGATTTAGTTATTGCTTTGACATGACTATTGAAACTAAGGTCTGACTCTAGTGACACACCAAGATTCCTGACTTGATTTTTAGTTGTTAGACCCCTAGCGTCAAGGTATGCATTCACCTTGAGAACTTCATCTTTGTTTCCAAATGCAATAACTTCAGTTTTGTCTTTGTTTAACTGCAGAAAGTTTTGACACATCCAACCGTTTACTTCATCAATGCATTGGCACAGGGAGTTAATGGGGCTGTAATCGTTAGGCGATAGGGCTAAGTAGAGCTGTGTGTCGTCTGCATAGCTGTGGTAGGCTATTTGGTTCTTTTTCATTATTTGGCTCATTGGGAGCATATACAGGTTGAATCTATGCGGATCCAAATGCATCAGTGCATTTGGATCCGCATATCATTGGACAAGATCCGACTTCTTAAAGCGACAGTGTAAACCTAATGCAACAAAAGAAAAGAGAAAAGCATTCACTGTTTGTTAATAGCTTTAATAAGGATTAGTTATATTCATACAAATAAATATGTCTGCTTGAAATAATAAAGAATAATGTATGCAAGTAGTTATAAAGAAAGCATATATCATTCATTGAAAAGAAGACTGTGTTTTAATTTAAGTAAAGTGGTTTTATTTTGTTTTGTTTTTGTTATTGTTTTTCATTTTATAATTTGTACCATGTTGTGGCAGCAATAAATAACACAATAAAATCTAGTGTTGAGTGTTCATGTACATTAGTAGTGTTGTGGAATTAACTGATGCATAATAATCGTGATAATCGTTAAACCATGATTATTTCTCAGACAATAATCGTACTTACAAAATCTGTAATCGTTGCATCCCTATACACATCTTCTTCATGCTGTCCGAAGACAAGAACTACAGGCCAATCGTCATCGACGCCCTAGCCCGCAGTACAGCGCTGGTCAATGGGTGTGGCTTTCTACTAGAGATCTGAGACTTCGACTTCCTTGCCGTAAACTCAGTCCCAGATATGTTGGTCCATTTCAAATAGTGAAACAAGTTACCCCTGTGTCTTTTCGCCTGGATTTACCTGCTGATTACCGCATCTCTCCTACTTTTCATGTATCCCTTCTGAAACCTGCTGTGGGTCCGAGGGGAGTGTCGGAAGCGGGAGTCACAGCCCCAGATCCTGCACCGCTCCTGATCGACGGCGAGGAGGCGTACCGTGTGCACGAAGTGCTGGACTCCAGGCGCCGGGGTAATGTTCTCCAATATCTGGTGGACTGGGAGGGGTACGGTCCGGAGGAATAATCTTGGATCAACGCCAGTGATATTCTGGACCCATCGCTCACCGCAACTACCCGGAGAAACCGGCCCCTCGACCTCGTGGAAGACCCCGGCGTCGTCAACCTTCTCGCCTCAGGAGCTGCTCGCAGGAGGGGGGCTCTGTTACGGAGCAGGCTCCCGCTCCGCCTCCTCTCAGCCACAAGAGGGAGCCGTCACCGGAGTACTTAATCTTAGCAGGACTTCATTTACCATAATGCACCACCCCTGGGACTGATTACACACACACCTGAACCTCATCGGACTTCCTATTTAAGCCACACTCAAACATTCACTCAGTGTGAAGTATTGCATTGCCACGGCTGTAATGACTGAGCGGTTTTCCCTGATCTGCCTGTCTCGTGTACCGACCTTGATCTGTTCTTCCACCCTCGCTAGCCTGCTGCCTGCCCCGACTCGGATTGCCTTGGATTATTGTTGTCTGCTGCCTGTCCTGATTCTCTGCCTGTTATTTGAACATCCTCTGTGCTTGTCCTGTGATAACCCTGTTCTGCCGATCTCTGACCCTTGCCTGTCTGACCTCCCTTTAATAAAGCTGCTAATGGATTCAAATATGTCTCGGGCTTCGTTACAGATATAGAGTTTATAGAGTATAAAAATCATAACACTATGTTGATTATGTCACTGTGGGTGTTTTTTCTAGTGTGGATCATGAAGGAGAGATCAGGATTACAGCAGGACCACGAAAATGTATGTCTACACACACACACACACACACATGCATACACATCTGGTTCACTATCTTTGTGGGGACTCTCAATAGACGTAATGCTTTTTATACTGTACAAACTGTATATGCTATTGCCAAAACTAACCCAACCCCTAAATCAACCCATTACGCAAAAGTTCACTAATGTTTGCCACCTTCAGGCGAAGCAAAATAAGGGACACCCATATAAGTGTATTCATACACTTACGTATGTATATATACACTTTTTAAATGCCATACATTGTGTATGACAGATAAAATCATTTATTATGCATATGTGATTAATATTTATAAATGATAAATAAATAACATTAATTATAATCTATTAAAAGATCTTTAAAGATAATTACCTGTCTACCAAGCTCTGCAAATGTAAGGAATATTATAGTTAAGAGATTATATAAAAAAGCTGTTATATTTTTATCCCTCTGTAACCTCTAGATACTTCTAAAACATTTCTATAATCCTCTGCAATTGCCTTTACCTTTAGATTAAATATGAACGATGTCGATCCAGGGACCTCAGCGGCGTGTCTTAAGGCGGGCTTCAAGCGCATCATTCTCCGCTCGGGATGCGCATAATCGCTTTGTGCCGCACTGTACTGAGCCTTTCATATCATAATGCAGTGACGCAATGACGGATTATTAATTAATTTATCTTTTTGATTTTTGTTATCTTGTTTTTCATTCATGTATTTTAGAACAATACAAAGAGCAATGTGTATTATTCACTAATCTAGTTTATAATAGCATTTTTTGTCATAGATTATGATCATATATTTTGGGGAATTGTTGTTTATCTTTATAATGAAGTTGTCTGTATTAAGTAGATTGTGTTTAACACACACAAGAGTGATTATTAGTTTAACACACAGAGTTATAGAAATTCTACTTGATCTCCAAAAAAAAAAAAAAAACTGCACTGGTATCAGATCGGTATCATTCGATACTCAAAATTTTTGGTATCGGATCGGATCGATTCTGAAAAAGATGGTATCGGTGCATCCCTAGTAGTGAAGTTTGAAGCAAATTAGGTAAAAAAAAATAAGAGGATTATTTGAAAGTATTTTGAAAGTGACACACTCCCTGTAGTCAGTTGGTGGCGCTATAACCGGGCTCGTATATATATATATAGTCATACACACACACACACACATAAATAGAGACACCAGCCCCCACCCTCCCCTCCCCTCCCCACACAGACACACACACGGAATGGCTGGGAGAACTCTCTCTGTCTCTCTCTGAGACAAAATCCACTTTCGAACTACAATATCTGACTTTCTGTTGGTTTGAGCTTATTATTGTTAATTAGAAAGTTGTATGGCTTGACTAGAACAATATACATGCCAAGATTTGTAACTGTCAGTAAAACTAACTAAATTATAACACACTTTATGTGTCCTTTTTGTGTCGTAAAATTCATTTCCTCGCCACGGCCAAACCGTTCGAGATATCAAAAATCAGTCTGGAATTTAGCATCCTCAATGTCTTGACTTCATGCACACTGACTTTGGTCGTGATTGAATAAATGACCTAGGAGAAATACATCAAATTACAACGCATGCGTTTACCAAACAAGCCATAATAGCCGACTTCCTGTTGAGCTGTTGTAAAATTTTGAGCACGAAAGTTGTTCAACCCAATGAGATCTTTAAGTTTACAGAGTTTCATTTTAATTCATGCAAGCATGTTTGATTTGAAAAATGGCGTTTGTCAGCTCCAGTTTGTATCCAGCCTCACACGGAGACTTATAATAAAACGACGCGTTTTATTCACATCAGATACACATTGTGTAAGTACTGTAGCTTAACATTTGACCCTTTTCTTCTCCCAGTTCACCAGCCACTTACTATCATGTATTTCGTGAGAAGTGGAGGAATTGACGTTATAAAGCAGACAGATCCGATTCTCTGAACTGAAAAAGAAACTAAAATGTGGAACAAGTTCCAGATGTGGGGTTTTCCTCAGTGCGTAACTTACATTACACAGGTATCTGTAAATGTTGATTTTTCTGCCAGGAGTGGATGAGCATTATGCAAGCGAGTCTCCTTTAAACTTGAGCGTGAGACTCACGCAATTGACCCTTTTCACGTGCTCTCACACAGAGAAGAATCATGAAGCAAAGAGGACACCGACAGACAAGACAGAGCAGGATACTTTTGATACAAAACAAATTATCAGCTCTCAGATTCTGTCAATTTTATTACAAAATTCAAAAAATAAGTACCATTTTGGCGCTTGTAAAAGTGACGTGACAGACACTGTAGCGCCTCATTTCATGGGCATGTGAATAATCATCTGTTACTCTTCTTTAATACAAGCATGAATTACCAATAGGTAATTTTAACATTTTTAAATAAATCGATTGATCAGGGTTTTTCAACTGCGGAAAAAGGTCCATAAAACAGCTGGAGAACAATGTCACATAACGTTACATTTACCTCTGGAAATCCATTAAATGACCATATAGGCTAGACAAAATAGCTATATAGAGAAGTGTTGTGTTAAATATGTCCACTATCAGTGGCGTAACTTTATTTTAAAAAGTGGGTGGGACATGTGTGTAAATGAATGAATCACGTGACACGTGAATAAAAACATAGATCCGACTTTACAACATGTCCAGTGGCAGTGGAAATAGCCTATACAGAAAGTCCTGTAAAATTAAACGAATAAATTGACCTAATAATATGAATAAAAATTATATAAACAAAAATATACATAAAAGTTTTAAAAGTAAATTAACTAGGCCAGAATTTTGATAACTGATTTTTTTGCGGAACGCGCACGATTAAAATTTAAATTGGCTTATAGCCTCTCCATTGTACACACAAACTGCTATACAATTAAACGAATAAATGGGCCTAATAATATAAATAAAGATAAAAAAAAGTGTATAAACAAAAATGTAAAAAAATAAATAAATAAAGGCCTACATAAACATTTTAAAAGTAAATTTAAAAATTAAATTAACTATTAGGCCAACATTTTATTGAACTTTTGCACAGCGCGCACAAATAAAATAAAATTATGCTTATATCAATTGTGCCAAAAAAATTCTGTAAAATTAAACGAATCAATGGGCCTAATTATATATAAATAAAAATATACAGGCTATAGGCCTATACTGTAGGCTACATCAACGTTTTAAAAGTATGCTAAATGAACTATTAGGCCAAAATTCGTATAACTGAACTTTTGCGCAGAGTGCACATGGATTACAATTTAAATGGCTTAGCCTATGTTGTTAGACCTTTTTTTAAAAAAATAAATAAATAAAAGAAAGTAAGAAAATGAATTGCTTTCCTAATCTACAGTTCTTTTCAAGAACACAAGTTTGGACAATATCTGAGGATTCAGACTCATGCGGTGGTTGCGGAGAAAACCCTCTGCCAGACTCGTGGTGTGAGGTGAGCGGAGCGAAATTGGAGCGGGAAATAGGGCGACGACGCTCCGTCCTTTTAAAGATACCCCTCTGCGCTCTGTCCAAGATCCGCCCGCTCGCTCAGACTCCACTCCGCTCATATGATCTGCACCGGAACGAACAAATAGTCTCCGAAACGGATTGAAGCGCGCATGCATGTGAAGACTGTGCGTGAGCCACGAGATACACTGTAACCGCGCCACCGATCGCAGGCGGCAAGGAGCACTTTGATCACTTGATTTAAAAAATAACATATTTCAGGGCTAGATCGCTTCTTTTATTTTACAAACGAATGAAATGAATGGTCTGCCAGTTGGAGATGTTTTATTTATTTCTACTGTTAGCTATCCGTGCCGCGAGAGCTTTTAAAAAGTGGTGGGGACAATATCGACCATGGCAAAAAGTGGTGGGGACATGTCCCACCCGTCCCACCCGCAAATTACACCCCTGTCCACTATAATAAGCAATTGTACTGGTCAGACAAAGTGTAACATCTAGATGAAGTCAAAGCATTGAAACATACACAACTAAGGTTATTTAATAAACTGCTCTTTTATTATCATCATTTTTGTCACCTGCTTCTGTTCTTCCCTGACTTTCTCAGTCAAACGCTCAGGCTGATAGAGAACTTACAGTATATCTTCAGGCAAGGGTTCAGTGTCCAGCGTCGAATCTATCTCTGAAATTTCTGACTTGGTGTTACGTCCTGTAGTATTTTGGGAGGGTTGTTTTTTTTTGTTTCTTCTCTCTCTTTCCGCTATTGTCTCACAGGTCCAGTGATTGGATGATGTTCCTGCCAGTCATCGAGTTCACCAGACACCCCAAGAACCAATCAGAAACTAGTGGGCGTGTATAAAGACCCAGTTACGACGCGAGCGCGGGAGAGCGTTTTCGTTTCTCCTTTGTTTGGCTCTCTTGTATTTTTGCTGTTATTTGCTCTTGCTGGTTCTCATTTAGTTTTGTGTGTTAAAGTTTACTCTGTTGGAACTGTACTTTTAGTTACGCTGTTTTACTGCGTTTATACTGTGGTCCGATTCTTGATTTTTCCTTGAGCTTATATTCGATGCATAGTGATGGGACCAGGTTAGTACATCACGTGATTTACATTTCACAACACGTAGAGTTAAATTGTTTAACACACTAGTTTACGAGCGAGTGCTAACCTATGTATTTATGTTTGTTTGTTAGTGTTGTTAGTGGCGTCTTACGCTGAAGATTTTTTCTTTCTCTTGTTTTCTTTACTTGAGGTTAGTGTTTGTACTGGGGTTTAGTTAATGTGTTTGTTTTATTTATTTATTTTCTTCAGCACCGCTCTTGTCCCTCACTTTGTAATCGTTAATCTTTTATGTTGTATATAATTTGTAAATAGATGTTTGTTTGGATTTGATTCACGGTTTATTGTGTTATGGGTGTCTTGTTACATCAAACAACTTTACTTACTAAAAGCAAGTACACATTCAGTTTGGTCTTTGTCTGTTTCTTAATTTATTACATCATATTTCCTCAATAGAGTAAAAGTATATTACTTTAAACAATATTCTATTGGATTTATTTTAATTTTATTTTGTATATGTTACGTCCCATAACCTCTAGATGCCAAATATTATGTGGACGTAACACTTAAAGATCCATCCGATCTAACATTTTGGCATGATGTAACACCATCCACAGTCCAAAGATTTGGAAAGCTCAAATATATTTTATTAATATTCTGGCCATCTCTGATCATGTCCTGCTCACAGACTCAGTATGAATGTCATAATGCTGCAAACGCTGGTCTGAGATCAGAGAAACCTGACAGTGCTGTCATCTCACAACATATTGACATTGAGAAACCTGTGTTGCGCAATCACTGAAGCTCGTTAAGTTCTAGAGGCTTTATAAAAATCGTGTAAGTGTGGTTGTGTCATTGTCCCTCTACATGTGTTCATGTTCTGTGGGCAGTAAAGGTCCATCGGCTTTTATTTCCTAACACTTTTCCCTGGGACGTGTGTGTGTGAGAGGTGGCGAGTGCAGTTAGCATAAAGCTGCTGGACAGAAGTTGCATGCGTTAGACAATACTTCACAACCCTGCAAAGATGCAGGCAGGAAGCAGAAAACCTCAAAGACAGGAACCGTAGACAGCTCACAGACTGCAAACTAAAACAGGGCGACAGAGAGACGAAATATTTGACACTGGCATAAATCTCACATCACGGTAAGTCTTCAGGAATTAATCTTCAGTAATATAATGACATCGAGATCTGGGCATTCTGCTTTTAGTTTAGATTAATTTACAGATATTTTACAATCTGAAATATACAGAGGTGGAAAGTAAACATGTACATTTTAAACACTTCCGCTCTTCTGTAGGCCAGGCGTTGATTCACAGACGATCAGCTTTGGTGAGAAGATTGATTATTTCTAATAGATTTATTTTTGATGGCTACAGAAAATCTATAGTCTCCAATTAAAGTGTCTGGAAGATATAGTGTAAAGGAAGAAGCCAGAGTAAATAATATGATAAATGATTTGATGTTTTCTATTTTACCTATGTGAAAATGCTCAATAAAAATATGGACCAGGAAGTTTGAATTAGTTTAAAGTAGTTTGAAGTTTAAATTACTTTAAAGTTGTAAAGCTCCTTTTTTGAAAACATGTTGTCTATTAGGATACACATAAAATAGCTTCTTACATAAATTAAAATTGCCAAAAAAAAAAATGTTATACAGCAAACACTGGAATGAAGAGTAGAACAATTATCTGCATTAGAAACAACGAGCAAATAATAAATAATTTTTTTCTAAGAAAAAATCCACAATTAAGGCAACAGGACAGGAGGCAACAACTTAATATAAGCCCATATGACAGTTTTGGGGACTTTTGTTTGTTTTGCATTAGCATTTCCTCAGAGCTCTAACTTAATAATTATCATCAACTGGAGATATGTCCACCTGAAACAAGTATAGGGCTACAGGTCTTTATTTTCCAGATTATTTCCACAGACGCATCTCCTGCTTTCTTTCATGGCATGATTAATTTTATTAAAACATAAAATTAACTCTGGTAAGTTGTAATATGCCGTGCCATAAGGGAAGCCCTGCTAGTAAAAACACCGTGTCCCTTAATCATGAAGATTATGATCATTTTTTCTTTATATCGACCACCACGCACACTCACGAACTGACTGAACGCTGTGTTATGTGTGTGTGCTGTGCACCAGTCTCGTGTGATGATCGTTTGACAAAAGTCTGGATGTCATATTTGGCGCGTGCACCCTCGTGCAGCGGCACTGCAGCAGAGCGTGAGAGACGCGCATATGTTCTGGATTCTCCTGCTATTAAAAAAGATTGCTATATCATCACATTAAGTTGATAATGGGCTCTATGCACGGCGGTATTTCCGGCGAAGGATTAAGGATGCTCGATAACTTCCGCCGATCGTAGAGTCCAATGCAATACCGAGAATTTATATTGAATTTTATACTCCATGGTTATAATAAAGAAACGTTAGTCACAAAAACAGATAAAACAGGCACCCCTCGTTGTGTTTATGCTTCTTTTTAAAATTAGATTAAGTAAACATAACTATATATAAAATTACATCTAAACGTATGTACGTTTCGTTTCAAAGACGGGAGGACAGTAAATTTTGAAGACTCTGCCATAATCCCGTTTTCCTCGGTTCTCCTCCGCTTAAATCTCCACAACCGGAAATGGACGAGCATCCTTGCGTCAAATGCGGAACTTATGCGTGCATATAGCCCATTAAGTGCAGACAAAAACAGCCCTCAGTCCGACGGCCAGTCCGCGAGTCTAATCTTCTCTAATTGCAATTCGTTTATGTCAGATGTCTTTTTTGACAAGGCTACAATTTTTCAACACGCCAAAGTGGCTATTGGGAGTGAATGCAATACCCGCCACGCGTAAAATCCATCCACATTTGGCGGGTGTGTTAATGTCAAGCCCAGGTAGTGAGTGAAACTGTTTGCATTGGTGCCGCAAATCTGTCAGATAATGAACAGCAAGATCATGGAGGCATTCAAGATACTGTACAGTGCAGAACTTACTAGAGCACATAGACTGAAGCATATCTCCATGGATTATGCGGCTGACACTCGGACCCTGAAGTTAGGCACGTCATGTTCTTCCAGGTCGCAGATTTGGGTTGCTGGGCGCCAACATGTCCAGAACAACCAACACAGTCTCATGAAAGTGCATATCTATACCACGATTGTCATTTCTCGTGGCATTTATACGCCAAAAATGTTTTTTGCGTGCATATGCTACGCACTGAAAACCCCCTGGGTAGGTTTAGGGGGGAGGGGGTGGGGAGTTTCACGAGTACTTATAAAAAACTGGTTCTATTAGTTTAATGAAAAAGTTCTGGTATAACAGATTTAAGTTCTGAAGAAAAGAAACCCCTCCACAGTCCTTTATGAAAGTACAGAACTGAAAGGAGTTTCAAAGTAACTTCTGCTCAAGACAGTTCAAGTTCAGTGGAGGAACAAGAAACATCTTCATCATTATTCATGGTTAGTAAATACTACTTCATAAAATACTGGCATGTATAGATTTATCAGTGTTATGAATCCACATCACATTGATCTAGTCTTATCAAACAGCACTGACACATTGTGTAACATTTTAGATTGCAAACAAAACTCAAAGCAATTATTTGATTTTTTTAAAGTAATTTTAGCAGATTTAAGGAACACAGCTTTCTGAAGCCTTGTATGTCTCAAATTAGACAGTATCGCTTTTTTCTCTTTAGAAATACACACATTCTCATCTAAAAACCTTTATTCGATGTCGTGGAAGTGTTGGCTGTCACAGTCTGCCGTCTTCACCTGTCTGTCCCGTCATCTGCACTACACTTCCCAGGATCCTCTTGTCTCCACACCTGAACTCACTCCCTCATCAGCATCAGCCTCCCGTTCAGCGTCCTGTATTCATCTGTTTCACCTGTTTTCACCCCATTTAGCTTCATTCATCTGTGTATTTAGTTCTCCCTCCTTCAGTCTGTCTTTGTCGGTCAATGTTTCATGTTACCCGGTATTACCCTGTCTTCCTGCCTGAATCTGTATTTAGTTATTAATAAATCGGTGTATTGGAGCTTCGTGGACTCAGCCTGTTCTTCTGCCTGCACCCACACCCCGTGACATTGGCAAGCACTGAGTGATGATCCAAGTGAAGTTTTATTGGTAGTACAATCCAAAGTCGTAGTCCATTAAACAGGCAGAAGATCACCACACAGAAAATCAGTCCAATCAAACAGTTCCAGAGGGCAAGACAGAAACGAGAAAACCAGGACACGGGCAGATTTCAGAAACCAGGAACACACTCAAAAAAATGGCACATTGGTTGAACATGATTTAATCGTGGACAGTGGTTCCACGTGATTACACCACATTATCTTAACAACAATGGATGATGTTCAACCAGCCATAGGCGGAAATCGCGGGGGGGTCGGGGGGGTCAGGACCCCCCCTATCTGAGGGTTGTCCCCCCCCAAAAAAAACATTAAAATATGTGTATTGTAAATAATGTAATGATATGTTCTTAAAATAATTAAGAAATAAAATAACACAAATGCAAACGGGGCAATATCGAAAAAAGCTTTCTAAACATTTTGAGACCCCCCTCCCTTGCCTCACAGTGCATTGGTCCACTGCCTCCGTCCCTTTTACCTCAGACACACACATTCCGGTGGCGGGAGAGAAAAACATAGTTTTTGAGTAGTTGTGGAACTCCAGTAAAGGGGTCGCACACCGGACGAGAAGCGTCGCGTCGCGCAGCGCCACATCTTTACAATTCGAACACATTATTACGCGCCGTTCGGCGTCTGTCCGCGGCGCCCAGCGACGGCTCAGGACCGTGTTCAAAACCCTGCTGCGCCACAGAGCGCCATTTACATAGTTTTATATACAATTTAAATTATTTTTGTCTCAAATCGGTGCTGACGGATCCTGCCCTATGCTGCAATATGCATTTAGTTTTGCATTTATTTACAGAAATCAGCTGCTTGAATGACAATTGCTGGTGTTATTGGATTTTTCAGGTGAGATTCTCAATTCATTCAGTGAACGGATGCTCTGAGGTAAAGTTTTCAGACTGCAGACTCAGGAACGATTGTTTTAAATTGTACAGTACAATAATAACTTAGAACAGACATTATCTTCATGTCATTAAACATTACAATATTGCTGGCCATACACTGATGAGAAAGTCCGGGTGCGCTGTGCATTTAGATTGTAAAGCTTTCACTGTGATTTAGTTGGATTATATCATTTAATATAGTTAAAGTATGCGTCAATGAATGAAATGAAATCGCTGCGCTGCGTGAGGAGAGTATGTAAACAGATTCGCCGCTGGCTTAAACCAGAAAGAAATTTTAAGAAGTATAATGAAATGGTCTCCATGCTACACTAATAATAGTAGTAAGGCTTTCCTCTGTATTTTTTTTTTGCCTGTATTATTGGTGTCCCCTTCAAAATTTGCTCTTGAGAATGGTTATGTTTATTGTCCCCCCCAACATTTTGATGAAATTTTCGCCCCTGCAACCAGCTTGAAATATTTGTGTTCATTTAACATGAACAGATGACATTCACTAAACATGATTTAAACACTTATTTTTAACTTGAATTAATGATTTTTATTGAACTTCAATTAATCATGTTATCTTAAATGTATTCCTTGATGTTAAGCCGATATGTTTATATCACTTCCAAAGAATCCCATTTAGTCAAGTTACTACTATGTTATAAATTAATGAATATCACTCGTTTTCCACATAATTCAATGATGACTACAGAGGCAGCAAATATGTAATAAATTATTTTTACTAGGGAACAGCTTAAGCAGGTGTCACACTTTCAAAAACATTTCAAACACTTACAACACATTAAGCCAGAATTAAGCCAAAAAAAAATAATAATTTAAAATACTCTATGGATTTTTTAGCGGCCTCTAGCGGTGATGTTTCAGAATGCAACAAGAGTGCTCGTGTGCTTGTGCGTGCTCGATCTGAAGAGTGAGCATTCACTACCGGCCACACGGAGACTTTCAATGCACCGGCGAAAGCATCACTCAACATGCTGGAAACTAATGTAAACTCCCACTGCAGTTAATAGCCTACTTTTATCAGCTTGACGTTGAACTAATGCTCTGTGCTCGTACCATGATAATGTTACAATAAACTGCATTTAGCCGAAATGTGATGTTATCTAGCATAAGCCATTTCACTAACTATTCGTGTATCTTTCACAATCAGCAATGTCAACATAGGTGAATGTACAGTATAATATGATAACGAAAACGGTTATTGAACTAAACTGAACAGTTTCAGTGTATCAGTAAGATCGTAGGAAGTAACATTCCTGTACTGAACATGTCTGGAAATATGTATAAACAATATGATAGTAGTGGATGAGTGACGTTAGTTAGTAGATCTAGTAAATAAAATAAGTTACATCCTAAAGCACCGACTTTTTGTTATACTGGAACATTCTTTTGTATTCATTTCATGTTTCATGTAGTTTACCTGGCTGTTTCACTAGAGTTTACTAATATATGTTGTCGATGTTGATCCACGTTTTCGTCCGGAGTCGATCAGATTAACGTTTTGCCTGACGAGCTTCAGCAGATAAAACTTTTTTTTTTGTTTTTATATTTATGTGGAGTTTGTGTTGGAGTCTGTGTTGTGCTGGAGGCAGGACGTTTTGGGGGGTTATCAGACTCCATGTCGTCAGCTGAAGTGCCATTGGTCACATAGACTGTAGGATAGAGAGGCTCGGGAGCGCGCATGCACGTCACATCCGATGGATTACGCAGAAAATCCAACCTGGAGACCTCACATATAAATATGAATATTGGCCTTCAGAGGTTATAGCAAAACCTGAAAAGTGGATCAAAGTGTGATTACAACCCCTTCAAATGCAGGCAATAAAAAAAGGATTTATTTTATAAAAAAAGTTCCATATGTAAGCAATAAGGTACGAGAGGCTGTGCTGTATCGTGAATAAGTAATGGCTGAAGGGCGTTGTTAGGCACGACGCGAAGCGGAGTAACCGTTACTTATTCACGATACAGCACTTGCCTCGAGTACCTTATTGCTTTTATAAAACGGTTGCCACACAATATTGCAACTTTCATGTAGTTAAATCAATAAAAACATTCCTTCCGCTAGAAAAATATAGTCCCTGACTGTGAACAACAATGTTCCAATGTGTAATATGCAGGAAAGCTCAAATAAAAACAACAAACCATTCTCAAACTTTGTCTCATTCTTTTTATTTTTTTACAACACAAAATTTGTGAAATTTCCTTACAGAAATAGGCATAGCTTATCTCTCAGCAAACTAAAAAAAAAAAAAACACAAGGGCACATATTTTGATAGATAACAGTTAGGTCTTTAATCTAGTTATTAATTTAGTTGCTACCCAGCTAACAAAAAAAGGTCCCCAGAACGTCCCCTAAATGGCCTGTGCGAACGTCCCCGCGAACGTCCCCATGTGGAGTCCGCTTGATGTCCCGCGGACCTTCACGAGGACGTCCTCCGGACGTTCAAGAGGACGTTTACAGGACCACCAGTGGTCATTCGGGACGTTTAAGGGACTTTTGGGATACATATTTTGGCAGGTCGATACGGTCTGAAAAAATCTGTATCCCACTATAACTTTTGTCAGGAAACAAGAAATGTGTCCATATTCACTGCTGTTATTAGACATGATGTACAGTATTCACAAAATAAAACACTTGATGATAGGACATCATCTGTAGATTTTAGGGGGGATACATATTTTGGCAGGTCGAAAATACGGTCTGAAAAAATCTGTATCCCACTAAAACTTTTGTCAGGAAAAAAGAAATGTGTTCATATTCACTGCTGTTATTAGACATGATGTACAGTATTCACAAAATAAAACACTTGATGATAGGACATCATGTAATGACTCACGGAACACGGAGAATCCATTTGCAGCTTTATTAAACAATGTCGTACAGGCAGGGTCAAAACGAGGCAGACAGAGCAATGCAGGCAGAGCAATGGGATAATCCAGATAGCAGGCAGAGTTCGGGGCAGGCAGCAATAAACACAATCCAAAGACAGTCCAAGATCAGGCCAGGCAGATATCACTCGTAGAATAATCAAACAGTCCAAAGTCAAAACTAGAAACAGGGAATAAACGCTCAGAAATGATCACCGGGGCAAATCAAGACTTCGCGCTGGTGTGGTGTGTGAAGGTGGCTTTTATGGGTGTGTGCAAATGCAGTGCAGGTGTGAGACGCAATCAGTTCCAGGTATGAGGCATGATGGGAATTTGAGTTTAAAGCCAATGATCAATATTCCGGTGAAGGCTCCCTCTGGTGGCGGAGAGGAGGCGGAGCGGGAGCCTCCACTGTAACAGAGCCCCCCCCCTGCGAGCGGCTCCTGACGCGAGGAGGCAATTGTCGTCGGGGTCTTCCACGAGGTCGAGGGGCCGGTTTCTCCGGGTATGTCCTATGAAACTCTTCCGTGAGAGTGGGGTCCATTCGATATCCCTCGAATTGACCCAGGACTGTTCCTCCGGACCATACCCCTCCCAATCGACCAGATATTGGAGAACGTTACCCCGACGTCTGGAGTCCAGCAACTTGTGCACCTTGTACGCCTCCTCGCCGTCAACCAGAAAGGCAGGAGGACTCTGAGCAGTGGTCCCTCCCTCCGCTTCTCCCCTCGGACCACCAGCGGGTTTCAACAGAGAAACATGAAAAGTGGGAGAAATGCGGTAGTTAGCGGGCAGGTCTAAACGGAATGAAACAGGTGATATTTGCTTTATAATTTGGAAGGGACCAACATACCTGGGACTGAGCTTGTGACATGGAAGTCTGAGTTGAAGGTCTCTGGTTGAAAGCAATACCCATTGACCAGTCTGATATTCTGGAGCAGGACGGCGGTGACGATTGGCCTGTTGCTCTTGACGTCTTACAGCATGTCTTAGATGTGTGTGTGCCTGATCCCAGACCTCCTCACTCTTCCGTAGCCATTCTGTGACGGATGGAAGTTCTGTGGGTTCGCCAGACCAAGGGAAGAGAGGTGGTTGAAAACCGAGGATGCACTTGAAGGGTGTGATGCCGGTTGCTGGTTTGATCAAGGAGTTGAGTATATTTGGCCCAGAACAGGTATTTACTCCAATCCTCCTGATGTTGTTGACAGTAGGTTCGTAGAAAGCGAATAATATCCTGGTTGAGACGTTCAGTTTGTCCGTTAGACTGCGGATGGTACCCGGAAGTGAGACTAATGTTGACGTTTAGACAAAGGCAGTCCACACTCTGGACGTGAACTGAGGACCTCTGTCTGATTCAATGTCTTCCGGTAATCCGTAGAAACGGAACACTTGGTTGCACAGGAGTTTGGCGGTTTCGAACGCAGTGGGAAGCTTGGTGAGTGGAACTAATCGACAGGCTTTGGAAAATCTGTCTACGATGGAGAAGATGGTGGTGTAACCTTGAGAATTGGGGAGATCGATGATAAGTCGTGTTTCTTTAAAAAAAGTAACAGATGATCGGTTTACCTGAACTGAAGTGCAGCGATCTGTCACGTCACATTTAGGCTGTAAGTGCCAAAACGGTATTTTTTTGTCTGAATTGCGTAATAAAATGGACATAACCTGAGAGCTGATATTTGTTTCATCAACAGTAACCTGCTCTGTAGTCTGTCGGTCTCAGTGTCCTCTTTGCTCTGCGATTTTTCTTTGCATGAGAAAATGGATGTGTGGCACGAGAGGATGAAGGTAGAGCAAAACTCGAGAGCACGTAGATGTGAATTTGAGAACTTGAACAATAAATATTTGTACTTGTTCACTAAAATTTACACTCACAGCTCCAATGCGAAAACTTGTAAAATACAAATCTGAAGTTGAATGATGAAATTTGCACTTGAGGCAGGGGCAGATCTAGAAAACAAATCACGGGGTGGCAAGCTGGGTCAGGGATCATTTCTGGGGTGGTGAATGTTTATAACGGGGGTGCGCAAGTTTTGCTTGATCGCATGTGTAAACAAGCCTACATCATGTCCTCATACAGTGAAAAGCTGAAAACACCACGAGCGTCACGTTTGCTACGCTTCAGTGTGTGTGTAGTAGAGCCGCATTGAGTGCTCATTTCCAGAGACGCGCAGAACAACTGCAGTCTCTTTGAGCTTTAATATTCACAGACACTAGTCCATATCGAGATTTGATTCATTGTACAGCTCTACTTTTGATTTATTCATTCAAAACATGGCGTATACCTGAGTATCACGTAGACTACACCACAGGGCAGATGTATGTTTATGTCATTTCAGGTGTATTTTGTGAGTGTTATTTCATTCGAACTGTTTATGCAGTTTTAAGTTGTTTTCTTTCCAGAAGTACCACTACCGTATTATAGTTATTGGTGATGTTGCCTTATTTGCTTTGTTCTTTATTATTGCACACAATAAGAGGTCGACAAATTGTACTTTTATATTTCCTTTATTTTGGGGTGAACAATTTGCTGTGTGATCCAAAGATATACTGGCACTGTATTTTGTTTTATTGTGGGTCTTCTGCCCTATGAACAGTAAAAGAAACATAAACTCCTAACTAATTATAAGGAATAAATACAAACCCCACTTATATTTGTTGGTCCTTTGTCATTTTCATGCGGCCACATATCCTGAAGATTATCTACCTATAGGCCCATTGCAAATCTTACAGCAATATCTGTGCAAATATTCATGTTTTTATGCTGTTTCTATATTATTATGGAGATTTAATGTAAAGTATTACGATATCAAAATATATTTAAAACTTTACAGTTTATCGCGATTACCAAAAAAAATGACCAATAATAATAATAATAAGTATATTTTTAAATCGATTGATTGACAGCACTTATACTCTGCTCTTTTTTTGTGTTTTTGGGAAGTGTCTGATAACATACAATCCATTAAAGACATTTGTGTTCTTGTCCAACAGCTGTAAGTAAGTAAAGGACAATGGCTTCTGACAACAAAAAAGGAGGTAATAGTGATAAAAGAAAAATAATATCAGAAATGTTAAAGTTGTGATTTAAGCACTGTAATTAATCTCTCTTTCTGTATTCCAGTCCAGATGAGCAGCAGTGTTGATGTGAAAGCTGAAACAAGAGCAACTGTAAACGCTCCTGTACTCGCTGGAAACACCATTAGCACAGTGAACTTCAACTACAGCTCAAACACTGCGGGAAATGGTAATGTAGTGTATATAATAATGACCATAACACAATTTCTATAATAAAAATATAATATAATTATATAATATAGTAACAGGACTTTCTGAGGCACACTATTAACAATAATATATGAAATAATGCTTGCTGTGAATCCTATTCATAAGGAAGTTTAGTGTGTAGCCATATTGTTCAGAAATGCTGTAGGTACTTGTCACTTTATTCTTCTGTGTAGTTGTGTCTATTGTCTCTTTTCATTTGTTTAAATGTTCTCATTTTCTCTTTCCTCACAGAGCCACAAAAAACCTTGGCGAAGGAGAAAACAGAGAAACAATTAGAAGGTGCAACCATCATTTCTTCACTATAGAGGTCTTAAAGGATTTAGACATGTCGGATGTATTTTGAATTCAGAGAACTGTCAAAAACTTTTGATAAATTTGTGGGGCGTTTAATTCACATTTGTAGTTACAGTTAACTTTAGCCCTAACTGTAACCCAACCCTTGACCCAAAAGCTAACTCTAAGCCCTATAATCCTAAGCCTTCAGCAAACCCATAACTCAGCTCATTAGCAGTAAATGTGGGAATTGGCCCGAACAAAGTGTAGTCACAGTAAATCCATAGTCTTGTATTAAATTACAGCACATAGTAAAGGCACATAATAAAAAGTGTGGGCTAAAAATAAAACTCTTTTTGCCTGTAATTTAATTTGCTTACGGTATTTTTAAAACAGAGGATTTGCAAAAGTTTTTGCAAAAACACAAAACCAGCATGGAGAAGAAAGCTAAATGTATTTTTGAGGGCAACAGGAAAACTACAGCAGATCTCAAAGCGGTTTACACAGACCTGTTCATCACAGAGGGAGATATGGAAACGGTCAATCAGGAACATGAGGTTCTGAAGATTGATGATGCTTTCAAGAACAAACAAACACAGGACAAACCAATCAAATGCAATGATATTTTTACTGCATTGAAGAAAAACGATGAGAAAAAGATTGTGCTGACAAAGGGCGTCGCTGGCATTGGAAAAACTGTCTCTGTGCAGAAGTTCATCCTGGACTGGGCTGAAGGAAAAGCCAATCAGAATATAGACTGTGTGTTCCTGCTCCCATTCAGAGAGACTAATTTGATGAAAGATGAAGAGTTCAGTCTCCATAAGCTTCTGCTGGAATTTTATTCTGAACTGAAGGACCTGGAGGAATCAAAGTTATATAAGGGATGCAAGCTAGCATTTATATTTGATGGACTTGATGAGAGTCGGTTGCCTTTGGATTTTGAAAATAATAGATCATTAAACACCGTTGAGAAAGAGTCATCTGTAGACGTGCTGTTTACAAGTCTGGTCAAAGGGACTCTGCTTCCATCAGCTCTCGTCTGGGTCACCTCACGACCAGCAGCAGCCAATCAGATCCCTCCTGAGCATGTGGGTTTGTTCACAGAGGTGAGAGGATTCACTGACCCGCAGAAGGAGGAATACTTCAAAAAGAGATTCCCAGATGAGACTGTGTCCTCCAGAATCATCTCACACATTAAGACGTCTCGTACTCTCTACATCATGTGCCACATTCCCGTGTTCTGCTTGATCACGGCCAAAGTCCTTCACAATATTCTCATCAAGAACAATACAGAGAACATCAGCACAACACTCACTGAAATGTACATTCACTTCCTGAAGATACAGATGAGCATGAAGAGCCAGAAGTACGATAGAAAAACAGAAAGACAACAAACAAAGCTCTTACAGTCAAACAGAAACATTATATTAAAGTTGGCCAAGCTAGCATTTGAACAGCTGAAGGAGGAAAACGTTGTGTTCTATGAGGAAGATCTGGAAGAATGTGGTATTGATGTGAGTGAAGACTCTGAGTTCACAGGAATGATCGCTGAGATCTTTAAGGAGGAAGACGGACTTCATGAGTCAAAGATCTTCTGCTTTACACATCTGAGTGTCCAAGAGTTTCTTGCTGCAGTGCATGTGTTCCTCTGTTACCTGAACAAGAACATGCAGGAGCTGCAGTTCTTCTTTCATGAGCCTAAAGAGGATATCACATTACATGAGCTACTGCAAGAGGCTGTTGATCAAGCAATGTGGAGTGAGAGAGGACATCTGGACCTCTTCCTGCGGTTTCTGATGGGCATTTCACTGGAATCCAGTCAAAAACTGCTCAAAGGCCTGATCACAGACACTGAAGACAAGACAGACACTGAAGACACCACAGAGAGCATCAGACAAACAACTGAATACATTAAAGAAAAACTAGACTGGTACATCTCAGAGGAAGCTTCAGTCAACCTATTTTACTGCTTACTTGAGCTGAAAGATAATTCATTATATGATGAAATCCAGAGATACCTCGGTCCAGATGAAGATCCAGGAAGAAAACTCTCCTCTTCAATGTGCACAGTGCTGGTCTACACACTGCTGATTTCAGAGAAGGTGCTGGACGAGTTTGACCCAAAGAGGTTCACTTCATCATCAGCAGACTACGAGAGACTCATTCCAGCTGTGAGATGCTGCAGAAAAGCCCTGTGAGTAATTACACAATTTCACAACAATTAAAAGATAAAATACAGTTCAGTGAAATATCTTGTCAACTAAACATACTCAGGTTTTGCTTTCTCATTTGCTGATTCACTGTGTATGAAAAGGTGTCTCATAACTATGATGTCTTGCAGACACTTTCCCCTGTGTGTCCTGTAGTGTGAATGAACCAGTGACAAAATAATCAACAGAAAAAAATCAGGGTTCACACAATTTTGTGAAGTACTTTTTCAGTCATTAATATTTAAATAATACCTGCATATCCTCTAGAAAGTTTTATAGTTATCCTCATATAGTTTAAATCATTTTCATTCTTTTGAACTGTTTGTTTCAATTCACAGGTTTAAAATCACTGAAATAACGTCATAAAACCCACATAAACATTTGTTCACTGGACTTGAACAAAGTCCTCAATTTTCCTTATACAAGATTATTAACCCTAACCTTAATCATAATGAAAAATAACGATGCTTGGAAAGCGATATTTTCAGATAGTGTCGTCCTCTGGCGTTTCACATAAAGGAAGACGAGTGGCACAAAAGAATATTTCCAGAGATTTTCCAGTTGTTGTTTTTTATAAACTGTCACTTTCATAAAAAAATTAAAAATAATTAAAAACCTAAAAAAAAAACGTGTAGCCTCAGAATAAACAATAGTTTTAATGGCAAGGGCTTAGGCCGGAGACACACTGGCTGCGTGGCGAAAGCGTCTCGTAAGCGTGGCATGTCCGTTTTTATTTCGGCTCCCATGTTAACAGATTAGTAACCTGACTTCGTCATACTCATATTGCTGTCGGAATATGAGTCTGAAACTCCTCCGTATGGCTTTGATTATGAGACGTGTCTTAACCGAACCAGGAAAAAAACCAACTCTGCACTCAATTGGATAATCGGTAAACCTACAACCAATCAGAGCAACGCAGTAAGTCAGCTACTTTGCATGCAGTTGTCAACTACAGAACTTAATCAGGGTGGCTACAGGTATAACCAATTTAAATTTAAGACTTTTTAATACCACTTCTAAATTAAATTTAAGACCAAACTTACGATGGAAATATAAATTAAAACTGAAAATACACAGTAATATTTCCAAGTAAACACACTGTCTGTTCAAAAATATGGTGAAATGACAATAACCAATTGTCAATTGCGTACGTGGGGTCGCCTGTGGTGAAGTACAGTGGAGTGAAAAGAAATATAGTAGGCATTTTTATAAATGTCTTAAGCCTTGTATGTTTTAAATAATAAAGTATATTAATAAAGGCTTAGATTTAATTTACTAAAGGCATTTAACCAGTTTATTTATAGTGTACTGATAATAGTTTCATATAATTCGTTTGTTAATTAAACAAATAAAAATATAGAAAAAAAAAGACTGAGATATGTTTGGTTATTGTACCTTTTAATTAATAAATTAAAATTAATTTGCTATATTTCAGATCAATATATTTATTTTCCTTAATTTTAATTAACCCTAACTTTATTCTCATCATAAGAATTATAAATAATTGATTTCCATATAAAATAATACTACAAACACTTAAAAATAAACAGATTAGTGCCCTGTTTTGAGGACAAGAAATGAAAACCAATGCGATATGATGAATGTCCAAAAGATGGAACTCTGTAACGGCCACCTAGTGTTCAGTATTGTTCATGACATGTTGATATGCCTTTAAGATGACTTCTTCTATGGCGTTCGTTATTGTATGCGTGATGTTATGTGAGCGTGCACGCGCAGTGAGATTGAGAATGCTCGCGCAAAGAGGAAGATGACCGCTCTATCGCGGGTTTGTTTTATTATAATGCGTTTACTTCCACTTTGATTTGTAGCGTTTTACAGAGTGTTTTCTTTAACTTGTTAACATCCGCTCTTTCGACATGTATGTAAAGAGTGTGCTTAACTGAAAGAAAGCAACTATAAAAGGACTCGTGGAACTACCAGTTCGTTTGTACTGTCTTTCCTATTCTTCATCTGGGCAGACTTCAAACTCTGACAGACGTTACAACACACAGACAGGGGTTGGATAAATATGTTTTGCTTTTAAAACTGTGTTTTAATGCGAGTATAGGCCTACACAAATATAAGTAAACACTTTGCAGACTGAATGTTGTCCTGTATGAACAAAATGACGGATGTTTCATGTCTCCACTGTTCGATCGCACCCGCGTGTCTCTAAACACACACACAGGTTACGTTAGCTTGTAGAAAATATTCGACCTGGCTGAACGATTGCCTTTGCCTGCATCTTTGCGGTTACATGACAAACATATTTAAGACCTATCCAATCTGAATTTAAGACAATTTAATACTTTTTAAGGCCTTATTTTTAAGAAAATTGATTTTATGACTTTTTAATACTTTTTAATCATGTAGGAAGGACGGCAAAAATATCTTTCCGATCGACAAATGGCTTGATTGCAGTTCTCTGTTTGTCTATTAAAATGAATGCGCTGTTGATTTATTTTACAAAAGACGCGACAGCGGAATCTATACATCTCAATTCTCCAGCTACAGTCATCTTTGACAAGCGCTCTCTCAGCTGTCCATCATCGTATAAAGCCCGCCCTGGCAATTTGATTGGCCCGATCATTTTTTTACTGATCATAATTACTCCTCAATGACAATCGAGTCCAGACCGAACTTCCCGGCCAAAAAATTTTGTGGGCGGAGTTCGGGCTGGCATCCATACTAACAGATTAGAGGTGTGTTCGACATCGCCTGCGGCTGGATGCAACCGATCGGCGAGAACAGCCGCGTGCAGGCGGGGAGGAGCTATGGAAAGCCAAATGGTTCACATTTCGCCACTTTCCAAACGCGTTTCATTCTCAAAACGCCGGTGTTTACGGCGTTTAAGAAGAAAAGACGCCGCAAATTACGGCGTATTGTGGTACAAACGGCGTAAATTACGGCGTTTACAAAGCAAATTAGCCGTCATTTTCGCCGTTTTTTAATCCAGCCAATGACGCCGTTTCTGACGCCGCAGGCCATCCACAGTGCGCCGTCAATTGCGGCACTTCTGTCTGACAAAGACGGAGTAAAAAGCGGCGTTTTGTATAATATTATAATCAGCCCCACCCTTTTCTTCAAAGTTCAGCCCATCTAATGAAGTGACGTTTGGTGGAAAGACATATGTAGTAGATTGTCGATCTGAATAGCGATCCGTCTTTAAGGTTCTGTTTTTGGAATGTTATCCTGTCATATTTTTATTTCTTTGTTGGTGTAGGCTATCGCTTTGTAAAAAGCACGATAAAGGAAATTTCCTTTATCATATGTAGATATAGTATGATTTTAGCCTCTGTTTACATTCAGGTGTGTGAAATACATTAGATTACCCAACAAATTTAACATCTTGAGTAGGGCAGTGGTCTGCGTGCCAGCATACAGTGTCGTTTTGCTCTTAGTGACAGAGGTTCGACTCCCATGTCCGACTCTATTTTTATCTGCTTCGTTTCTTTTGTATTGGTCTGTTGAATGCCTCCTTTCTCCTAATAACGAGATCTTAATTTGTTAAAACGATTCGCATAATAACAAGATTGGGGGCTGCTATTTGTTTAAGCTTTTTGAACGTAGAAGTGTGATAGAGAAGTGATAGACTATAGGCTACATTTTATGTGGATGATAAAATGTGGATAAGGCATATTTTGTAGCCATGACACATGTCCTTATAAGGCCAATAAAATTGTAGTTTCAATGAGGCAAGCATCGCGGTGTTTCGGTTATGAGACGCGCTCCGGTTCCCCTGCGCGCCTCTGTCCTGATTATATTGTCTGTTATTTGCTTCTAATGTTTTAATCCAGTCAATTTGTTGATGCAACATTTATTAAAATGAAGATACAATTTATATCAAACGAAATTTACAAGCTTTCTACAAAACAAAACTTAATAAGTGGTCAAAATCATGTCTGACCCACTTCAAATATTTTCCGATATTGGGCAGCTTTTGAATTTAGATCCTATCTTACTCATCTCATGCGGTTCCCTTTTCATAGCCTACTCAACATAGATGAAATAATAAAAATAAGTAGCGTAATATTATTAAACACAAATGTGAAACGTAGCCTATGTTTATTTTATGTTTTTTTTTTACTTATATTTAAGCGTCGCCGCTCCGCTTTGCTCACATGCTATGTAGCACATGTGTGTGTGCATGTGCTGGAGGGGTGCCCATCCCTTTTTTGAATATCGTTATGATTATTGATCATTTTTAATAATTAGTTTTTTCATGCATATGTTGACATTGGTACTATTCGAGGTTTGACGCTTTAATAAAAAGGACTTTACTAAAATGATACAAAAAAAGGATGGATTTATAGCGTTTTGAAAAAATAAATTAAATTAACTTTTAATTTATCATTAACAATATTGTTGTTTGATTTAATTATCATTGTTCAAAATTTTCAGACTGAACCAATAAAACATTTCAACAGGATAATTTGAATATTCACAAAATGTGTGGGTCTAGGTAAAAAATAGTTTTCCTCAAAACTATTGAAATGGATTTATAGCGTTTTGGAAAAGAACTCATCATTTAAAAATATGTATTTTACATAGGCTATATATATATATATATATATATATATATATATATATATATATATATATATATATATATATATATATTAGCCTATATATAAGTTTTATTTTTGTTAATAGACTATCTTCATTACCTAGAGATAGGCCTAACAAAAAGTAGGCCTATAGTCAAAACACACATAGCCTAAGTTGTTTATTTTTTACAACATTGTGTTCTTATTTTGTTTAAATGTCAGTCTTCTTATTTATAAGAGAATAGGCTATCGAATTCAATAGAAAAATCTTAAAGATACATGCAGCCTACAATCTTGCATGTAAAGAATTGTCGCCTTATAAACAGTCATTTGTGTGGTGGAATAAGCAATAGAAATATATAGTATCTTAATTTAGACTTTATTACCATTTTATTAGTTAATTAACTAATAATGCTAAGTCAACTTTAATGTAAAGAGCTGGAAATTAATAAATAATGTCAAATATTAAATGTAGGATATTAATTAGAGTTGCTAGACTTAAGATTTTACTAGATTAGTCGTCATTAATTTAAGCAATTATCAATGGGTGCAGGCTATAGAACATTCCGCGCACAAGCGCATGGATAAAACTTGTCGCAAAACACCGGCAAAAGAAGGCTAAAATAAATGTCTTAAAAAAATAACAATGCATTTTAATTGTTTATTAATAAACTAGTCTTTTCTAAATCATTCAGTAGCCTGCAAACATCTCCATATCCGCTGTAATTGCGCCTTATTCGTGGACACATTTTTTATAATCTTTGTATGAAGACTATTTCGCATGATTGTGAGGATTATACACTGTTTTCCCGTTCATTTTTTAGACTCGCTCCAATTCACAGAGACCATGAATACTTGTAAAATATTTTATTTTACAAAAGCTCAAGTTATTTTACAAGTTTTCTTGTTGTGAGTTTACACAAATAAGTTGCGACTGATGTATTATTATTTTTAATAAATGATGGAGGTTTTAGGTTGTTTCCACTGTTGATAGGGAAATGTGAGTGATTGCATCGGCACCTCAAGTGCGCGCTCCATACTCCCTACAAATACTTAGAATAATAGCTAGCAGCGGGATGGGGATCGACGTCTCGTTCAAGCCTTAAAAAATAATATATGCCTAAAAATGCTCTGTGCTGCGTTTCCCAAAAGTATCGTTGATCGTAAAAGCGATAGTATGACTGATCTTAATATTATGGTCTGTTTCCCCAAAGCATCGTAACTTACTTGAAAATCTTCGTAGAACTACAAGTGCTCTGGAGTAATCGTAAATCCCCAAGTGCATCGTAAGAAGACAACCGCAGGTGACACTTTTATCTAGATTTAATAGATTACACTGCACGTACATAAGTATAATAGGCCTATAGCCTATAGGTTTTGATTGTACTTTATTGTACACTTTGTTTTACTCGTGTTTTGTTTAAATGAATAAATTAAGTAATTAAAAAAAGAAGAAAAAAATAGAAATAGCCTACACATTTAAATTAAACGAATTAATGAACAACAACAACAACAACAAAAAATCATAAAATAAGTAATCTGGGAAATATTAAAGACCTGGCAAAAAAAATCTGTCAATAACTTCTGACATGCACAAAAACCAGCCATGGGCATTTCTTGCGGACCTCCTTCCCTGATCTTTGAACACGGTTGCAGTTAGTTTGCAATGTGACAATGTCCTTCCAGATGTTTTGTTTTCCTTATTAGTATGGTGTTCATTAAATCTGTTAAAAATAAAATCTTTGTTTCCCTCTATCTCCTCTAGAAGGACATTAATTTTATCTTTTTGAAACGTATATCTTCTATTGTTTTTGTTCAGCCATTTTGCCAGTAGGCTATATGTGTTTTATATCCATAGACTTGTCTTGATTTCTAATCCACAACAAATTACGATTATTAGGTTAAACGTTAATAAAACGATTCCATATAAGGTAATCTTTCAGCACTTCGCGAATAAACAGCGACTCTGTCGCGCTTTCATGTTAAGTGCATTTTTGGGAAACGCGCGTGGAATTGCGGAGAGCGTTCGTAACCTTGCACGTACACTCTTAGAAGAAATGGTTCGATTTAGAACCAGAAATGGTTCCATCCCCCGCTTCATATATGGAACTCCAAAATGGTTCTATATAGCCTAGAACCTTTTTTTTTTTTTTTTGAAAAAGGTTCTTGGAACCCTTTTAGGGATTCCAAATAGTACATAGCGCTGATAGAACCTTTTAAGGTTCTATTATATAGAACCGTTTATTCTAAGAGTGTAGAGAGCGCTCTTAGATAATCCATCGTTATTGGGAAACCCGGCCCTGGGCTGGGTTTCCCAAAAGCAACAAAAAGCCTAAGTTGATCGTAAATAGCCTATATAAAATCTATATTTTTAAAAGGCGCCTCATTTATTAATTTTGCCTAGGGCCCCTATTCAGTGTTCGCCTAATTGGGGGCTGCTACTATTTGCTTCAGCTTTTTGAACAGAAGTGTGATAGATCATGGCGTGATAGGCTATAGGCTACATTTTATGTGGATAATTAAAAAAATGTGGATAAGGCATATTTTGTATGACACGTCCTTATATAAGGCCAAGAAAATATGAAGTTTCAACACATAACATCTTGTTAATACGCGAAAAAAAATCGTTTTAACAAAATAAGATCTAGTTATTGCGAAAAAATAATATGTAGGCCTATGGCAGCAAATAGTAAAATAAAAATAAAAAACCCGTCATATAATCGTTATAATATACATCAGAATAAATGGTAGTTCAAAATATAGCCTATTATTCACCGTTAGCAAATATGAATATCTATTTTAAGGCAAGGGCAGCGTGATAAATCATTTGTATGTGAAATAGCCTATCTTGTATGGTCGAGAGCAGCGGTAGTCCGCGCTTGGGCTGTAGCGGCATCTCTTGTTTTAATAGTTGTATCGTTTAGGAAGGCTCTACCTCCGTTCGTGTATCCTGGGAACTGCTAAAACTCCAGAGTCTTATGATCTTAAAAAACGAAATGGACTATATCGTGAAGCATCTGCCCATCTATATCATTATAATCAGCAATAAAGGGACCCACATCAACAGCCACTGTAAGCGGGCTTAAAACAGCCTCTGCTGTCATTTACTCAATCGGTTGTCAGCTATCGGGTAGTCTTCCGAAATGTAAAAGGCATTCAACAGACCAATACAAAAGAAACGAAGCAGATAAAAATAGAGTCGGACATGGGAGTCGAACCTCTGTCACTAAGAGCAAAACGACACTGTATGCTGGCACGCAGACCACTGCCCTACTAAAGATTTAAAGTTTGCAGGGTAATCTAATGTATTTCACAGACATGAATGCAAACAGAGGCTAAAATCATACTATATCTACATATTATATACATACTATATCTTTTACAAAGCGATAGCCTACACGTGCCCAATAAAGAAATAAAAATATGACAGGATAACATTCCAAAAACAGAACCTTAAAGACGGATCGCTATTCAGATCGACAATCTACTACATATGTCTTTCCACCAAACGTCACTTCATTAGATGGGCTGAACTTTGAAGAAAAGGGTGGGGCTGATTATAATATTATACAAAACGCCGCTTTTTACGCCGTCTTTGTCAGACAGAAGCGCCGCAATTGACGGCGCACTGTGGATGGCCTGCGGCGTCAGAAACGGCGTCATTAACTGGATTAAAAAACGGCGAAAATGATGGCGAATTTGCTTTGTAAACGCCGTAATTTACGCCGTTTGTACCACAATACGCCGTAATTTGCGGCGTCTTTTCGTCTTAAACGCCGTAAACACCGGCGTTTTGAGAATGAAACGCGTTTGGAAAGTGGCAAAATGTGAACCATTTGGCTTTCCATAAGGAGCTGCAAAAGGAGACGTGAAGTCGGACAATTTCTGGTTCCCGTAGTGACGGCTCACGTGGTGTTTGCATGCTTATACCACAGCTGAAGTGAAATAAATGCAACATTTGCCAAATAAACAGATATTTCAGACACATTTTCATTCAATACTTTACTGCTTCATACAGCATCTGTTTGAACTAGTATAAAGTTCAAAATAAGCCTATAATCAATGACGTGGAATCAACGTTTTTTAATCAGTTTTATTTTGATAAACATGATAAACATGACACAATATAACATTGCGACTACATGAAAAGACTGTTTACTGTTATAAAAAACTGAATTGTGAGCTTTTGTGGAACTAAACGTGTGAGAATAAACAGGAAACGCACGTGATCGTTGTCATGCGGTGAATCCGGCGAATCGTGGAACAGCTGTGACATCATCAGAGCTCGTGCAGCCGCTCTTGAGAAGCTGCGCTGACTGAGTCCTCCGGCTACTCTCGTATCGCTCTCGCGGTACTTTAATGGCATACATCACAGTCACGTGGAGTCAGCGCTGCATCAAGTCGGACAAAATTTCTAACCGGCATGCACTGTTTCAAGTCAGCCGCCGATCGGTCTGCGCAGAGCTGCATGAAGTTGAACAAGCCTTAGAGCTTGCACACTGCCTGCGTGACACGCGCGTCTCAGGCGTGGGAAACGCGTGCATGCTAGAAATGGAACCGATGCCTATTTTTCACGCGACACGCAAGCGTGTTGGAAGCGTTTCCTGGCAAAAAAAAAAACAATAGGAAACAATGTCATTTTGTACATGAATACATATGAATAAATTACATTTTGATGTTTGAAAGTCTAGGTTTTGACAAACATTCAGATATTAATGTAATTTAAACAAATAATAATAATAATAATTATCAGTTTTCAAATATTGCCATTATTTTTGCCTATATATAATTTCATGTCATTTTTATTTTTTAAACAATTGAGTCCTGGTGTCCACTACAGAGAACATAGCATAACATAAACATATCTTTTCTTTTTTTTTCATTTGTTTCTTATGCTCATAACAATGTGATTACATGAAGAAGTAAAAAACTTTTGAAAAAAAAAAAATGAAGTTCTGGGGCTTACGAGAATATAAAGATAAGTTAGACTAGAATAACAGTATGTCTTCGGGTAACGGTCCACCATCAGGCTAAATATAGGCTCTTTAAAGCTACACAAAATTTAAAAAATGTCATTGAAATAAACAGACAGCCTGAGCCAACTTCCATATTTTTCAGATTTTGGAAGATGTGTGGTAACAGTTGAAATTGTTGTCGTAAAGGCAAGAGCAACACACCGCAAATCCAAATGTAGACGGTCCCTCTATGTCACCTAGCAGCAGCAGTGCTTCTGGTCAGACACACTTCTGGTGTGCAAAGACAGAAAACGCGATGCAGCCGCCACACAGCTGACACGCTACAGAAACACCACGCTCACGCCACGCAGCCAGTGTGTCTCCGGCCTTAGTTAGGCTGACCTGCGAGTTTACGCAGCACGGGTTTCAGATTCGACAAAAAGCCACATCATCTCTCCAAACACTCAATGCCAGTGCGGCACACACACTGTGTGGATGCATGGACTGAATATAACATTAGGAAGGAGGATGGCTGAACACCCAGAATGCTTTGAGTGAAGGGCATGTAAAAGCAGTTCGGGAAAATAGGGAATACATGCGAGAAGTTGTTGAATCATTGTGAAAATTGCAGAAAAAGGTCATAGAGAAGCAGAGACTTCTGTCACCCAAGGCAACTTTATCGAGGTGTTGCGTCTTATCGGCAAGTTTGACAACGCCGTTGGAGAAAAATACTTGAAAATACCCAAAATGCAAAATACACACACCATGATGTACAAAACGTTAATTTAATTAATGGGGAATATGGACCAAATAAGTGGCGAGATTGAAGAGGCTTTACACCGGTTTCACACTGCGCGCGTCAGCAGCGTTTGTTTCGCGCGAGATAGACTTGACCCTTCGCCACCAAAACATTTTTCTATGACCCTCCAAAATGATTGTGAAAAAGGCATGACCCTCCCCGATCATGTACTGATTACTTCTGTACTGGACTGCGCTTGGCAAAGATGTTCAGATATCTCTATGCCTAGTAGACCTACACCAGGCGTTCATTAAAAAGGGTCCTGTACAGGGCTGTACAGTGCGACATATATCTACCAAAAGATGGTAGGTCTGTGCGCTGAATAACTGTACCACTGCAGCACGCGTGAGATACAGTTTTATAAACTCTGTTACTTGTGTTTGTTCTCAGACATGATAACAGATGTTTTATACTTGTGCTAATGCGATATCATGATTTTTGATCATGGATCATTTAATAGATGATAAACAAACTCATAGTAGGGGAATCATCCTGGTAGTAAAGCTTGTGGGGGGACACTGCTGGAATAAACAGCAATGCAAGTTTGAGAGGAACGCCTCCGACAAATCTCATGAGAATCACAACATGCTTTACGGCAACGACGTCACACACATCAACAACAACATATGAAGCATGAAGACACTTGCGCGCATTTCAGACGTGACACTCGACGATGGAAAAAGCAAAGAAAACGCGGTTGGTAGAGAATGAGCCTCTCTGCTCAACCCGTAAATTAATGCATCGATCCGCAAGTTTTGTTTGAGTTCTTTAATGGTCTAGTGGTAGATCTTTTGTGTCAGAGGTTACAGGTTATACGTGTTTTTCTCTCTCATCAAAACTGAATATTTTCATCAGTGGTTACAGTCTATATCAAGCAGGGACACGTTTGTGTGCATTTTATTTTGTGATTTCACTGGAATGAATAAAGAGTCTCCGCAACTGTGATAGATTGAAGAGTGCGTCCGAGTGAAGACTACGCGTGCGCCGCCACGAGAGACACGATGTATCCATGACACTGATAGCAGCATATTTAATGACAAAAATGCACACTATGCAGGATTTGTGCCTTAATATAACAGCTTTAAATGGGTATCAGGCTGTGAGTGCAGAGATGCTCTGCGTGAGTGGTATTTACGACAGTGACATTAAATACAAGTACTCCACTGCGACTCTAGGGGTCGCTGTTTGACAAAAACTGAATTCCTGCACAGTGTGCCTTAAGTCCCAAAACTGTAAAACTCGACGTACATTCACATCACATGTTAATACAGCGTTAGAATTACACTCACAGGACACTGCACGTATTCGCAATCAGAAAAGTTCATTATTTGCTCATGCTTTAAAGCTTTGCCGGGTAAACATTTTATTGGCGTTCTGTTCTGACATGATGCACTTTTTCTAAATGCGTACTGAAGCGTGCGTGCACTGTCAAACAGCGCCGAACTGGATTTTATCTTTTGCGTCTGATTTTTGTTGGGTCAGACCCATCTGATAGCGATAGGGGGCGAGACCGAGAGAGCTACATGGAAAAATATGCACCAAACAAGCCACCCTATTTTCCTTCGGTGGTCCTTTCTATAAACATCGAACGGTCCCTTATAGGGATGGGAATTGTTAACCGGTTCCACTCGAGAACGGGTTCTAAGTTTTACGATCCATCGATATTGTATGCCCTCGACGTTAACGATTCCTCTTATCGATGCTCCTGCTCTGACTCAACCATAGTATGTAGGGAATAGACTGTGAACTCACAACTGTCCCTGTTGTATTTTTTCACAACTGTCCCAAGCGAATTTTTGTACCGCCAAAGCCTTATTTGATCGGTGAGTAAAACTGTCTCTCTCTGTAGTGATGAAATGCTGCACTTGTGACAGCGCACATGTTAAACTGAACGAGCAGGGAGAGAGAGAGAGAGAGGTTGCCAGCGAACGTGCGCGCGCACTCTCTCTCAGGCTTCACCGTCTCAAAACTAAGCGTTTTCTTGCTCTCTCTCTCTCCCTCACACATATTAATCAAAATAATCGACACAATGGTAAGGTCAGGAGACTAAAGTTTCATGTGGAGAATTCTGTGATTTGTTTTTCCAGAATTACCGCTGGCCGTGAATTGTGCTAAAATAGTCCTCCATTGCCTTATCTTCTCTTAAAAGCGTTCCGCACATTCAGCTGACATAAACAACACTTCAAATAAACAGAATAAACGATCCAGGGATGAAATGTTTTCTTTGATGACACACATCTTGTGGGATGTCCCAACCGCCGGGATAATCACACAACGCGCACACGTCCGATGATGACACGTTCAATTCCCGAACTTATGACTCATTTGAACCGATTCGTTTTAATGAAGGGTTAGATCTTCCAACACTGAACTCACGAGACTTATGATCGTTGAATAACTAATCGTAAAACTTTTTAATAAGGTTCCATTTATTACATAAATAACATAAAAAGTACAGTTTGCTTAGTTAAGTGTAAGGTTTAAAACAAATAAAACCACTTGTTTTCCCCCCTGAAAAAGCATATGACTACCTTTTCCCACACAGTGCTATCAGGAATCGATAAGAGAATCGTTAAAGAATCGGATCGATAAGCAGAATCGTTAGTGGCATTGATATCGATAAAATCTTATCAATTCCCATCCCTAGTCCCTTAGTTTGTTCAGGTGTATTTGATAAGAGTTTGAGCTAAACTCGGCCAGAAAGTGGATCTCAAGGGCTTGAGCTGAGAACCCCTGTAATAAACCCTACATGAAAAACACATTAATATTGCTGTTTGTTTTGTTCTCCACACAGGTTACATAGCTGTAATCTCACTGTTCAATCTTGTGAGAGTTTGTCTTCAGTTCTTCAATCCTCAAACACCATCCTGAGAGAGCTGGACCTGAGTAACAATGACCTGCAGGATTCAGGAGTGAAGCTGCTTTCTGATGGACTGAAGAGCCCAAACTGTCAGCTACAGATACTGAGGTCTGAACTCAAATACTTGCATTTGATTTTATCTTGCATTAACTATGTAAAAATCACTCTGCTAAGATTTATTCTGTATGCAATTACATTGTGCTTTTCTTGTTCAGATGTGCCATGTGTAATTTCACTGCTCAGTCCTGTGAGAGTTTATCTTCAGTTTGACTTCAGTTACAACAGAGGATATAATGGGGATAAAGAAGAATTAATTTGTTACATTTATATAACACTTTTCTAGGTGCTGTCTAGTCAAGTCAAGTCAAGTCACATTTATTTATATAGCGCTTTTCACAATACAGATTGTATCAAAGCAGCTTCACAGTGATAACATGTAAGTAGCACAACACAGATCAACAACATTGCTAAACACTAAATAACCCCAACTGAGCAAGCTCAAAGCAAGCCAAAAGCAAGGCGACAGTGGCAAGGAACCAAACTCCATCAGATTGGATGGAGAAAAAACCTTGGGAGAACCCAGGCTCAGTCGGGGGCCAGTTCTCCTCTGGCTTACATTCATAATTACAATGTCTATGAAGTAATATATCTAATAGACCAATGCTACTTTTGTGTCATCGAAGGGTAACGCCCCTTTTTGGGGGAAGACAAACAGATTCCTCTGAGAACAGAACTCGCTCTAGATCTGCAAAGTTTCTTGATAACAAAAATTGCACAGACATACACACTCTCTTTGCCGGCAGAGGACCGTGAGCGGTATTTAAAGAAACTACTGGATACGGGGTTACAGAGGTGTCCCTTTGAAATAGTTGAAAACTGGATTAATGACCCCACGCAGTGGCCAAATATGGACTATTCAGACATCTCCCACTATCTCATGGAATCACCAAGTAAGTAGTCTATTTTTTTGTCATTAACACACTTACAGTATGACAAACTAGACGATGAGGCCATATCACTTGGACCATATTTAACTTGATTCAAGCTATTGACATAGTTTTGTTGTTGACTAGCTACACTAGTTAGAAAGACGACTCTGCTAGCTGCTACATGATTAGCTCAGTGCCGTACACTCTAAACCTTTTTACAATTTTCAAAGTCCTAGCACTTTCACAAGCAGAAACCAGCCAAGTCCACTTTAGTTTTTTTAGTAAAATCAGTTAACAGCCAAGGTAGTGTGCATATTGAGAGCTAATCACATAATGTTAGCTGCTAGCAGCTTCGTCTTTCTAACTAGTATAGCTAGTCGACAACAAAACTATGACGCCATGTCAGTTGGATCATATTTAACTTGATTTAAGCTATTGACATAGTTTAGTTTGTCATACTTTGAGTGTGTAATGACAAAAAATAGGTTACTTGGTGATTCCACGAGATAGTGGGAGATGTCTGAATAGTCCATATCTGGCCACTGCGTGGGGTCATTAATCCACTTTTCGACCGTTTCAAAGGGACACCTCTGTAACCCCGTATCCAGTAGCTTCTTTAAATACCGCTCAAAGTCCTCGGCCAGCAAAGTGTATGTTCCTGCCATTTTTGCTATAAAGAAACTTTGCAGATCTAGAGCGAGTTCTGTTCTCAGGGGAATCCGTTTGTCTTCCATCAAAAAGGGGCGTTACCCTTCAATAACGCAAAAGTAGTATTGGTCTATTAGTGAATTAATTATATATATTTATATAGCTGTGGTGCGCAAACTGATAAGAGAAAAACGCGCAGTGGATCAAGCGCACGGCGGCACAGATGTGCGACCTGGTCGAGCGCAACCCTTTCACAGACATCAGTGGAAAGTTTGTTGTTCGGTCGGATATATAAATGGCACAATACAAATACAATGGCACAAACATAGAACCTGTATACAAATACAAAACGAAGCAAGTATTTACTAACTTTAACTGAAGAGAGAGAGAGAGAGAGAGAGAGAGAGTGTGCACCTCTACTGTATGCTCTTGGTTGCTGATCGTTCACTCAGCACACGTGTCATTTTGATTAAAACTAAATCGTATCTGTAAGTAAAACATGAACTGTTACGTGATTTATGTATAACGAGTGGTTTCTTATATGATCACAGGACATTTACAGGTCAAGAAATTTCATGAACGCAAACATCGGAAGCCCGCGCCCTGAAAGTGCCACTCACAGTGTGTGAATTGAATTGAATTGAATTATCTTTCATGTCTTGCACTTTAATGGACAAATTCCCATAAAATGATGTAAAACATGCATCTTGGTGAGTATCCTGGTAAACATAGTTGGTTATATCTTTAATACGTGTCATCAAAGTAAACGCATGTACAGTACAACAGGCTCTCTTGGATGTGCAGCAGCAGGTCAGCAGCAGCCTAATAAAAGCCTAATGTTTCTGACTGTTAATCAAACTACAAACACAGTAATCAGTCCCTGCTATTGACTGAATTACTTTAGTAACTTTATAAAAGATTCATCTATATTTAATTTATACAGTGATGAATATGCATTTACATTTATTCATTTAGCAGACACTTTTATCCAAACCGACTTACAAATGAGAACAATAGAAGCAGTTAACCCTCTGAGACCTAAGGGTATTTTTACAATAAATTTTCCGTCTGGTGTCATTTACTAAAAAAGCTTGTAAAATATCAACCCTTTGGTGCACAGACAATTGACACACCTCTTTTTTTTTAAACTTTCAGCATATTTGTGTTACATTGATGTCACCTGAATGTAAAATAAGTTATGGGACCATAAAGACAAATGAAAAAATAAATCGGAAATGGAATCACTCAATTATTTATTGAAATCACACACAAATAAATAAAAGCTAAGCAATTTTCCTCTGGAAAATAGTTTGTTCATGTCTTTGGTGTCCTGGAGCACAGGAATAAACATTATAACTTGTACAGAACAAAAACTATTGACATTTTTCCAAAAGAAGTCCAGGCGTTTGGGGCCTCATGAAATTCACTGGTGCCAAGCCTCAAAACAGTTCCTATCAGAAATCACACAGAGGGCCACATCACAGGTTTTGCATTTCTATTTTATTTATTCTTTTATTTATTATGTTCTTTTTATTCTTTTATAATACATTTATACCACTATAATACTTATTTACAGTAAATAAATAAATGGCACTTCAGCTGGGTCTATCCTGGTAATCTAGTTTCTCATCTGTCAAAAAGCTCTGTTCTCCTGAAAATCCATCATCCTGCAATGCACCAAAATAGACCAGCGCTTTATTTACGTCCATTTCGCTGTGTTTCTCTGTGAATCGCGCGTCTCCGTGAGTCTATCTATCTCTCTACACTATATCAGCGCTTGGTTCATGCGTAATGACGCACACCAATGTTTACAACGGATCAGCCTGTAATTGGTCAAAAACCATCACGTGAAAACATCACGTGATATCCAGGATGTCCGCTAGCATTGAGCTAGCGGCAAAAATGACCGAATATTTATGAATTATGGGCTTCAAGATTATCAAAGTTTGACATAAAGCGTTTGGATTTATTGCTGAAAACCTCTGAAAGGAAGCACAAGTTCCAGGCTGGATAGAAAACCTTCTGTAAAGGCTAGAAAGACCCGAAAGACACCCCCGTGATGGTTAGCTCGTTAGCTTTCTGTTGGAAAAAACGGTAAGAAAATCGATAAATCTGTCATCGAGTTATGTAAACATTTATCGGAGGTGACGTGTGGCATCGTCGACGACGCCGTCGGGCTCAGGGGGTTAAAGGAACACTCCGACTTTTTGGGACTTTAGCCTATTCACCTTACCCCCCAGAGTTAGATAAGTCCATACATACCTTTTTCATCTCCGTGCGTGCTATAAGTCTGTTTGACGCACCCACCGCTAGCCTAGCTTAGCACAAAGACTGGATGTGAATGGTTGCAGCTTTCATACTAATTCAAATGAGTGGCAAAATAACGCAAACGTTTTCCTATTTACATGTTGTGATTTGTATAGTCACAGAATGTACAAATAACAAAGTCAAATGAGACACAGACATCTTTTAACCGTATAAAACCTGGGAACTATTCTCTAAAGGCGAAGCACTGCTACGTTGATGGAGTAATAACCGCATCACCTGAGACACGCCGTGGTGAGGAGCGGAGAGTTCGCTCAGTGTTTGGGTAACAGAGTCAGCAATTTATAAATAGTAAAAGCGTAGTTTAGAGTCATGGGTTTTCGCTCTATTGTAAATAGCTGCGACAGTAAACAGGGGAGGTAATACCATGTTTCACAAAATTCCAACTAAAAACGCTGACTGGATGAAGAAATGGCTAACTTACTCTGGATATTTATCCAAACACACCTAAATAGATTATCAAGGGACATTATGTTTGCTCGGTACATTTCAATGGACGACTATTTTGAAAAAATGGAATTTGCCATACGGACCATTATGTGCTGAAGGATACGGCCATCCCATCTATAGGACAGACAGGACAAGTGGATCACCTGCGGCTGAGGTAAGTGTTCCGTTATGTTTTTAGATGACCTACTGTAACAGTGCCATTAGCCAGAGCTAATGTAACGTTAGTGACACTATTACTATTATTACACTATTACAATATGTTTTTATCTTGATGCGGTGCGGACGCGCTTGGACAAAAAAACGAGCGCGTTCACCGCGTTGAACTTGCACCCTGTGCGCGGCGCGCCTAGTAGCCTAAATTTGAAATAACCATGGAAATAATGAACTTGAGCGTGCAAAAGGGTACGATAGGCTGTGAGTTCTTTGTGCAAAAACAATTTGTGCTATTACTTTCCCCGTATTCTATCCTATAGTAATGCAATTATACTGTATATTATATACTGTTGAATACATTTGGTTCAGCTAATAAATTGCATTTAAAATATATTGATTCCTGTAATAATAATTATTTATTCATGTGATATTTATAAATCTGGGTGCGTTTTTGGTTGGAAATCAATGAAACATGGTACCTGGTCTCCCCCGTTTATTGTCACAGCTCATACAATAAAGCAAACACCCATGATAAACTATGCTTTTCTATCTAACGTTAGTAATTGCTGACTCTGTTACCCAAACACTGAGCGAACTCTCTGCTCCTCGTTACGGTGCGTCTCAGGTGATGCGGTTATCACTCTGCCCAAGTAGCAGTGCTTCGCCTTCAGAAAATATAGTATTTATACGGTTAAAAGATGTCTGTGTCTCATATGGCCTTGATATTTGCACACTCTGTGACTATACAAACCACAACATGTAAATAGGAAAACGTTTGCGTTATTTTGTCACTCATTTGGATTAGTATGAAAGCTGCAACCATTCACATCCAGTCTTTGTGCTAAGCTAGGCTAGCGGTGGGTGCGTCAAACAGACTTATAGCACGCACGAGATGAAAAAGGTATGTATAAACTTATCTAACTCTGGGGGGTAAGGTGAATAGGCTAAAGTCCCAAAAAGTCGGAGTGTTCCTTTAAAGGGTAATTCCACTGGTGGAGACATGAATATGTAGTGAAAGTGGGTCATATATGTAGTAGAATAGTATAATTTTTTTTTAATTTGGGTCCTTCTTGGCCAATAAAAGGCAGAAAATGACTTTTTAGTGCTTGTGGATTGCAACGATCCCCATAGTGCATTGCAATGCTCAGCTCCGCAGGCCACTCCCACTACTCCGCCCATCACTGTAGACTAGAGTTGAGCTCCACTCTACGCTACCGCCTGGAAATAATTTCGTACAATGAAACCAGATAATGTGCGCTAATATTAGAGTTGAGCCGGATACTCGGCTGAAACGAGTATCCGGTACGGATAAAGCACTTTTGTCGAGTACAAATATTATACGAGTAATACGAGTCAATATCTGTGCTCGGATAAAAAAAAAAAAGAAAAGAAAGTAATGTTGAAATTAGGGCTGAGCGATATATCAATATAAAGAATATATATTTTAAATGTGATATGTAATTAGAGTTTGCGCTGCACGCCTTGCTCCAAGCAAGCTGCTTAGTGCTGACCCAGAGCTCTCTGCACTGCTCCCCGCGCCCCAGTCACTCCTTTTCCACTTTGCGTGCTTGATTAAAGCATGTTATGTTATAACATGAAATAAAGTCTTTCACCTCAGCAAAACGGACTTTGTCCTGTCAGCCGTTATACTGTAAAGTTAGTCGTAGCACACACTCAATTGCACGCGCAAATGCGGCGGCGCGTGCTGGATCGCCTCACTGTATATAAAGTGCAAAAGAAACAACGAGCATGCAACACTGTTACGTTGTAAATAACACAAAATAAAAACAAAGCAGGTATGATTTTAATTCTATTCACCAGGAGCAGTTTCAATGTTTCATTAACAGTATTGTCTATTCACCAAGGTAACTGTCATGTCTATATTAACCCCTTAATGCCCCTATTTTTCTTTGTGTTATTTTTTATTTTTTTTAAATGAATGTAATGGCTCATACCAACGTTGTATTGACAAAATAAATAAACCAATTAATAAATCACAATTACAATTCCAAGGGAATAATCTGCAATTAAGATTTTTGTCATAATCATGCAGCCCTAAGGTGAAGAAACCTGTTAATTATTTATTCATTTGATTTTGCAAATATTCATGTTTCAAAAAAACTACTTGTGACATGTCATATTTGGCTTTGACTGAACATTTGCTCTCACTTTGCAGAAAAAATATTGGGATATATTTTGTATATTGAAATTCAGCCTAAATATATTGGGATATGACTATTGGTCCATATCACCCAGCCGTAGTTGAGATGAAAACTCTTGTTCGTTACATTTTACTTCATATTTGCAACCACATGTGTTGTATTCATTGTTGCAAAACTTGTTCTGTAGTTCGTTTGTTATCGTGATCAAAACCATTGATCTGAAGCTCAATGCTGATGCTGTCATGTAAATAGTTTTCTTATCAGCAATAAATATAACAATTTCTGATCAACCCATATCAATTGCATGCTTAAAATAACATACCGGTTAAAGCCCCGCCCATTTCAAGACTACTCGACCCACTTCCGGGTTTAGGCCCCGCCCAGTCCGAGTACAGATACAGATACAGATAATTCATATGGTTATACAGATACAGATACAGATACAGATAATGCTGTACTCGCTCATCCCTAGCTAATATAATATGACGACGTAAGAGCATCAAGGCGGCGCCTGCGCCATCAGCCAATGGGTTGGCGTGATTCTATATGGGCTTCAGACAATCGGCACACTTACTCTGCGTTCGGGCCAATTACCAAGATCAGAGCCCTCTCCCCGGACAGCACGTCAAATATGTTTACCAATTAAATCTATCCGACTGATTTGTAAGTGTGAACTCGTGAACTAAAAAATCCTGATGTTTTCGGTGCTGATTCGGTGGTGACGCCGTGTTCATGTAACCAGAGGGTGACGCTGCCTATAACACAAAAGCTGCCACAAGGAACTGGCAAAAGTAATGCTTATGAATGTTTTAAATATAGCAAGGAGACATTTTAATTGTTGATTAGTGTCTGTCGGCTGCAATAGTGGCCGCAGTAGTTAACACGCCTGTAGAGAGAAATGCACTTTTCATATGGATTACATAAGCAGATCAGTCGGTTTCTTTTCGATTTGAATTGTTTCATTTAAAATGAGACATTTTTAAGCTTTCTGTATATTTCTTGTGTCTGTGTGGCAGCTTAAAGGGTTAGTTCACCCAAAAATGAAAATTCTGTCAGTATTTACTCACCCTCATGTTGTTCCAACCCCTTAAGACCTTCGTTCAAAAATAACGACTTTATTTCAACTATTCGTTTATTTCTGCCTCTGCGCGAGTCATGTTACTAGTTTAATAGCGTAAGCTTCTGTTATTGTACGTCACACGCATCACACACACATGACCAGCGTCGGCCAATAGTGAGCCTACGTGTGACGTAGCTCTACGCAATCACACTACGTTAACTGACTTACAGGCTCATGGAGAAGGAAGTGAATAGTTGAAATAAAGTCGTTATTTTTGTTGTTTTTTTGCGCACAAAAGTGTTCTCGTCATTTGATAAACTTAAGATTGAGCCCCTGTAGTCACTTGGACTATTTTAACGATGTCTTTAATGACTTTTCGGGGACAGCAAGAGCCAGTCCCTCAAGAAGCCTATGGACTGTATGCAGGAGCGATCTTAATATCTTAAATATCTTAATTTGTGTTCCGAAGATGAACGAAGGTCTTACGGGGTTGGAACAACATGAGGGTGAGTAAATACTGACAGAATTTTCATTTTTGGGTGAACTAACCCTTTAAACGCTGAGTTTCGGCTCATTTATGAAGAGCTCCAGTTCACGAGCAATGCAATCTCACTGGCTCCTCCATGTCCTAATTATATGGTCTGTTATATTTGCTTCTTATTTATTAAATCCAGGCAATTGGTTGATAAAACATTGATTAAAAATTAGATACAAATGATACAAAACAAAATAAAATATTTAGAAAGGCTTTCTACAAAACAAAACTTAATGAATTTGTCAGAATCGTGTCTGACCCACATGTCTCCCGATATATTGCGGTATCTTGCAACACATCCTGCCTTGCCAAAACACACATGTGGGAGATGCGGAATGGATAGAAATAACTCAAAAAATAAAAGAGGACTTGAATAAGCCCATTAATGGCATTTTTGAGTCATGCTCTTAACTAACTGTTTTATTTCCTCTTTCTATATTGTGAATAATAAATGTGGATCATTTTAATGTGTTTGTTACACAATGGAGTCTAACTGATTGTAATAATTATTTGATGTAGACTACTTTTAAACTTAGAAGTATTCATTGGCATCCTTGCATACTAAACTGCATTTTTTTATGTTTGCGTGCTGGAGGTACGCTATTATGTTGTGTGTATGTGATGTTAACATTTAAACTGGTGAGAGAAAATGTCACTATCAAAGAGTCTAAAGAGGAAAGTTGAAAGCGAAAATAGCCATTGAAAGAATAAGAATAATGAAAAGACAACTTGCCCGTGTTGTTCACTTAGTTTTGTAAATGCGACGACAACCCAACTCACTAAATGCATCTCTATAGCGTGCACTGTGTTTATCGTACAATTTATATGCAAAAAAAAGAGTTTTTACGTGCATATGATACGCATGGGTAGGTTTAGTAGTGGTGTCGGGTGCGTGTGTATTATACGTTGGGTAGGATTGGTAGGACAATAAAGTGCGTATCAAATGCATGAGAAAAACTGCTTATCACATGTAGCATATGTAAAAACTAATTGTCGCGTATAAATTGCATGATAATCACAACGCGTGCTATAGAGATGCATATAATATTTGACATTTAATGACGGTTATTGTAGAGGTGTGTCTAGCGATCCACAGACTCGGCTGTGGCGCGAGCGTGGAGCCTAGAAACTCTGAAACTGAAACTCTCCTCTTTGGAGCCAGACATTCAGAAACTGATGTGTGAGAAGCAGCACTACTCGTCTCATTAATATTCACATTCAGTTTTAGATGGAAATCTCAAAATATAAAATCTACAGATCTGTTAGTTTAGTAATGTACTAGTTTTTGTTTCATGTGTAAAATCCCAGTAATTTCAGTGATATTTGGACATTAAGGGGAACATATTTTTCAGCATTTTATTGTTACCATAGTTACAACCATAGACTGCATATGCCCACCACCTCAGTTTTAAACTAATGGCTCTTTGGAATAACATTAAGTGAGACCTAGGCTGTGACAGTATGTTTAATTGCACTTTTTCAAATTAAATAAAATTCAAATAATAATTCCTGATCATATTATTGCGTTTGTGTTTTAAGAATTAGCTTATCCTTACAATTTTGTTGTTTTTTGGGGGGCATGTTAGAGTGGGATTTGGTTAGGTGGTCCTCAGAAAAGTGCGAGATAAAGTAGTCCTTGGGCTGAAAAAGTTTGAGAAACACTGCTTTAAACTAACAATAGGAAAACTATATGCTAGTGGTTTGACCCCTCTCAGTTAAATTGTCACTGGTATCTAAACATTTGAACCACTGACCCAATCCTCAGCAGTGAGCCCTGCTGGAGCTGCTCTAAATATGTGCTGTGCAATTACATGATGGATCAAATATGGTAAAGCAACTGAACCTCTCAAAATACAGTTTAACAGGCTTAAGCATGAAAATAACTGAAGGAAATATATATTTACTAAACAAATCAAGCCAACTAATATGGTTTTAAAATCTTTTGGTTTCAATATATTAAAAAGTTACAAATGTAGTGAAAATACAGGTGTCGGTCTCAGCAAATACCAAAAATTAAAGTATTGATATTGGACTCCTTCTGGAAAAAGTGGTATTTGTGCGTCCCTACTTAAAACATTACTGACTGCATTTAATTGAAGACATTTGGACATATTTCTGTGTGTATTTGTCCATTTAAGCACACACCTGAAGCTCAGAGTAGCCTATACTTGTCCGTGTTTTGCTCCATTATGGATTGCGTACACAGAAAGCCGCCTGGGGAACAGTATCTCGCTCACTGGTCAATACACTTTTAACTTTACACTTCTTTTTAGTATGGAGAACACACAGAAGGAGACTGTGTATCACATTACATGATTCGTCTGATTTGAAAGTTATGTAGGAGGGGCGACAGCACACTGCTTCAAAGGAAATGGTGTTTTCATAATCATTCAAAGTAAAATTAAAATTTAATTAAATTGATTGTGGAGCCCTAATCATGAACACATCTTTGAGAGCAAGGGGACGACTGGTGGTTTGGGCAACTTGTGTTCTTTGCATATAGGGTGGACCGGCTCTGGATATGTCATTGTCATGGTTAAAGTTAAAATCCCCCTGGTTAGTGTTTGTTTAATCATCCTCTGGTGAGATCTTGAGAGATGCCATGTCTTATTTTATATTCAGTTGATTTCATCTTAGGCTGTGTGTCTGTAAGTCAGTTGTAGATTGTACAGTGGACACATATGAACACTGAGCAGTGTTCCTGCAGAGTTTAACCCTGATCAGACTCTCCTGTCTGCAACTTTATAGTAATCCAGATGACCGTGATTAGTTTGTTCAGGTGTATTTGATAAGAGTTTGAGCTAAACTCGGCCAGAAAGTGGATCTCAAGGGCCTGAGCTGAGAACCCCTGTTATAAACCCTACATGAAAAACACATTAATATTGCTGTTTGTTTTGTTCTCCACACAGGTTACATAGCTGTAATCTGACCATTCAATCTTGTGGGAGTTTATCTTCAGTTCTTCAATCCTCAAAAGTCCTGAGAGAGATGGACCTGAGTAACAATGACCTGCGGTATTCAGGAGTGAAGCTGCTTTCTGATGGACTGAAGAACCCAAACTGTCAGCTGGAGATACTGAGGTCTGAACTCAAATACTTGCAATTGATTTTTATCTTGCATTAATTATGTAAAAATCACTCAGCTAAGATTTATTCTGTATGCAATTATATTGTGCTTTTCTTGTTCAGATGTGCCATGTGTAATTTCACTGCTCAGTCTTGTGGGAGTTTATCTTCAGTTCTTCAATCCTCAAACGTCCTGAGAGAGCTGGACCTGAGTAACAATGGCCTGCAGGATTCAGGAGTGAAGCTGCTTTCTGATGGACTGAAGAGCCCAAACTGTCAGCTACAGATACTGAGGTCTGAATTCAAATACTTGCAATTGTTTTTTATCTTGCATTAATTATGTAAAAATCACTCAGCTAAGATTTATTCTGTATGCAATTATATTGTGCTTTTCTTGTTCAGATGTGCCATGTGTAATTTCACTGCTCAGTCTTGTGGGAGTTTATCTTCAGTTCTTCAATCCTCAAACATCCTGAGAGAGCTGGACCTGAGTAACAATGACCTGCAGGATTCAGGAGTGAAGCTGCTTTCTAGTGGACTGAAGAGTCCAAACTGTCAGCTACAGATACTGAGGTAAATGGGTTTCCATTAAACAATTAATACAAAAATATATATTTTTACAATTTTGTCAACAAATCTGATACAATGCCAGAAGAAGAGACAAAAACAGCATTTGCATTGTTGTAATTTCCAATTTTGTTGTAATTATGGACATGACATTTGCAGTCAAAAAATAATGCATTCAATACTAATATTCATCACCACACCAATTAACATCATCACTGGGGCTTGACCTTGCTACCTGCCCTCTGGTGCAAAAATCGTACTTTAACATCGATCTTCTCCAGGGCCGGGTTTCCTGATAACGATGTATCTTAGCTCTTAAGAGCGCTCTCTACGTGCAAGGTTACGAACGATCGCAGCAATTCCACGTGCGTTTCCCAAAAATGCACTTAACATGAACGCGCGAGAACGCGTTCTACGTGCTACTTAAGCGTCGCTATCCATTCGCGAAGTGCTGAAATATAACCTTATATGGAGTCGTATTCTGAATGTTTAACCTAATTATCGTCATTTGTTGTGGATTAGAAATCAAGACAAGTCTATATGGATATAAAACACCTATCCAGGCTGACAAAATGGCTGAAAAAAAAACAAGAGAAGATAGGCTACCTTTCAAAAAGATAAAATTAATGTCTTTCTAGAGGAGATAGAGGGAAACAAAGATTTTATTTTTAACAGATTTAAAGGACACCATACAAATAAGGAAAAACAAAACATCTGGAACGGACATGTCACATTGCAAACCGTGTTCAAAGGTGCAAACTGCAACCGTGTTCAAAGATCAGGGAAGGAGCTCCGCGAGAAATGCCCAATACATGGCTGGTTTTCTTGCACGTCAGCAAGTCAATGACAGATTTTTTTTAATTCATCCCTATTTGCCCGGTCTTAAAAGCATATTTCCCAGATTACTTATTTTATGATTTTTTTCCCCATTCGTTTAATTTAGATGTGTATTTTTATTTTTTTTCCTTTTTTAATTATTTGATCTATTAATTTACACAAAACATGAGTACAACAAAGTGTACAATCAAAACCTAGCTATAGCCTATATTATAGGCTATTTACGTTGCAGTGTAATCTATTGAATCTAGATAAAAGTGTAATCTGCCGGTTGTCCTGCAGGTGACCTCATAACTCTGTCTTCTTACGATGCACTTGGGGATGTACGATTACTCCAGAGCACTCGTAGTTCTACGAAGATTTTCAAGTGCTACTTAAGTTACGATGCTTTTGGGAAACAGAACATAATATTAAGATCATTCGTAGATCGTTTTTACGATCAACTTAGAATTACGATGCTTTTGGGAAACGCAGCCCAGGATGATTCCACGCATCAAAATCCCCAGTAATGTACACTGCTCAGTGTTTATATAATCCACATTCAGAGTGTTAAAAAAGTAACACTGAAGCAGTGTAGAAGTTGATAAGCTAATTAAGGTGAGAGAAATTAAAAATGTCACTTCAGGGTTTCACCCCTATACCTAAACTTACTACTTAGGTGCCCTTTACCTTTACTGTTCCCTGCTGGTGGAGCGACCTGCCTAAATCCAGGTTCACACTGTACGATTTTGGCCACGATTTGACTGTCAGAGACACATTTTTGAATCCTTGAAAAGATTCCTCTGCTCCTAGGTCAACATCTGAAATGTTTAATCACTAATATTACAAGTAAATATAAGAAAAAATTCTGGCAGTGTGACTTTACACCGACAACCATCAAACCAAAAACCAATAGGAGCGCAGAACCCCCCACCCAGATTTCTTTTTCTGAGAAAAGCCACGATCATAATTAATGTTATGACAATGACTGTTTTTGTTACTTTTAAGAATCTACAGAAAATAACAGCTGAAAGTACAAACTATGCAGGTCATTGTGTGAAAGAGACTGATGTGAATGCCAAACTAATGTCATGTGGACTGTTGCTGTATGTCTTTGTAGATTGTCTGGCTGTATGGTGACAGAGGAAGGCTGTGGTCATGTGTCTTCAGCTCTGAGTTCAAACCCCTCACACCTGAGAGAGCTGGATCTGAGCTACAACCACCCAGGAGATTCAGGAGTCAAGCTGCTCTCTGATAAACTCAAGGATCCAAACTACAGACTGGACAAACTCAAGTATGTAGAGCAGGAAGAGCTTCCATTAAACAACTTCAAAAACACCTTTACAATATTCACTTCTTACAAACTAGTTACACTTTATTATAGATTACATGACTACATTTAATAAAGTTCTTATTGAGAATGTACAGAGGTTTAGCTCTAGTTATACTATGTGGTTGTTGAATGCTTCATTCTGATTGGCTGATGAACATTTTAAGATGTGCAATTATTTTCAGTAAGCGCACAGGTAAAGTAGTTCTACAAGAAAGACTCAGGAGACAAGAGAATGAGCAGGTGGTGTTGGGGAGGATGGGGATGAACACCGGCGTCAGTTTTTGCAAACGTAGTAATGGGTGTTAACCGGGCTTAAGTACTCCAATTGTGTAATTGTGTAAAAAGTGTAATTTTTGGAAGCAGAAAGTGTCCGACTCGCGTCTCAATTTTCAGCTCCTCCCGCCTGCAAGCAAATCTCACAGATCGGTTTCATCCAGCCGATGTGGAACACACCTAAACACTAGTAGTGACGGCAGCGGTTCCCTGTCACTGTAGTGTCCACACCCTTAATTATGGAGAACTTTAAGGCTTAATATCATTTAAGTGGATGAGAAGCGACTGAAGCTAGTGAAATGCTCTGGAGAAGCTGATGGGTCTCATGTTTTCTCCTTTGAAAGTGGAATGCAGCAGAGCCGCACCGAGACCGTCACCAGCTCGTAAATTAGCCCTCAGTTTCACCCTCAGATTTGCTGTATCCTCCGCGGATTCCTCGTTTCCTCCTTCGCTTTCTCCGCGAGGTGTTGAGCGGCCACCGGCGGATACCGTGCGGAGCGACTCGATTTTTAGAAGGGGAAGTCAACGTCCAAGGTGTGAGAGTTTGTGAATGAGTCCACAACAGAGATGCGGATGTCTAGGAGAGCTTGACGGGTGTAGACTAGACGCGTACAGCAGGTTAGAGACACAGTGGCCTAATGCTTGAGAGAGGCAGGATTACAGGATTACAGTGTGTACTTTTAGTTTCTACCTTTTTTCTCATTACTGTAATTCTGTAAATTACAGACTATTGAAGCAAACTGCTAATTTACAATTGTTGTGTTCTAAAAATGTAAATATATAAAATGAAAGAATGCCACTCTTTTCTTTGAAGAAAATATTACTTTGTATGAAGTCTAAAAATTGTAAAGATGAAAAGTTTATATTTTCTGCATTGGTGTTTGATGCTAGTGTTGTTCCTCTCAGTGTGTTGTGAGTATCAGTGTGTGTTATCTCAGTGAGGGTTGTGTAGTGTTGTTACTCTCAGTGTGTTCTGAGTGTCAGTGTGTGTTATCTCAGTGAGGGTTGTGTAGTGTGTTACTCTCAGTGTGTTCTGAGTGTCAGTGTGTGTTATCTCAGTGAGGGTTGTGTAGTGTTGTTACTCTCAGTGTGTTCTGAGTGTCAGTGTGTGTTATCTCAGTGAGGGTTGTGTAGTGTGTTTCTCTCAGTGTGTTCTGAGTGTCAGTGTGTGTTATCTCAGTGAGGGTTGTGTAGTGTGTTACTCTCAGTGTGTTCTGAGTGTCAGTGTGTGTTGTCTCAGTGAGGGTTGTGTAGTGTGTTACTCTCAGTGTGTTCTAAGTGTCAGTGTGTGTTATCTCAGTGAGGGTTGTGTAGTGTGTTTCTCTCAGTGTGTTCTGAGTGTCAGTGTGTGTTATCTCAGTGAGGGTTGTGTAGTGTGTTACTCTCAGTGTGTTCTGAATGTCAGTGTGTGTTATCTCAGTGAGGGTTGTGTAGTGTGTTACTCTCAGTGTGTTCTGAGTGTCAGTGTGTGTTATCTCAGTGAGGGTTGTGTAGTGTGTTACTCTCAGTGTGTTCTGAGTGTCAGTGTGTGTTATCTCACATTGAAAAAAACTGTAATTGAGAGAGAGAGAGGGCATCTACTTGTGTGTGTGTGTGTGTGTGTGTGTGTGTGTGTGTGTGTGTTTACTGATTAACTGTGTGTGTTTTGTAGTGTGGATCATGGAGGAGAGATCAGGATTACAGCAGGACTACACAAATGTACGTCTACACACACACTCTCTCTCTCTCTCACACACACTCACACACACACACACACACACACTCTCTCTCTCTCTCTCTCTCTCTCTTACACACACTCACTGTTGTGTTTTCTCTCCATCAGATCTTCTTCCGCTCACTTTGGATCTGAACACTGTGTGTGATCGCCTCTGTCTGTCTGAGGAGAACAGAGTGATTACACACACTGACACACTCCACTCGTATCCTGATCATCCAGACAGATTTGATGATGTGTCTCAGGTGTTGTGTAGAGAGAGTGTGTGTGGACGCTGTTACTGGGAGATTGAGTGGAGTGGGAGATGTGTGTGTATATCAGTGTCATATAAGAGCATCAGCAGGAAGGGAACAGGTAAAGAGTGTCTGTTTGGATATAATGATCAGTCCTGGAGTTTGACCTGCTATCCCTCCAGATACTCATTCAGACACAATAACAGACAGACTGATCTCACTGTAAAGCCCATCAGCAGGAGAACAGGAGAGTGTGTGTGTTACAGGAGAATAGGAGGGTGTGTGTGTGACAGGAGAACAGGAGTGTGTGTGGATTACAGGAGAAGAGGAGTGTGTGTGTGTGACAGGAGAATAGGAGTGTGTGTGGATCCCAGTGCAGGAACTCTGTCCTTCTACAGCGTCTCTGACACAACGAGCCTCATACACACAGTCCAGACCACATTCACACACACACTCTATCCTGGGTTTGCAGTTGGTTATGGATCAGTGAAACTGTGTTGATGAGTGAGAACAGACTGTACCCATAATGCTTTGGGTGCCGCATGATAAAGCAGTCAGAGTGAGATGTTGTGGCGTCTCTTATTGTCTCTTGATTCCAGTAATAACAGCTGACCTGCTGTCAGTGAAATAAAGAGAAAGCCAGAAGAACAGGCAGTGACACACAGAGAAGAGAGAGGAAATATGAGACACAATGAGACTCACTGCAAACATGTCTGATGATACGAGCCAATCCAAGACTTTCACTTTCAGACATTCATAGATGTGTGTGTTAGGCTCCTCCCCTTCACTTCTGGATCCAGTTTAAAACACCATTACTTTGCTCTGGGTGATGTGTGTATTATTACAGATGGCTCTGTTGATATATAGTGTGTGTACTGGACTAAACCTGTTAGTGGCTGTTCTTCTTTTATTATTAGTTCTGCTTTATCTTTTGATTGTTCGTCTCTGTTGTTGTGCAAATTCAAGAAATAAAACACTCTGAAAGATCATCTCAAAACACAGAGATGCGAAAGTTACAAGCAAAAATTAAAGTCAAGTGTGTGTGTGTGTGTGTGTGTGTGTGTGTGGTTCTCACTTGATTTACAGCATTTATCATGTTATTATTGTTGTTGTTGTCGGGGTTATGTTTAGTTTTGCTGTTTTTCTTCATATTTGAGTTTCTCTTGATCTTTATTCCCTGTTTCTGATTATTGTTGTGTGTATCTATACACTCCTGTTCTAGTTTAGATCACCACACACACACACACACACACACACACACACACACTTCTAAATGTCATAATCATTACTTAATAAACAAGTATTGATTACTTCTATGAGATCATTGTATTTAATGATTATTGTTTAAATGAACACATTTTCCACTAACTGTTTCCATTTGTGTGTGTGTGTGTGTGTTTCTGAAGTGTGTAACTTAGACAGTTTCCTCTGATAACAGATCTCTAGATTATAATGTGTGTTTTCTGCTTTGAAATGATATGTATTGTGAAAAGCGCTGTACAAATAAATGTGAAGTGAATTAAACGAGTTTTATCTTATAAATCTGTTGCTTCTTTCACACAGTTTCACATTTCTTCAATCTTCAATTGTTAAGGTGTAATTTCAACAATATTGTGTTACGATCTCTCTGTGTGAAAATACAAAAGTGAGGAAAACATTATTGAGAATAAAAGTCTTATTGTGCTTATATTCAACATTTACCATTAGCTTTTCTTTTACGATGTTTACTTTTGTTGAACCACTGTTATTAATATTTTATGTATTATTAGTAGTAGTATTAGTAGTCTGCTTATTGTAGGTGTTTATTTGTCTCTATTTATTCCATACATCAAGATTTTCACATCCAGTGTTTTCTAGTAGTTAAAGCAACTTCATGACTACAAACATGTCAAGTTTTAAAGCTCTCAGAGTTTGTGTGATTGATCTGCACTAGTTTTTATATCTTAACTCCCATACGGACAGGCTATATTTTAGTCCTTTTTTGTTTTAGGGTGTATAAAAATATCTGTTAATTTAACAATCTTAGCATCAAAATATTATTAGCCAAGTATCCATTTCATATATGGGAGACCTTAGGGATGAGGAAAAACATCGTTGCGTTTAGTTCTACTTCCGGTAGGGGTCTCTCAAAAACTAAAGCACTTTTTGACCATTCGTCACTAGCCTAAAAAAATGTTTATTAGTGCTTCACACTCCAGTCCAGCTGGTGGCGGTAATGCACCGAAAGTTGGTTTGCCAAACGCCATAAAACTCCATTAGAAGAAGAAGAAGGCGCGTCGTTGCAGAAATGACGTGATCCAGGCGGAAGTGACGAGCCGTTGTGATGGATGAGCCGCTGCTGCTGTTGTGATGCTCCTCTTCTGAAGGAAAGCTCATTTCTCCAGCAACATCCAGCATGAACTGATCGCTGCACGGACTGACAGCTGTGATTGTGAGTTCAGTCCTCCGTGTTTTATTGATTATATGATCTGTAGTCTGTCAGTTTATAATGAGACGCACGAGCAGCGCCTGTAGTTTATATCATCTGTGTTCAATAAGAATCTGTTTTAGCACTTCGACACAGAAATCTTCCTCTAAACACACATGAACATCTGATAGATTAGCAAACACATCACTGAATGATAATGTGACACACATGAGTGTGTGTTTTAATGACAAACTAAGTGTAATTATAGAAATATCTAATCAAAGTATTTATAATATTGGTAAAACTTTACAGTGAGTTTTCATTAGTTAACATGAACTAACAATGAGCAGTACATCTGTTCATCTTTATGTTATTTATGTCATTTGTACATTATTAAATCAACAGTTCTGTTAACATTATTTAATGGACCATTATTGAACAGTTGTGTTTTAAACTTATTAAAAGTGATGTTTTCTAACGAGATCTTATTGTAAAGTGTTACCAAAGTATTATTTCTGTTTTATTATATTTGTTCAGCCGAACCCCATTAATAATCTGACAGTGATTGAGCTGCTATGAGTGTTTAGAGCTGACGGAGGTGGTGTGTGTTTCTCAGGAGTGTGTGTGTGTGTGATGGCTGGGAAGGTGAAGTGGGTGACGGACATGGAGAAATCGGTGCTGATCAATAACTTTGAGAAGAGAGGATGGATCCAGGTGACGGACAGCGATGACTGGAACTTCTACTGGCAAGAGCTCGTTTCATTTCATCCGTTCACACTGACACTGCAAAGCTGAAGTACACACTGAAGCACTTGATCAGATCAGTGCTAGGGCTGAATCCAGTTTCACACACACACTACTGGTGTTCAGATGAACTGTTTGAGCCGTTCACGGTGGACTGTGGTCGTACGACTGTGTCCTGAGGGAAATACTACTGTGCTGTATGAGTGGGGGATTCACACATAAACTTGCTTTAAATATTTCACAGATGTTTTCAGACATTACAAACAAAGTCTGGAGGATTCGTGAACAGTACTTTAAAAAAATGTAAAAGTACCCCTTTCTCCTACAATTTACAATCTACAATTTTTATATAATTCAATGGAAATATATTTTCAAAATGATATGACCTGAAAGATCATAATGTGTGGATTCTGTGCATTTATAACCAAACTAATATTTTTGTATTAATTAAATTATCATTTAATGAACTTCTGTTGTGGTGATGATACACAAGTTATGGATATGAGGTTGATTATTTCAGTAATGATAATAAGTATACTAGGCTTTTGTTAAAAACAGAATAATATTTTCAGGTTCAGATCAGTTTTATTTTGTAGTGCTTCAAAAATACACAATCAAAGAACAAAACAAAGAGTGGCAGGTTGTAGATCTGGAATAGTGGCTTTAGTTAGTTCACCCAAAAATGAAAATTATGTCATTAATGAAACTGATCACTTAAAAACACACCTTACATGTATTTCCTATTGTAGTAACTATAAATCAAGCAGAATTACATGCAAATAACCCTCAACCAAATCCTGATCCTTTCTAAAACCCCCCAATAAGTACATGTGGTTATTTAATATTACTCAGTACTTCAATCTTTAATTTCACTTTAACACGGACAAATGCAAATAAAGTGTAACGAAAATAAAAATGATTAAACTGTAATAAAACTCACCCATTTGCGGATGTCTTTCTCCAATCCAGGCCAGTATAATCTGCTGCTGAGAGCTTCAAGTGTTTTCTCCATGCCACAATGACCCCCTGATCACTGGCATGAAGGTTAACAAAAGCAGAATTTGCCTCCTCTGGTGACGTCACCACTTTTGCCAAATGTTTGCCTCGCTTGCGCCTGTGGCATATATAGTGAAGCACGCCATCTAATGTGGATAACACAAAGGCTCAGGTAACTTCCATTGTTTCATTCCACTTTCATGGTGTAAAATATTTGTATTATACATGTAAGAATACCCCTAACAATGTACCGCTACATCACAACATACTTTTATTATGAGGCGTCCTTCCTTATGTACATTACCACTGTTTCATTACTGTCCAGTGTGGCTTTTTTGTAAAGTTATGATCAAACCACTATGATCTTTTAACATAGTCATTTACATCTTTCAAGTGCTGCACCCTTAACAGAGTTAATGTTGTTTTGACTGAAAATTCAGTGATTTAACCAGTTTCTAAAATGTTAAAAGTGTGTTTTACACCACTACAAATGCTTAAATACAGCATGTCAGAAATTCATAGCTATTTTCAAGACCGTCAATATATTATAAAGCCTCTATACTTTAGCAACAACAGGTGCTTAGAAGTACTGGGGGGAAATTACATTACTGAGACACCTGATAAGTAGTTTTAGATAACAAATGAGTGAAATATTGAGAAATAGCTGATCCCACTCTCAGTCTGACACATAGTCAGGTGTTGAAGTTCTTCACATTACTTGGCCACACACACACACACACACACACACACACACACACACACAAAGAGTGTCTGAATTGCTTCTGATAAGCGTGGATGTTCAACACAGAGAAAGTCTGAATTTAATGTAAAAACTCACAATTAATAATGTTTTATTCCTGGTGGGAAATAGCTTCCACAGGCCATTTAGGTTAGATTTGTTGTTGATCAAAGGCAGCAATGTTATGTTTCCATTTAACTCAAAGCTTCATGTACAGCTTTTACTGCACCGACTCCAGTACCACTTTTCCCACATGCAGAATATGCGGTCAGTGTAGGGCACAAACTAAGGGGGCACCGTCAACACCCATATGGGCCCTATCAACACTCTGACACTCACAAAAAGCAGGTTCGGACTGTAGATTCAGGTAATGACTTGTGCACTTGTAGATAGTATGATGTAAAGCTGCATACATTAAATAGTCAACAAGCAATTAGGGGTGAAAGAAAGGAGACAAAAAAACTATGGATTTCATATTGTCTTCTGAAATAAACATAATGACAAACACTGCAGTTGTCATAATGCCATTACTTTTTTTTTAATTCCACAACATTGTGCTTTGATTGAGTAGCCTATATGGTCATAATCAGGCGAGCACCTGTTTTGACAGACTGATTTCCATTTTCAGTTGGGATTTGTTATATTTTGATAGTTAGCTTATATAATCGGGGTTTTTCCCCTTATAACAAAATAAATAATTTTTGTTTTGGCAAGAAAAAAAATAAGACTGCAAACTGTAATACAGGTGTGTCCGTGAAACAAAGTAGGCTGTTTGACCTAGATGGAGTGTCCAAAAAAAAGATATTTTAATAAATGCTTGTTATCAATTGTACACTGTCATCTGCTGCTCAATGCTCATCACAGCAACACTTTATGTGATGGGAATACATCTAAATACTTCAAAAACATCCCACGATTCGTTAATCTTGATAGCTGTAATAGTAAAAACCTATAATAGCCGTAGTAAAATTATTCGAAAACCTATATTAGGATATATTATCCTAACCCTAACCCTTTACCACCTTTTGAATACTTTGCCTCCATCGGTAAGCCTCAGCAATTTTGTTTTTTTCTGTTTTTGTTTTTGTTTGTTTTGTGTTCTCTTCCCCGAGAGATGATTGTTTTAAACTGTTAAATTATTGAAATTAATAAATGCTGTGCTTTCAAAATTGAACATTGTCTTTGGCTCTATTGTACACGAACCTGTGTGTCTTTAGCTGTTGGATTTATAGAGCTTGGGTAGAAAAATCATTGGTAACACTTTAAAATAATGGTCCATTGTTAACAAGTAGTTATGCAGGAAGTAATAGGTAGTACTGCATTAACACCGAAGTTAATACTATTAACTAATATGGAAGCAATATTAACTAAGCATTAAGTAATAGGTAATTTAGTACAAAGGTAGTTCCTTGGTAGGTGTTTGATTATTACTAAAGAAATTTATCCTCATTGAGAACTACTTGTGAACTAAGAAATAATAACCAATTAATTACTAATCACAAAAGTAACATGTCTAAAAAGTGAACAATTGTGGGAGTTTTACTCTTAACATGGTCATAATATTTCAGAAGCACGTGCCTCAAATGGGTTCTTTGTGGAAACCAGTTTATGAAGTTTATACAACCCCCCCAAATACATTAGCTAGGTTTAGATTGTGACCACTACTCTTGCCAGGATGGACGCATGTTCTCTGTTTATTTAAAACTTAAACATAAAATAATCCTAATAAAGACAGTTTTTAAAAATAAATCTTAAATAATTAGGAAGTGATGCTGACACTCTCATGATTGGATTAGTTCACTATTATGAGCTCTATTGAATGTCAGTCACATATATCTCAGACTCCAAAGACCTATAAGCAGCCTGAGGAGGACTTCTCTTTAGGACATGAATATAAACATTGATGTTCACTTGTCAAAAACAATTAGCATCTTTAATGAAGAAATTGGCTGCATTTATGTTACGATAAGCCCAAAACCACATCTTCCAGATTACAGTGTTTGTTAGAATATTAGTGCCTCACAGAACCTGTACAGTATGTGTCAAATATAAAATTAAATAACTTGTATCATTTGTGAAAAACATGTCTCCTCAATAACTACTTAAGCGTTTCCTTGTCATCCCGCAGGAACTACTAGTGATGTGGCCCATTATTTTAAAGTGAAAAACATGTTAACTCCTAACTAACTAACTCCTAACGTTACCTTGTCATCCCGCAATGTTTACACAAGGTAACGCTTGTAGTTAGTTAGGAGTTAACATGTTTTTTAACTTTAAAATCTAAAATCTAGGCAAATAATGAAAATGAAGGATGGACGTGGATTACCAGAAACAATTAATTCCCGGTTGACAAACCCGTTTTTGTTTATCAGTTGCAGTTATTAATCTGAAACAATACACTTGCTCATCGTTTTCAGTGACGTCATGCAGTCTGAGGACGGCAGTTTTGTTTTGTCTGTCTTCAATGTATTCAACCTGGTCTTAATAATATATCTATATGTCATCCAATCCAATGTCAGTGAAAATGATTGACAGACGGAGACACTGACTAAACAGGAAGTGTTTGTCCGAATCCACAAAAGTTTTGAAGAAATAAAGTACGTAAGACTCAATATTTTTATAAGTAATAACACAGAGTTATGTGGCTCCTCACTTGTGTTGTGTAAAGTGTCAGGGGAAAATAAAGAGGATCCTCCAGTTGATAAATGAAACCTTATCATGAAATCTGCCGCTGGTTACAGCAATGCCACCCTGACTGAAGATGCCAATGAGAACAATGACATCTGTCAAGCTGACACTGCTGGAACAGTGGATATCAGTAATGAGGATCATAGTTATGCAGATTCAACTGATATATGTGCAAAACATGACTGCTTTCAGGAAGATCACAGCTACACCTAGAGTCTCGAACAACAGGAAAAAGCATAGAAGGCAATGCCACAACTCCAGAGGTTTCAAGACGTCACAACTCCTGGTTGAACAGGTTTAAGTTCAGAAGAAAATAACTCCACAGTCCTTCATGAAAATACATGTTTAAAGCAGTTTCAAAGTAACTTCTGCTCAAGACAGTTCAAGTTCAGTGGAGGAACGAGCAACACCACATCGTCATCATTCATGGTTAGTAAATATAACTACTACTATAATACTCCTACTATACTACTTTATTAAACATAATGATAGATATACATTTAAAAGTGTTTTTGTAGGTTTTTTTTTTTTTTTTACAGATTTAAACAACAGCTTTCTGATTCCTCATATTTCTCTGTTCTCTCTTCATAGATAATCATATTCATCTCACAACCTTTATTACAACTCATTTAGATTAGGACAGTCACAATATCAGATTTTTCAGTACACGATTGTCGTGGCCAAAATAGTTCATGATAAAAATATATTGTGATATCTATAGAAATCTTAGAAAAATAAATAATGTTATCAGTCAAAGTAAGCTTTATTTATTTTATTTGATGAATTTATTAATTTGAATAATGAATCACACAACTGTATACAAAAGGAAATGCTAACCATTTTAGTTTAGTACTAGCAGGGCTGGCAACTTTTGAGTTTAGCATGGTGTGAGAATTATGGAGCGCAAAACAGTATTTTTTGTTTTAATTTTGTAATAAGATTGACAGAATGTGAAAGTCGAGACTTTGTTTGATATCATAGTACCCTGCTCTGTGTCGTCTGTCGGTGTCAGTGTCTTTGCTCTGTGATTTTTCAGTGTGTGAGAATATGGTTGTGTGACGTGAGTAAGTGTGTGAACACTGTCAATAGTGTGAGTCTCGCACTGAATGCCTGAGAGTTGGCAGCCCTGCCACAAGTCTAGACTAGTTATTATACTTTTCTCCACAAATCACAGAATCATTCGTCAAAAGGATCCGCATTTATATGCTGACCAAAGGAACTTAACATTATCCTTACAAGGTAGAGAAACGTGTGTTCATGTTTAAAACTGAAAGTATATCTCATGCTACCAGTGGTGGAGGAAGTACTGAATCTTAGTACTTTGTAACAGCTTGCAGTTACATTTGTCTTATTAGCTCTCTGTACTGTGTAATACTCCGTTCTACCACTAGGGGGTACTCTAGTAAGGAAGGTTCCTAGTAGCATAAAATGGTAGAAGAAGTAGAGTAAGGAGGAAGGATGTGTTAAGCACATGGAGAAGCTTCCCTACTAGTGTGGTCATGTTTTTCCCTGATTTGAGGAACCTGTGGTTCCTATGCTCAAACAGGGTTCATCGTGCAGGCATGAGGCAGCAACTCATCTATATCTAAACCCTTGACCAATATATGGAATTAATTGTCTACAATCACACCTTTGGCATCTGCTGTTTGTGTCTTGAACTACAGTTCGTCCTAGTATCAACCGCTGCTTGGACACTTAAATTCAGACCATTGTGAACTCTTCCGCTCTGCGCTTAAGTACAGTTTCTTGTTACTTGTAGGACTCTAAGGACTGAACTCTTGGCTACCAAAAGCATTATTGGGAAGAGCTGAATTAGCCCTATTGTCTTGTAAATGAATGCCTCATGTATTTTGTATGGTTACTGCCTGAATGCTGATTTATGGTATAATACACATGGCTCATTGAAATGTGAAGTCTCTGGTCCCTCACTTTATTATGTAGCAATCTTTCTTAGCAAGCTTTCTTAAAAGTAGATGTTACAACTTAAGTAAAAGTACAAATAACCAGATAAATATTTACTTTAGTTAAAGTAGAAGTAACACAATGACAACCATACTTAAGTAAAAAGTAAAAAGTACCTAATTTGTAGGACTCTAAGGACTGAACTCTTGGCTACCAAAAGCATTATTGGGAAGAGCTGAATTAGCCCTATTGTCTTGTAAATGAATGCCTCATGTATTTTGTATGGTTACTGCCTGAATGCTGATTTATGGTATAATACACATGGCTCATTGAAATGTGAAGTCTCTGGTCCCTCACTTTATTATGTAGCAATCTTTCTTAGCAAGCTTTCTTAAAAGTAGATGTTACAACTTAAGTAAAAGTACAAATAACCAGATAAATATTTACTTTAGTTAAAGTAGAAGTAACACAATGACAACCATACTTAAGTAAAAAGTAAAAAGTACCTAATTTTAAATATACTTTAAGTATTAAAAGTAAAAGTACTTGCATAACAATTGATTTTCTTAATGACTATTTTCTAATGATTAATAAAACATTTAATTCTAACTCATTCAACCTAATACTCCTATAATGATGTTCAATAATGATGGAAAAAAATGTCGTCACAATTTCTGAAACAAGCTTGCAATTAGGCAATATAAACCATGCTTATCCTTACTAACTTATGTTAATAACTATGTTTGGCAGTAAACGCGATTAATTTATGGTGTAATTCTGAATCTCTTAGCTTGCCATAATCCTAACCAAACTTATATTACACACGGTGTGTTTCCTATACAAATTTTTGCATATAAATTGCACGATAAACACACTGCGTGCGAGGCGCATTTAGTTAATGTATCTATATGGCAACCAAACGTCACTGGTGAGACAAACGTGTAACGAACGGACGGTCAGATTACGTTTTGGCATGGGAAAAACTGATCAGAAAATGTAATGAAAATGTAACAGAAGTTGTAAATGTAGTGGAGTAGAAAGTATAATTATTGCTGCAAAATGTAACGAAGTAAAAGTAAAAAGTATGCATTATATATTCTACTTAAGTAAAGTACAGATACGTGAAAAATGTACTTAAGTAAAGTAACAAAGTATTTGTACTTCGTTACATTCCACCACTGCATGCTACACACTCCTTCTTCCTTAAAGAGAAGACTTCAGTCAACATATGCGTCAGTGGAAACTATGCTAGATTGCATTCACACTCCTGTGTGGTTAAACTCCTCTCACTCTTCTCCTTGTGATTCTCACACACACTTGCTGTGCGGATATATGAATGCTCATAAAGATGTTATAGCCATGAATAAATGCTCTTATTTCTTCTAAATTCTCGAGTGTCTTGGCCTTATATGATTTTTGCAAGTTGAACTTTCCCACATCTAAGGGCCCTGAGATACTGACTTTACTCCAGTTGGCATCTACTTCAATCAAATATTTGATGGCCACTTTCACCTGGACTTTTCACGAGCGGATAGCTGTCCAATCACAGAAGACACAAGAGCACTGTGAAATCAGGACACACACACACAAAAAAAGGAGAACAACAGCAAAAAGCTTAGAAGGAAATACAGGCATTTAAAGAAAAAAGTCACAACTCCTTTTGACAAACTGGTTATATTAGTTTACTGGAAAAGTTCTGGTTGAACAGGTTTAAGTTCAGAAGAAAATAACTCCACAGTCCTTTACGGAAATACACGTTTAAAGGAGTTTCAAAGTAACTTCTGCTCAAGACAGTTCAAGTTCAGTGGAGGAACGAGCAACACCACATCGTTATTATTCATGGTTAGTAAATACTACTTTATAAAATATAATGATAGATATTGGTTTAAAAGTGTCATGTATCCATTCACATTGATCTAGACTTAATGAACAGCATTGACACATTGTTTATACAGTTTTTTTTATTGCTCAGCACTAACAGCGCTGCCAACTTTTGAGTTAAGCTTGGTAAGGAGTGGTATTTTTAGTTTGAATTTTGTAATAAAATTGACAGAATTTGAAAGCTCATTTTCATATCATAGTGCCCTGCTCTGTCTCGTCTGTCGGTGTCAGTGTTTTTGCTCTGTGATTTTTCACTGTGTGAGAATATGGTTGTGTGACGTGAGTAAGTGTGTGAACACTAGGTGCGTTTCCATTACATATTTTAGCAAAAATGATCTTGTATGAAGCATTAATTTCTCATGCATCTAATCCCATGCCTCCATTGCTAATTACAAAACATAATTTTAGAGAAACGGAGAGAGCGAGAGAGAGAGAAAAGCACCTGTGTCAATATTATGATTCATTTATTAATTCAATTCGTTCATTCTTTTTTTTTTTTTTTCTAAAAAATGAAAGTATAAGGATAGGCAAGTATATGCCTATCAATAATTATTTATTTGTCAAAGGTGCCCTATACTGGTTTTTTAAATTATTTTATAATGTTTCCTGGGTTGCCCTTATAATGTAAGTATGTTTTTTAGACCAAAAATAGTCATAATTTAGAAATAAAAGGCATTTTTCCTAGCCTGATTTAGCCTCTGCTGTGAACACCCGGTTTGAAGGGGCGTGTCTGCTGTGTGTAACCGGCCTCTGCTGTGATTGGCTGACATGCTTGCATATGAAATAGTATTACATGTGAAACTCTTTCGAATAATTTTACTACAGCTATTATAGGTTTTTACTATTACAGCTATCGAGATTGACGAATCGTGAGATGTTTTTGAAGTATTTAGTTCCCATCACATAAAGTGTTGCTGTGATGAGCATTGAGCAAGCAAAGGACAGTGAGAGTGTCGATCGCGAGAATGAAGATCTTATCATTGCAATGCAGTTTCTGCCTTCTCTGCTTTCACTAATGCAGACAAGATAATGTAAATACAGTAAGAGCTTCGTTGTGCAGTGTAACGTGCGTCATTGAATTCATAACGACTTTGGAAAGTGTCCAGATAAACTCGCGCTGTGATTGTTCTTTGATCGCTTTCTTTCTGTATATAATTCACAATTTAAATACGATTTTTATTTTTCATCCTACTAAAAGAAACTTTGTGAAGTTGATATTTAATCACTGGCCTGACTTACTGATGCATAAACAGTATTGAACGATTTTAAAGTGAAAGATTACCTGTCTGATCTTGAACAACAATAACACATCAGCTCGATCCGAGGCCAGCTCTTGGCAAGTTGAGGAAACAAGTCGTCGGTGAAATGGTTGGAAATATCCAGAGAAAATAAAATTGACCCATTGTTTCTTCAGAGGCTCGGATGAAGGAACTAAAAATACTTTTGTGTTCATGTGTACATCCAAACACTGAGAAACTGCCATGCTTCGGCTGCGCAGCTCCGTCTCGTCTGTCACTGTACATGGGCTGGCATATACAAATGTTTGGAGTCGTACATATTAATGATCCCGACTGTTACGTAACAGTCGGTATTATGTGGAGATTCGCCTGTTTTTCAGGGGTTTTTTCAAAAACGAAATTTAAGTAAGAAGGAGAAAACAATGATGTTTGAGACTCACTGTATGTCTGAACTCTTGTTATTTAACTATGCCAAAATAAATTTGGGCACCTTTAAATTATCTGCAATAATTACAAAAACCTGTGCAGCAGTATCAATTTATTTATATATTCAGTTTAATTTTCTATTGATATAGATTGGACTACTTTATTTATTTGTGTCCATTGATTGTGAAGTTAGAAATAGAAAATTGCAGATCAAGCGAATGGAGCTGCAGGTTTTTTTCTGGTTATGAATTGTATTTTCCGTTATTACAGATAGCTATGCGAAGTGATATTGAACTGTAATGCGGTCGAGACCTGCCGGAACTACTTTACCCGTGCGTTTCCATGACAATAATTACACACCTTAGAACGTTCATCAGCCAATCTGATTCAAGCATTCAACGGCCCTGTCGTATAAATATATAATAATAATATGCATTTATATTAGCCAATGTTACGCGTCTAAAACGTAATTTTTTCCTCTCACGATAATCCTTCCAAAAATTATGGCGATGGATGTTGGTAGTGGGCATGTGCCGTTATCAATTGTTCATGCTGTTGTGGCTAAATGTGTTTTGGGCAGCTCTATTTTACATGGACATGATACTATCTCCGACTACGCCACCTGAGGAATTTCACCCCAAGACTTTAACAACCTCTACTCAGAAGGCACACGCAGATCCTAACCATGGATGAATCAGAGACAATGGTAGTCGTACAAAAGTTTATTAATTGGTAAGACACAATAATTTTGAAAGGTGTTGGCCAGCAATCACTTTCATCTCTTTGTTAAATCCTATCGTTGGCAGCAGAGGAACCTGGGCTTACCAACAGGGGCAGTCTCAAGATATCACCCTTAGAAAAATCACTCTTTTCACAGTGCACACACACACACAAGCACACACTCTGCAACTCATGTCAGAGAAGACCACGACACACAGTGAGGATGCCACCACCAAAAGATCACTCGTCTGGCCCCCGGGTGCCCAGGTCCTGCCGACAAATGAAGAGGAGACAGTAAGAGAGAGCATTGATATGCACAGAAAACAAAATACAACAAATTAATGTAATGCCCAGAAGGGACCAACTATTTGATCACCATCCAGTCACCACAATCAAAAACGCAAAGAAAACCAAAGATAAACTCAAATTAAATAAAATCACTAAATGAAATAATCCAATAAATTAGGCAGTTTGACTCAAGCAAACAGTGTTTGCAAGCCACACATTAATTCACTGGTCACAATTAAAATACAAATACAGATTCAAAACATACTCGAACATGGAAATCAATGAAAGAAATAAAAACACTAAGCATATCACACTTCCTTACTGAGCCTAAGCCCAGAAAGTTCACTTTAAAAATAAAGTCATGAGAAACGTTTCAGTCCCGTGCAAGACGCGGGGAAATCAGTGGAAACAGAACAGCAGTCGTTGATGAAGGAGGACGTTGGAGCAATCAGCACTTTAGGATGAGGCACAGCATGTAATACTCATTCGGAACGCCGCTATTTCCCTTAACGCGTGCAGCAAAACATGGATCACATCGCAAACTATGCGGTGGATAGAGCCAAATGTCTCTGACAAAACTCATTGGCCGGAACGCCGATAGGTCGTACACATAGACTGTAAAAAAATATGGACGTAGTGTCCGTGACGTCACCCATAAGTTTCTGAAGAGCGATTTTGAGGCCTAAAGTGGGCGGGGCCGACCGTCGCCATCTTGGCAGTGCGTCACCTCTCGTCACTACCGGATAAATTAAAATGGGCAAAGAGGCGGGACGCGGGTGGAGCTGAGGTGCTAATGCTATGCTACTGTCGCTGAATTGACAGCTGATTGAAAAAGTAAAGCCAATGGTTAAAGTTCATGTTTTGCCCTTCGAAATATTATAATAGTTAAGACGTAACTAAAAGTGAGACTACTTAACTTTTTTTATCAACTTTATTAATCTCACAAGGGGCAATTAGTTAAGAGCATATACAAGTACATTAACACAGATCACACACATTTCTCACAACATACAAGCAGTCAACTATGTGCATTGTGATGCATTATTATTCTGCTAGTTAAAATGTATAAGCTTGTGCATGCGACAGTGATTCAAGGCAAGCACATGTCAGTCGGCATCTCACGTCAAGTTCGTAAAGAGCTTTAATTCAGTCCATTTTACAATCTGATTTTGGCCGCCTCTCAGTTTCTCAGATGGGTAAATGGTAAATGGACTGCATTTATATAGCGCCTTCATAGACCTAATGGCCACCAAAGCGCTTTACATTTTGCCTCACATTCACCCATTCATACACTCATTCACACACCGACGGCGGTGTCAGCCATGCAAGGCGCCAGCCAGCTCGTCGGGAGCAGCTGGGGTTAGGTGTCTTGATCGCATGTGTCAACAAGCCTACATCATGTCCTCATACAGTGAAAAGCTGAAAACACCACGAGCGTCATGCGTGCTATGCTTCAGTGTGTGTGTAGTAGAGCCGCATTGAGTGCTCATTCCCAGAGACGCGTAGAACAATTGCAGTCTCTTTGAGCTTTAACATTCACAGACACTAGTCCACTAGTTTATTTATTCAAAACATGGCGTATACCTGCGTATCACGTAGACTACACCACAGGGTAGTTGGATGTTTATGTCATTTCAGGTGTATTTAGTGAGTGTTATTTCAGTCTAACTGTTTATGCAGTTCTAAGATGTTTTCTTTCCAGAAGTACCACTACCGTATTATTGTTATTGGTGATGTTGCCTTATTTGCATTGTTCTTTATCATTGCACACAATAAGAGGCGACAAATTGTACTTTTATATTTCCTTTATTTTGGGGTGAACAATTTGCTGTGTGATCCAAAGATATACTGGCACTGTATTTTGTTTTATTGTGAGTCTTCTGCCCTATGAACAGAAAAAGAAACATAAACTCCTAACTAATTATAAGGAATAAATACAAACCCCACTTATATTTGTTGGTCCTTTGTCATTTTCATGCGGCCACATATCCTGAAGATTATCTACCTATAGGCCTCTTGCAAATCTAAAGCTACAGCAATATCTGTGTGTGCAAAGATTTATTAATTTATGCTGTTTCTACATTATTTTGGAGGTTTAATGTGAAAGTATTACAATATCAAAATATATTTAAAACTTTACCGTTTATCGCGATTACCAAAAAAATGACCAAAAATAATAATAATTAGTAAATTTTAAAAACAATTGATTGACAGCACTTATACTCTGCTCTGTTTTTACGACGATTCATTATAGACATTTGTGTTCTTGTCCAACAGCTGTAAGTCAGTAAAGGACAATGGCTTCTGTTGTCTGTTGCTGCTGTTCTGATAACACACTAGATGAAGGAGGTAACAGTGATAAAAGAAAAAAAGAACAAATCAGAAATGTTAAAGTTGTGATTTAAGCAGTGTAATTAATCTCTCTATCTGTATTCCAGTCCAGATGAGCAGCAGTGTTGATGTGAAAGCTGAAACAGGAGCAACTCTAAACGCTCCTTTACTTGCTAGAAGCACCTTCACAGGCCCAGTGACCTTCAACTACAGCTCAAACACTGCGGGAAATGGTAATGTAGTTTGTATATATATAAAATAATGACTATAATACAATATATATGATAAAAATATAATATAACTATATGATATAATATCTGGACTTTCTGATACACACTATTTATTACCAATCATATATGAAATAATGCTTGCTGTGAATCCTATTCATAAGGAAGTTTAGTGTGTAGCCATATTGTTCAGAAATGCTTTAGGTACTTGTCACTTTATTCTTCTGTGTAACTGTATCTATTGTCTCTTTCCTTTTGTATAAATGTTCTCATTTTCTCTTTCCTCACAGAGCCACAAAAAACCTTGGCGAAGGAGACACTACAAAAACAGTTAAAAGGTGCAACCATCATTTCTTCACTATAGAGGTCTTAAAGGATTAGACATGTCGGATGTATTTTGAAGAGAAATGTCAAAAACTTTTGATAAAGTTGTGGGGCGTTTAATTCACATTTGTAGTGACAGTTAACATTAGCCCTAACTGTAACCCAACCCTTGACCCAAAAGCTAACTCTAACCCCTATAATCCTAAGCCTTCAGCAAACCCATAACTCAGCTCATTAGCAGTAAATGTGGGAATCGGCCAGAACAAAGTGTAGTCACTGTAAATCCATAGTCTTGTATTAAATTACAGCACATAGTAAAGGCACATAATAAAAAGTGTGGGCTAAAAATAAAACTCTTTTTGCCTGTAATTTAATTTGCTTACGTTATTTTCAAAACAGAGGATTTGCAAATATTTTTGCAAAAACACAAAACCAGCATGCGGGAGAAAGCTAAATGTATTTTTGAGGGGAAAGAGGAAAATGAAGCAGATCTCAAAGCGGTTTACACAGAACTGTTCATCAAAGAGGGAGATATGGAAACGGTCAATCAGGAACATGAGGTTCTGCAGATTGATGATGCTTTCAAGAACAAACAAACACAGGACAAACCAATCAAATGCAATGATATTTTTACTGCATTGAAGAAAAACGATGAGAAAAAGATTGTGCTGACAAAGGGCGTCGCTGGCATTGGAAAAACTGTCTCTGTGCAGAAGTTCATCCTGGACTGGGCTGAAGGAAAAGCCAATCAGAATATAGACTGTGTGTTCCTGCTCCCATTCAGAGAGATTAATTTGATGAAAGATGAAGAGTTTAGTCTCCATAAGCTTCTGCTGAAATTTTATCCTGAACTGAAGGACCTGGAGGAATCAGAGTTATATAAGGGATGCAAGCTAACATTTATATTTGATGGACTTGACGAGAGTCGGTTGCCTTTGGATTTTAAAACTAAAAGATCATTAAACACCATTGAGGAAGAGTCATCTGTAGACGTGCTGTTTACAAGTCTGGTCAAAGGGACTCTGCTTCCATCAGCTCTCGTCTGGGTGACCTCACGACCAGCAGCAGCCAATCAGATCCCTCCTCGGCATGTGGGTTTGTTCACAGAGGTGAGAGGATTCACTGACCCGCAGAAGGAGGAATACTTCAGAAAGAGATTCCCAGATGAGACTGTGTCCTCCAGAATCATCTCACACATTAAGACGTCTCGTACTCTCTACATCATGTGCCACATTCCCGTCTTCTGCTGGATCACGGCCAAAGTCCTTCACAATATTCTCATCAAGAACAATACAGAGAACATCAGCACAACACTCACTGAAATGTACATTCACTTCCTGCTGATACAGATGAACATGAAGAACCAGAAGTACGATGAACAAGAAGAAAGAGAATGTAAAAAGCTCTTACAGTCAAACAGAAACATTATATTAAAGTTGGCCAAGCTAGCGTTTGAACAGCTGAAGGAGGAAAACGTTGTGTTCTATGAGGAAGATCTGGAAGAATGTGGTATTGATGTGAGTAAAGACTCTGAGTTCACAGGAATGATCGCTGAGATCTTTAAGGAGGAAGACGGACTTCATGAGTCAAAGATCTTCTGCTTTACACATCTGAGTGTCCAAGAGTTTCTTGCTGCAGTGCATGTGTTCCTCTGTTACCTGAACAAGAACATGCAGGAGTTGCAGTTCTTCTTTCATAAGCCCAAAGAGGATATCACATTACATAAGCTACTGCAAAAGGCTGTTGATAAAGCCATGGAGAGTAAGAGAGGACATCTGGACCTCTTCCTGCGGTTTCTGATGGGCATTTCACTGGAATCCAGTCAGAAACTGCTCAAAGGCCTGATCACAGACACTGAAGACAAGACAGACACTGAAGACACCACAGAGAGCATCAGACAAACAACTGGATACATTAAACAAAGTCTAGAACGGTACATCTCAGAGGAAGCTTCAGTCAACCTATTTCACTGCTTACTTGAGCTGAAAGATAATTCATTATATGAGGAAATCCAGAGATACCTCGGTCCAGATGAAGATCCAGGAAGAAAACTCTCCTCTTCAATGTGCACAGTGCTGGTCTACACACTGCTGATTTCAGAGAAGGTGCTGGACGAGTTCGACCCAAAGAGGTTCACTTCATCATGGAACTACGAGAGACTCATTCCAGCTGTGAGATGCTGCAGAAAAGCCCTGTCAGTAATTACACAATTTCACAACAATTATAAGATAAAATACAGTCAAGTGAAATATCTTGTCAACTCCACATACTCAGGTTTTGCTTTCTCATTCGCTGATTCACTGTGTATGAAAAGGTGTCTCATAACTAGAGCATCTTGCAGACACTTTCCCCTGTGTGTCCTGTAGTGTGAATGAACCAGTGATGTTTTCTCTAAACAGACGAGGTAGACAAAGCCTCCTAAAAAACTTCATGACAAAATAATCAACAGAAAAAAATCAGGGTTCACACAATTTTATAATGTAATTTTTCAGTCATTAATATTTAAATAATACCTGCATATCCTCTAGAAAGTTTTATAGTTATCCTCATATAGCTTAAATCATTTTCATTCTTTTGAACTGTTTGTTTCAATTCACAGGTTTAAAGTCACTGAAATAAGGTCATAAAACCCACATAAACATTTGTTCACTGGACTTGAACAAAGTCTTCAATTTTCCTTATACAAGATTATTAACCCTAACCTTAATCATAATGAAAAATAACGATGCTTGGAAAGCGATATTTTCAGATAATGTCGTCCTCTGGCGTTTCACATAAAGGAAGACGAGTGGCACAAAAGAATATTTCCAGAGATTTTCCAGTTGTTGTTTTTTATAAACTGTCACTTTCATAAAAAAATTATAAATAATTAAAAACCTAAAAAAAAAACGTGTAGCCTCAGAATAAACAATAGTTTTAATGGCGAGGGCTTAGGCCGGAGACACACTGGCTGCGTGGCGAAAGCGTCTCGTAAGTGTGGCATGTCCGTTTTTATTTCGGCTCCCATGTTAACAGATTAGTAGCCTGACTTCGTCATAATCATATTGCTGTCGGAATACGAGTCTGAAACTCCTCCGTATGTCTTTGATTATGAGGCGTGTCTTAACTGAACCAGGAAAAACAACAACTCTGCACTCAATTGGATAATCGGTAAACCTACAACCAATCAGAGCAACGCAGTAAGTCAGCTACTTTGCATGCAGTTGTCAACTACAGAACTTAATCAGGGTGGCTACAGGTATAACCAATTTAAATTTAAGACTTTTTAATACCACTTCTAAATTAAATTTAAGACCAAACTTACGATGGAAATATAAATTAAAACTGAAAATACACAGTAATATTTCCAAGTAAACACACTGTCTGTTCAAAAATATGGTGAAATGACAATAACCAATTGTCAATTGCGTACGTGCGGTCGCCTGTGGTGAAGTACAGTGGAGTGAAAAGAAATATAGAAGGCATTTTTATAAATGTCTTAAGCCTTGTATGTTTTAAATAATAAAGTATATTAATAAAGGCTTAGATTTAATTTACTAAAGGCATTTAACCAGTTTATTTATAGTGTACTGATAATAGTTTCATATAATTCGTTTGTTAATTAAACAAATAAAAATATAGAAAAAAAAGACTGAGATATGTTTGGTTATTGTACCTTTTAATTAATAAATTAAAATTAATTTGCTATATTTCAGATCAATATATTTATTTTCCTTAATTTTAATTAACCCTAACTTTATTCTCATCATAAGAATTATAAATAATTGATTTCCATATAAAATAATAATACAAAAACTTAAAAATAAACAGATTAGTGCCCTGTTTTGAGGACAAGAAATGAAAACCAATGCGATATGATGAATGTCCAAAAGATGGAACTCTGTAACTGTTACGAACTGCTCCGAGACTTGGAGATGAAGATCCAAATGCAGCTTTATTTAAGATTAGTCGTACAGGTAGGGTCGAGAATTAGCAGACAGGACAATGGAGAATACACAGTGGGAATCCGGGAAACAGGCAGAGGTCAGGGCAGGCAGCAGTAATCAAAATCCAAGAACAATCCAACGTCAAAAACCAGAAAACAAACACGGAAAACGCTCAGAAATGCAGTGTAACACTTAAACAAGACTTCGCAAACACTGAATGTGAACACAAGGTATATATAGACACACTAACAGGATGAGACACAGGTGAATGCAATCAGTGAATGAGGTACAGGTGAATGTGATCAGTGATGAGTCCGGGCAGTGAGTTCTGGGAAATGTAGTTGTGAGGGAAACATGAACATCTGGTGTGGAGTGCCCTCTGGTTACTCTCAAGGGCACTCCACCTGGTGACCGTTACATAGCCCCCCCCCAAAGAGCGGCTTCCAGACGCTCCAAAAACAGTTCAGGAGGGAGGTGGAGCGGAGGCGGATCCGGGGGAGGGATGGAGGGCCAGGCCTGTGGAGCAGAATAGGGCCTGGAGACTAGGACGGAAGACCAGGGTGGAGCAGGCTGTGCAGGCGGCCAGGGCGGAGCAGGCTGTGCAGGCGGCCAGGGCGGAGCAGGCTGTGCGGGCGGCCAGGGCGGAGCAGGCCCCTCGGGCGGCCAAAGCGGTGGAGACCCCTCGGGCGGCCACGGCGGCGAAGACCCCTCGGGCGGCCACGGCGGCGAAGACCCCTCGGGCGGCCACGGCGGCGAAGACCCCTCGGGCGGCCACGGCGGCGAAGACCCCTCAGGACCAGACACCGGCTCAGGAACAGACACTACATCAGAAATGGTCACAAGGATAGACACAGACACAGAAACAAACACTGGATCGGGGGCAGACACTGGATCGGCCATCTTTTCCGGAGACACTGGATCGGCCATCTTGTCCGGAGACACTGGATCGGCCATCTTGTCCGGAGACACTGGATCGGCCATCTTGTCCGGAGACACTGGATCGGCCATCTTGTCCGGAGACACTGGATCGGCCATCTTGTCCGGAGACACTGGATCGGCCATCTTGTCCGGAGACACTGGATCGGCCATCTTGTCCGGAGACACTGGATCGGCCATCTTGTCCGGAGACACTGGATCGGCCATCTTGTCCGGAGACACTGGCTCGGAGGCGGCCATCTTGTCCGGAGACACTGGCTCGGAGGCGGCCATCTTGTCCGGAGACACTGGCTCGGAGGCGGCCATCTTGTCCGGAGACACTGGCTCGGAGGCGGCCATCTTGTCCGGAGACACTGGCTCGGAGGCAGCCATCTTGTCCGGAGACACTGGCTCGGAGGCGGCCATCTTGTCCGGAGACACTGGCACGGAGGCGGCCATCTTGTCCGGAGACACTGGCTCGGAGGCGGCCATCTTGTCCGGAGACACTGGCTCAGAGGCGGCCATCTTGTCCGGAGACACTGGCTCGAAGGCGGTGACGTGAACAGAATCTGGATCAGCAGAAGTGATTTGAACATTCTCTGAATCGGCCATCTTGTCTTTAGACACTGGCTTGGCAGAAGTGACGTGAAGCATCTCTGGCTCGGCAGAAGTGACGTGGAGCGTCTCTGGCTCGGCAGAAGTGACGTGGAGCGTCTCTGGCTCGGCAGAAGTGACGTGAACAGGCTCAGACTCGGTAGGGCTGACATGGAACTCTGGCTGGGCTTTCTCGGCGGGACGAGACTCTGGCTGGGCTGTCTCGGCGGGACGAGACTCTGGCTGGGCTGTCTCGGCGGGACGAGACTCTGGTTTGACGGTTTGACATCACCGAGAGAGCAGGAGGCAGCGAGAGGAACAAACCCCCAGGTATACTGGAACAGATCACGGCTATCCAGGGCCAAGGCCGCGATCTGACCAGCAAACTCCCGGATTTGTGCTGCTGGATTCATTTGTTGGTCGGTTGTTGCTGGATCTCGGTGTGGCGAAGTCTTCTGTTACGAACTGCTCCGAGACTTGGAGATGAAGATCCAAATGCAGCTTTATTTAAGATTAGTCGTACAGGCAGGGTCGAGAATTAGCAGACAGGACAATGGAGAATACACAGTGGGAATCCGGGAAACAGGCAGAGGTCAGGGCAGGCAGCAGTAATCAAAATCCAAGAACAATCCAACGTCAAAAACCAGAAAACAAACACGGAAAACGCTCAGAAATGCAGTGTAACACTTAAACAAGACTTCGCAAACACTGAATGTGAACACAAGGTATATATAGACACACTAACAGGATGAGACACAGGTGAATGCAATCAGTGAATGAGGTACAGGTGAATGTGATCAGTGATGAGTCCGGGCAGTGAGTTCTGGGAAATGTAGTTGTGAGGGAAACATGAACATCTGGTGTGGAGTGCCCTCTGGTGACTCTCAAGGGCACTCCACCTGGTGACCGTTACAGTAACGGCCACCTAGTGTTCAGTAGTGTTCATGACATGTTGATATGCCTTTAAGATGACTTCTTCTATGGCGTTCGTTATTGTATGCGTGATGTTATGTGAGCGTGCACGCGCAGTGAGATTGCGAATGCTCGCGCAAAGAGGAAGATGACCGATCTATCGCGGGTTTGTTTTATTATAATGCGTTTACTTCCACTTTGTAGCGTTTTACAGAGTGTTTTCTTTAACTTGTTAACATCCGCTCTTTCGACATGTATGTAAAGAGTGTGCTTAACTGAAAGAAAGCAACTATAAAAGGACTCGAGGAACTACCAGTTCGTTTGTACTGTCTTTCCTATTCTTCATCTGGGCAGACTTCAAACTCTGACAGACGTTACAACACACAGACAGGGGTTGGATAAATATGTTTTGCTTTTAAAACTGTGTTTTAATGCGAGTATAGGCCTACACACATATAAGTAAACACTTTGCAGACTGAATGTTGTCCTGTATGAACAAAATGACGGATGTTTTTCATGTCTCCACTGTTTGATCGCACCCGCGTGTCTCACACACAGGTTACGTTACCTTGTAGAAAATATTCGACCTGGCTGGCAGAACGATTGCCTTTGCCTGCATCTTTGCGGTGACATGACAAACATATTTAAGACCTATCCAATCTGAATTTAAGACAATTTAATACTTTTTAAGGCCTTATTTTTAAGAAAATTGATTTAAGACTTTTTAATACTTTTTAATCATGTAGGAAGGACGGCAAAAATATCTTTCCGATCGACAAATGCCTTGATTGCAGTTCTCTGTTTGTCTATTAAAATGAATGCGCTGTTGATTTATTTTACAAAAGATGCAACAGCGGAATCTACACATCTCAATTCTCCAGCTGCAGTCATCTTTGACAAGCACTGTCGCATCTGTCCATCATCGTATAAAGCCCGCCCTGGCAATTTGATTGGCCCGATCATTTTTTTACTGATCATAATTACTCCTCAATGACAATCGAGTCCAGACCGAACTTCCCGGCCAAAAAATGTTGTGGGCGGAGTTCGGGCTGGCATCCAGACTAACAGATTAGAGGTGTGTTCGACATCGCCTGCGGCTGGATGCAACCGATCGGCGAGAACAGCCGCGTGCAGGCGGGGAGGAGCTGCAAACGGAGATTTTTGCAGCTTCGTCTGACAATTTCTGGTTCCCGTAGTGACGGCTCACGTGGTGTTTGCATGCTTATACCACAGCTGAAGTGAAATAAATGCAACATTTGCCAAATAAACAGATATTTCAGACACATTTTCATTCAATACTTTACTGCTTCATACAGCATCTGTTTGAACTAGAATAAAGTTCAAAATAAGCCTATAATCAATGACGTGGAATCAACGTTTTTTAATCAGTTTTATTTTGATAAACATGATAAACATGACACAATATAACATTGCGACTACATGAAAAGACTGTTTACTGTTATAAAAAACTGATTTGTGAGCTTTAGTGGAACTAAAGGTGTGAGAATAAACAGGAAACGCACGTGATCGTTGTCATGCGGTGAATCCGGCGAATCGTGGAACAGCTGTGACATCATCAGAGCTCGTGCAGCCGCTCTTGAGAAGCTGCGCTGGCTGAGTCCTCCGGCTACTCTCGTATCACTCTCGCGGTACTTTGATGGCATACATCACAGTCACGTGGAGTCAGCGCTGCATCAAGTCGGACAAAATTTCTAACCGGCATGCACTGTTTCAAGTCAGCCGCCGATCGGTCTGCGCAGAGCTGCATGAAGTTGAACAAGCCTTAGAGCTTGCACACTGCCTGCGTGACACGCGCGTCTCAGGCGTGGGAAACGCGTGCATGCTAGAAAAGGAACCGATGCCTATTTTTCACGTGACACGCAAGCGTGTTGGAAGCGTTTCCTGGCAAAAAAAACAATAGGAAACAATGTGTCATTTTGTACATGAATACATATGAATAAATTACATTTTGATGTTTGAAAGTCTAGGTTTTGACAAACATTCAGATATCAATGTAATTTAAACAAACAATAATAATAATAATAATTATCAGTTTTCAAATATTGCCATTATTTTTGCCTATATATAATTTCATGTCATTTTTATTTTTTAAACAATTGAGTCCTGGTGTCCACTACAGAGAACATAGCATAACATAAACATATCTTTTCTTTTTTTTTTTCATTTGTTTCTTATGCTCATAACAATGTGATTACATGAAGAAGAAAAAAACTTTTGAAAAAAAAATGTAGTTCTGGGGGTCACAAGAATATAAAGGTACGTTAGACTAGAACAACAACATGTATGTCTTCGGGTAACGGTCCACCATCAGGCTAAATATAGGCTCTTTAAAGCTACACAAAAATTAAAAAATGTCATTGAAATAAACAGACAGCCTGAACCAACTTCCATATTTTTCAGATTTTGGAAGATGTGTGATAACAGTTGAAATTGTTGTCGTAAAAGCAAGAGCAACACACCGCAAATCCAAATGTAGACTGTCCCTCTATGTCACCTAGCAGCAGCAGCGCTTCTGGTCAGACACACTTCTGGTGTGCAAAGACAGAAAACGCGATGCAGCCGCCACACAGCTGACACGCTACAGAAACACCACGCTCACGCCACGCAGTCAGTGTGTCTCCGGCCTTAGTTAGGCTGACCTGCGAGTTTACGCAGCACGGGTTTCAGAATCGACAAAAAGCCACATCATCTCTCCAAACACTCAATGCCAATGCGGCACACACACTGTGTAGATGCATGGACTGAATATAACATTAGGAAGGAGGATGGCTGAACACCCAGAATGCTTTGAGTGAAGGGCATGTAAAAGCAGTTCGGGAAAATAGGGAATACCTGCGAGAAGTTGTTGAATCATTGTGAAAATTGCAGAAAAAGGTCACAGAGAAGCAGAGACTTCTGTCACCCGAGGCAACTTTACCGAGGTGTCTTATCGGCAAGTTTGACAACGCCGTTGGAGAAAAACACTTGTACAAAACGAGTTAATTGAATTAATGGGGAATATGGACCAAATAAGTGGCGAGATTGAAGAGGCTTTACACCGGTTTCACACTGTGCGCGTCAGTTTGTTTCGCGCGAGATAGACTCGACCCTCCCTTCGCCACCAAAACATTTTTCTATGACCCTCCAAAATGATTGTGAAAAAGACATGACCCTCCCCGATCATGTACTGATTACTTCTGTACTGGACTGCGCATGGCAAAGATGTTCAGATATCTCTATGCCTAGTAGACCTACATCAGGCGTTCATTAAAAAGTGTCCTGTACAGGGCTGTACAGTGCGACATATATCTACCGAAAGATGGTAGGTCTGTGCGCTGAATAAATGTACCACTGCAGCACGCGTGAGATACAGTTTTATAAACTCTGTTACTTGTGTTTGTTCTCAGACATGATAACAGATGTTTTATACTTGTGCTAATGCGATATCATGATTTTTGATCATGGATAGATAGATGATAAACAAACTCATAGTAGGGGAATCATCCTGGTACTAAAGCTTGTGGGGGACACTGCTGGAAAAAACAGCAATGCAAGTTTTAGAGGAACGCCTCCGACAAATCTCACGAGAATCACAACATGCTTTACGGCAACAACGTCACACACATCAACAACATACTGTATGAAGCATGAAGACACTCGCGCGCATTTCAGACGTGATACTCGACGATGGAAAAAGCAAAGAAAACGCGGTCGGTAGAGACTAGGAAAAGGAAAAGAGAATGAGCCTGTCTGCTCAACCCGTAAATTAATGCATCGATCCGCAAGTTTTGTTTGAGTTCTTTAATGGTCTAGTGGTAGATCTTTTGTGTCAGAGGTTACAGGTTATACGTGTTTTTCTCTCTCATCAAAACTGAATTCCTGCACAGTGTGCCTTTAAGTCCCAAAACTGTAAAACTCGACGTACATTCACATCACATGTTAATACAGCGTTAGAATTACACACAGGACATTGCACGTATTGCAATCAGAAAAGTTCATTATTTGCTCATGCTTTAAAGCTTTGCCGGGTAAACATTTTATTGGCATTCTGTTCTGACATGATGCACTTTTTCTAAACACGTACTGAAGCGTGCGTGCACTGTCAAACAGCGCCAAACTGGATTTTATCTTTTGCGTCTGATTTTTGTTGGGTCAGACCCATCTGATAGCGATAGGGGGCGAGACAGAGAGAGTTACATGGAAAAATATGCACCAAACAAGCCACCCTATTTTCCTTCGGTGGTCCTTTCTATAAATATCGAACGGTCCCTTATAGGGATGGGAATTGAGAACCGGTTCCACTCGAGAACCGGTTCTAAGTTTTACGATCCATCGATATTGTATGCCCTCGACGTTAACGATTCCTCTTATCGATGCTCCTGCTCCTGACTCAACCATAGCATGTAGGGAATAGACTGTGAACTCACAACTGTCCCTGTTGTATTTTTTCACAACTGTCCCAAGCGAATTTTTGTACCGCCAAAGCCTTATTTGATCGGTGAGTAAAACTGTCTCTCTCTGTGATGAACCGCTGCACTTGTGACAGCGCGTATGTTAAACTGAACGAGCAGAGAGAGAGAGAGAGAGAGAGAGAGAGTACCCCGAACGTGCGCGCGCACTCTCTCTCAGGCTTCACCGTCTCAAAACTAAGCGCTGTCTTGCTCTCTCTCTCTCCCTCGCACATATTAATCAAAATAATCGACACAATGGTAAGGTCAGGAGACTAAAGTTTCATGTGGAGAATTCTGTGATTTGTTTTTTCAGAATTACCGCTGGCTGTGAATTGTGCTAAAATAGGCCTCCATTGCCTTATCTTCTCTGAAAAGCGTTCCGCACATTCAGCTGACATAAACCACACTTCAAATAAACTGAAAAAACGATCCAGGGATGAAATGTTTTCTTTGATGACACACATCTTGTGGGATGTCCCAACCGCCAGGATAATCACACAACGCGCACACGTCCGATGATGACACGTTCAATTCCCGAACACGTTCAATTCTGACTCATTTGAACCGATTCGTTTTAATGAAGGGTTAGATCTTCCAACACTGAACTCACGAGACTTATGATCGTTGAATAACTAATCGTAAAACTTTTTAATAAGGTTCCGTTTATTACATAAATAACATAAAAAGTACAGTTTGCTTAGTTAAGTGTAATGTTTAAAACAAATAAAACCACTTGTTTTCCCCCCTGAAAAATCATATGACTACCTTTTCCCACACCGTGCTATCAGGAATCGATAAGAGAATCGTTAAAGAATCGGATCGATAAGCAGAATCGTTAGTGGCATTGATATCGATAAAATCTTATCAATTCCCATCCCTAGTCCCTTAGTTTGTTCAGGTGTATTTGATAAGGGTTTGAGCTAAACTCGGCCAGAAAGTGGATCTCAAGGGCCCGAGATGAGAACCCCTGTTATAAACCCTACATGAAAAACACATTAATATTACTGTTTGTTTTGTTCTCCACACAGGTTACCTAGCTGTAATCTCACTGTTCAATCTTGTGAGAGTTTGTCTTCAGTTCTTCAATCCTCAAACGTCCTGAGAGAGCTGGACCTGAGTAACAATGACCTGCAGGATTCAGGAGTGAAGCTGCTTTCTGATGGACTGAAGAGCAAACCAAACTGTCAGCTGGAGATACTGAGGTCTGAACTCAAATACTTGCATTTGATTTTATCTTGCATTAATTATGTAAAAATCACACTGCTAAGATGTATTCTGTATGCAATTACATTGTGCTTTTCTTGTTTAGATGTGCCATGTGTAATTTCACTGCTCAGTCTTGTGAGAGTTTATCTTCAGTTTGACTTCAGTTACAACAGAGGATATAATGAGGATGAAGGAGAATTAATTTGTTACATTTATATAACACTTTTCTAGGTGCTGTCTATGAAGTAATATATCTAATAGACCAACGCTACTTTTGTGTCATCGAAGGGTAACGCCCCTTTTTGGGGGAAGACAAACGGATTCCCCTGAGAACAGAACTCGCTCTAGATCTGCAAAGTTTCTTGATAACAAAAATGGCACAGACATACAGACTCTCTTTGCTGGCCGAGGACTGTGAGCGGTATTTAAAGAAACTACTGGATACGGGGGTTGGATATCTTCAGACATCTCCCACTATCTTGTGGAATCACCAAGTAAGTAGCCTATTTTTTTGTCATTAACACACTCACAGTATGACAAACTAGACGATGAGGCCATATCACTTGGACCATATTTAACTTGATTCAAGCTATTGACATAGTTTTGTTGTTGACTAGCTATACTAGTTAGAAAGACGACTCTGCTAGCTGCTACATGATTAGCTCATCAGTGCCGTACACTCTAAACCTTTTTTACAATTTTCAAAGTCCTAGCACTTTCTAGACACAAGCAGAAACCAGCCAAGTCCACTTTAGTTTTTTTAGTAAATTCAGTTAACAGCCAAGGTAGCGTGCCTAGTGAGAGCTAATCACATAACGTTAGCTGCTAGCAGCTTCGTCTTTCTAACTAGTATAGCTAGTCGACAACAAAACTATGACGCCATGTCAGTTGGATCATATTTAACTTGATTTAAGCTATTGACATAGTCTAGTTTGTCATACTGTGAGTGTGTAATGACAAAAAATAGGCTACTTGGTGATTCCACGAGATAGTGGGAGATGTCTGAATAGTCCATATCTGGCCACTGCGTGGGGTCATTAATCCAGTTTTCGACCATTTCAAAGGGACACCTCTGTAACCCCGTATCCAGTAGCTTCTTTAAATACTGCTCACAGTCCTCGGCCGGCAAAGTGTATGTTCCTGCCATTTTTGCTATAAAGAAACTTTGCAGATCTAGAGCGATTTCTGTTCTCAGGGGAATCCGTTTGTCTTCCCCCAAAAAGGGGCGTTACCCTTCAATAACGCAAAAGTAGTATTGGTCTATTAGTGAAATAATTATATATATTTATATAGCTGTGGTGCACAAACTGATAAGAGAAAAACGCGCAGTGGATCAAGCGCACGGCGGCACAGATGTGTGACCTGGTCGAGCGCAACCCTTTCACAGACATCAGTGGAAAGTTTGTTGTTCGGTCGGATATATAAATGGCACAATACAAATACAATGGCACAAACGTAGAACCTGTATACAAATACAAAACGAAGCAAGTATTTACTAACTTTAACTGAAGAGAGAGAGAGAGAGAGAGAGAGAGAGAGAGAGAGTGTGCACTTCTGCTGTATGCTCTTGGTTGCTGATCGTTCTCTCAGCACACGTGTCATTTGGATTAAAACTAAATCAAGTGGTTTCTTACATGATCACAGGACATTTACAGGTCAAGAAATTTCATGAACGCAAACGTCCGAAGCGCGTGCCCTGAAAGTGCCACTCACAGTGTGTGAATTGAATTGAATTATCTTTCATGTCTTGCGCTTTAATGGACAAATTCATGCAAAATTATTTAAAACATGCATCTTGGGAAGTATCCTGGTAAACATAGTTGGTTACATCTTTAATATGCGTCATCAAAATAAACGCATGTACAGTAAAACAGGCTCTATTGGATGTGCATTCGGTCAGCAGCGGCCTAATAAAAGCCTAATGTTTCTGACTGTTAATCAAACTACAAACACAGTCATCACTCCCTGCTATTGACTGAATCACTTTAGTAACTTTATAAAAGTTTCATCTATATTTAATTTATACAGTGATGAATATGCATTTACATTTATTCATTTAGCAGACGCTTTTATCCAAAGCGACTTACAAATGAGAACAATAGAAGCAGTTAAAGGGTAATTCCACTGGTGCAGACATGAATGTGTATTGAAAGTGTAATGGATCAATGAAAAAACGCTGTTTATTAACGAGCTGTGCTAATTTCTTATTAAGTAATGCAGTTCAAGTTAACGACATGGTGCACTGATTCTGAATCTGGTGGCATGGTGAGCGCGAGACGCGGCAGTGCACAGATCGTGACGCGCGTCTCTCCTGTGATTGTGAAGTAAATGGGAGCGGGAATTCACCGCATTATGAACTCGTCTCGCAATTCCCCCAACCTCAGACCAAATGTTAGGCCATGTAGACAGGCCAGCCTATATAAATATCATATTAACCAGAAATGTGAAATGTACCTTAGCATATTAGAGTAAGACGCTGATATCTGGATTGAATTGATGCGTGATGAATGGACTTCCACAGCAGTCACGAGTAAAAGCAGGAATAGGCGGTTAAAGTTTTCTATGCTTAATTTGAATTGATGACAGTCACGAGACCGATTACTCGATCCAATCACGTTGATGGAAAAAAATAAAATTAAAACAAGCATGTAACGAGTAACGGCCACAAACAGAAGGAAAATAGTGGAGAAAAAGTACCGAAACATCACTTAAAATGTACTCAAGTAAAAGTAAAATTACACAATTTTAAACTTACTCAAAAAAGTACAATTTCTGAAAAAAACTACTTAATTACAGTAACGTCCCAGATAGCAAACTGACATTGAATCAACGTGGAAATATGACATTGAAACAACGTTGATTTGACATTGTTTTGCTCATCGAATTAACGTTGAACCAACGTCAGACGCGTCATTCTTTCAAAACTAACGGAAAATCAACTTGAAATCAACGCGTTGTTTCAACGTTATGAAAGCAAACCAATTTTCGATTTTCATTTAGCTTTGAAGAATGCCGCGTCTGATGTTGGTTCAACGTTAATTCGATGAGCAAAATCAACGTTGTTTCAATGTCACGAGAGACGTCGTTTCCACGTTGATTCAATGTCAGTTTGCTATCTGGGGTGAGTATTTGTAATTCGTTACTTTACACCCCTGCCAGAGGGTGACGCTGCCTATAACACAAAAGCTGCAACAAGGAACCGGCAAAAGTAATGATTATGATCGTTTCATATATAGCAAGGAGACATTTTAATTGTTGATTAGTGTCTGTTGGCTGCAATAGTGGCCGCAGTAGTTAACGCGCCTGTAGAGAGAAATGCACTTTTTATATGGATTACATAAGCAGATCACTTGGTTTCTTTTCGGTTTGAATTGTTTTGTTTATAATTAGGCATTTTTAAGCTTTCTTTATATTTCTTGTGTCTGTGAGGCAGCTTAAACGCTGAGTTTCGGCTCATTTATGAAGAGCTCCAGTTCACGAGCAATGCAATCTCACTGGCTCCTCCATGTCCTAATTATATGGTCTGTTATATTTGCTTCTTATTTATTAAATCCAGGCAATTGGTTGATAAAACATTGATTAAAAATTAGATACAAATGATACAAAACGAAATTACATTTTTAGAAAGGCTTTCTACAAAACAAAACTTAATGAATTGGTCAGAATCGTGTCTGACCCACATGTCTCCCGATATATTGCGGTATCTTGCAACACATCCTGCCTTGCCAAAAACACACATGTGGGAGATGCGGAATGGATAGAAATAACTCAAAAAATAAAAGAGGACTTGAATAAGGCCATTAATGGCATTTTTGAGTCATGCTCTTAACAAACTGTTTTATTTCCTCTTTCTATATTGTGAATAATAAATGTGGATCATTTTAATGTGTTTGTTACACAATGGAGTCTAACTGATTATAATAATTATTTGATGTAGACTACTTTTAAACTTAGAAGTATTCATTGGCATCCTCGCATACTAAACTGCATTTTTTTATGTTTGCGTGCTGGAGGTACGCTATTATGTTGTGTGTATGTGATGTTAACATTTAAACTGGTGAGAGAAAATGTCACTATCAAAGAGTCTAAAGAGAAAAGTTGACAGCGAAAATAGCCATTGAAAGAATAAGAATACTGAAAAGACAACTAGCCCGTGTTGTTCACCTAGTTTTGTAAATGCGACAACCACCCAACTCACTAAATGCATCTCTATAGCATGCACTGTGTTTATTGTGCAATTTATATGCAAAAAAAAGAGTTTTTACGTGCATATGATACGCATGGGTAGGTTTAGTAGTGGTGTCGGGTGCGTGTGTATTATACGTTGGGTAGGATTTAGTGGTGCGTGTGTATTACAGGCAATAAAGTGCGTATCAAATGCATGAGAAAAACTGCTTATCACATGTAGCATACGTAAAAACTAATTGTCGCGTATAAATTGCATGATAATTACAACGCATGCTATAGAGCGTACGCATATAATATAATATTTGACATTTAATGACGGTTATTGTAGAGGTGTGTCTAGCGATCGACAGACTCTTCTGATGGCTTTCAGAACTTTTCAGGCTGCATGGGCGTGGAGCCTAGAAACTCAAACTAAATCTCTCCTCTTTGGAGCCAGACATTCAGAAACTGATGTGTGAGAAGCAGCACTACTCATCTCATTAATATTCACGTTCAGTTTTAGATGGAAATCTAAAAATATAAAATCTACAGATCTGTTAGTTTAGTAATGTACTAGTTTTTGTTTCATGTGTAAAATCCCAGTAATTTCAGTGATATTTGAACATTAAGGGGAACATTTTTTTCAGCATTTTATTGTTACCATAGTTACAACCATAGACTTCATATGCCCACCACCTCAGTTTTAAACTAATGGCTCTTTGGAATAACATTAAGTGGGACCTAGGCTGTGACAGTATGTTTAATTGCATTTCCCCCCCACATGTGCAGTTTGTTGTTCATATTAAGCTGCAGCTCATTTCACATTTACTTTTTCAAATTAAATAAAATTCAAATAATAATTCCTGATCATATTATTGCATTTGTGTTTTAATAATTCTTAAAATTAAAAACCTTATCCTTGCAATTTTGTTGTTTTTTGGGGTGCATGTTAGAGTGGGATTTGGTTAGGTGGCCCTCAGAAAAAAATTGCGAGATAAAGTAGTCCTTGGGCTGAAAAAGTTTGAGAAACACTGCTTTAAACTAACAATAGGAAAACTATATGCTAGTGCTTTGACCCCTCTCAGTTAAATTGTCACTGGTATCTAAACATTTGAACCACTGACCCAATCCTCAGCACTGAGCCCTGCTGGAGCTGCTCTAAATATGTGCTGTGCAATTACATGATGGATCAAATATGGTAGAGCAACTTGTAACATCTACTTTTAAGAAAGCTTGCTAAGAAAGATTGCTACATAATAAAGAGAGGGACCAGAGACTTCACATTTCAATGAGCCATGTGTATTATACCATAAATCAGCATTCAGGCAGTAACCATACAAAATACATGAGGCATTCATTTACAAGACAATAGGGCTAATTCAGCTCTTCCCAATAATGTTTTTGGTAGCCAAGAGTTCAGTCCTTAGAGTCCTACAAGTAACAAGAAACTGTACTTAAGCGCAGAGCGGAAGAGTTCACAATGGTCTGAATCCAAGTGTCCAAGCAGCGGTTGATACTAGGACGAACTGTAGTTCAAGACACAAACAGCAGATGCCAAAGGTGTGATTGTAGACAATTAATTCCATATTGGTCAAGGGTTTAGTTGTAGATGAGTTGCTGCCTCATGCCTGCACGATGAACCCTCTGCATCAAACAAACAAACAAACTGAGTGCCACCATAACACATTTACATCTCATTTGCTGACACATCACCTAACATTACACATACAAACAAAGTACAAACTGAACACTTACGTTTGAGCATAGGAACCACAGGTTCCTCAAATCAGGGAAAAACATGACCACACTAGTAGGGAAGCTTCTCCATGTGCTTAACACATCCTTCCTTCCTTACTCTACTTCTTCTACCATTTTATGCTACTAGGAACCCTCCTTACTAGAGTACCCCCTAGTGGTAGAACGGAGTATTACACAGTACAGAGAGCTAATAAGACAAATGTAACTGCAAGCTGTTACACACCCCTCTCCCTAAAGAAAAGTCTCAAATACTCCCATAGAATTTTTTTAACTTTTCAATATGGTAAGTATCACATTGGTTCGGATTGTCAAGCATTACTACCTTGTAATTGACATTATTCATTCTCTTCAAAATCTTTGCAGGTCCCTGCCATTTTGGAGCTAACTTAGCAGTAAAGTAATCAACAGCTCGAGAAAGATGATGAGTCAGTACCCAAACCAGATCTCCTTCCTCAAAGGTTTCAGCCCTTCTCCGTTTATTGTAGTACTTGGCTTGCCTCTCCTGTGCTTGACTAGTTTTCTCCCTCACTTGGTCCAGAAGAATCTTCTGTCTCTCAATTGTGGTATAGGCTACATGATCGGGATTAGGCGCCTTGCGGACTAACCGTTCAAGAGGTCCTTTTAACTTACGTCCAAGTGCAATTTCCGCTGGAGTAAGAGCTGTACTCTCTTGCCACGCTGAATTTATAGCATATCGGAACTCTGGTAACCACTTATCCCAGTCACGATGGTTATCATGGACAAAAGATGCTATCATCGTTTTCAAGGTTCTGTTGACCCTCTCAGTTAAGTTGGTCTGAGGATGATAAGCTGTTGTGAGTTTCTGAACCACACCCCATCGTTTACAGGTATCACTTAGTAGCTGGCCAGTGAATTGAGGTCCTCGGTCTGAAACCAAGTATACCGGCGTTCCCCATCTTGTGAACATCTCTTTTATCAGTATGTTGGTTATGAGGTGAGTTTTCGAAGACCGTAGAGCAAAGAATTCTACCCACTTGCTGCAATAATCCACAAAGACTAATAGGAATTCGTTGGATCGAGGGCTTCTCGGGAAAGGACCCATCAAATCCACGCCGAGCATATATCCCGGTTCCACTACTGGGGTTGACTGCAACAATCCAGATAGCTTAGTGATTCTTGGTTTGTAGGCTTGACACGTCTTACATACCTTACAGAAACTCCAAACATCTTTGCGAATTTCAGGCCAATAAATATTGTCAAGTAGCCTCCGTAGAGTTTTCATTCTTCCCAGATGACCACTCAATGGATTTGCATGAGCAAATTGCAGGAATGCTTCCCTCAATGATGCAGGTATGACTAGCTGATTAGTGTACCCTAGTTGCTTGTCCGGTACCCTACGAAACAAGTAGTCATTTTCCACAATGTAAGCAACACGGCTTGGGTCAGTATTAGTTTGTTTAGCTGACTCCCATAAGGTCTGTAAAGAAGAATCAAGCTTTTGAGCTCTCCCAATCTCATCCCAGCTGACTGGTAAATTAGGGTCTGGTTTTGTGGGTTGACACAGGGCAATGTGGCCTACCACCTCTTGCACAGGTATGCCTCTGGATAGGGCATCAGGTACCACATTACAGGATCCCTTACGGTACTTAACAGTGAAGTTAAAACTTTGCAGCCTTAAAGCCCACCTAGTCAAACGGGAGGATGGTTGGTGTTGATTGAATACCCAAGTCAGGGCAGAATGGTCTGTGAGTACTTCAAAGTTTCTTCCCTCCAGGTACTGTCTCCACTTTTCTACAGCCCACACCACGGATAAACACTCCTTCTCAGCTGTAGAATACGATTTCTCAGCTCCATGAACCAGTCTCGAAGCATAAGAGATGACATGCTCCAATCCGTCAACCTCCTGTGTCAGAACAGCTCCTAATCCTATATCACTAGCATCCGTTTGTACTTTAAAATCTTTTGTGAAATCAGGTGGCATTAGAACTGGTGCTTGTTGAAGGGCACTTTTAAGATCATCAAAAGCTTTTTGACATTCAACTGTCCAATCCCACACTGCATCCTTCCCTTTTAACGCGTACAAAGGTGCTGCTCGCTCAGAAAAATGAGGAATGAAGCGGTGGTACCAACTTGCAAGGCCTACAAATCTCTGTACCTCCTTGACGTTCTTGGGTACCGGGAAATCACGGACCGCTTCAATTTTTGAGGATTCAGTACGGACTCCTTCTCCAGAAATAACATGTCCTAGGTAAGTGATGGTCTTTTGCAACATAGAACACTTCTTGAGATTGAGAGTTAATCCTGAAGCTTCCAGCTTTGCAAAGAGTTGCTTAAGATGTTGGAAGTGATCTTGAATGCTCCCGGAATAGATCACAATATCATCAAGATAAACGAAACAGAACTTCCCCAAGTAATCTCTCAGAACGTTGTTCATTAGCCTTTGAAATGTAGCAGTGGCGTTTTTGAGACCAAAAGGAAGACTAACAAATTCAAATTGATTGTTTCTGGTGACAAAAGCAGTCTTTTTAATACTGTCTTCATCCATTCCTACTTGCCAGTAACCAGATTTAAGGTCCAATGTGCTGAATATGGTCGCTCCATACAAGGATTCTAGGATATCTTGAATCTGTGGCATTGGAAATCCATCAAGAGGAGTCTTTGCATTTAACCCCCGGTAGTCAACACAAAAGCGAGTGCTACCATCCTTCTTTGGCACTAAGACTACTGGTGCAGCCCAAGGAGAAACAGATGGCCTTATGATGCCTTTGTTCAACAGATTCTCTACCTCTTCATCTATGAACTTTTGTTTGGTAACAGAAACAGGGTAAGCTTTCTTACGCACAGGAATCTCGGCAGTCGTATGAATTCGATGGTGAATCAAAGTAGTCTGTCCCAAATTATCTGTGCATACTGTCGGCCAATCAAGCATTAGACCTTCTAACTGCCGCTTCTGCGCTTTAGTAGCATCAGCTCGACTCACTACTTCCTTTACAGCCGCTAGTGTAGTGGAAGTCGTTGGCACTAAAGGTAGTGCAAGGTGCAGACTGATCATTGGCAAGGGTGAAGAAGTGTTGAAGGAGTAGATTGTGTCACTGTCTTCAGGTAATGTTTAAGTGGAATTTCCAAAATCAAGACGGATACCGGAAGTCATCAGGAACTCAAGCCCCAGTACAACTGAGAACGCCAGATCACTGTCTCTCATTACATAAGCCCTTAGCGGATAGTCATGACCATGGACTGTAGCCTGCCAAGCTATCTTCCCCAAGGCTGTCTGTACATGACCATTTGCGAGTGAAAATGACTGCCAACAGGATTCTTGTACTATTGAATAAGTGCTTCCGGTGTCTAGAATTGCTTGATATTGATGGCCTTTTATGGTTATGGGTAAAGTTAATGTAGACATCGGCTTTCCATCATGTTCTGAAAAGACAGCAATATGCGGGTTAAATGGTCGTCCTTTTGAGTTCCTATTGGCTTCAGCAGTCTTAGGGGAGTTTTCTTGATGCCTTTGCCTCCAGAAAGCTCTCTCTGCCGCAATATCTCTCTCTATGAGTGTTCCTACCCGTACTAGCTCATCCACTGCAGTTGCAGTACCTCGTAAAATACTAGCTATTTTTGGATTACAGTTCCGAAGTGTTGCTTGAAGGATTTCACGTTCTGTCATCGCTGGTTTCAACCTCAAACATAGCGCTCGGTACTGGTATGCAAATGTCCGGATGCTCTCATCAACTCCTTGTTTCCGTTCTCTTATTCTTCTCTCCACTTCAACCTCGTGATCTTCAGATAAAAAGGATTGAAGAAAAGCAGACTTAAACTGTGCCCAAGTTTTTTCTTTCTTCTTTTCTGCCAACCACCAGTCTTTAGCTGTGTATGTTAATACAGAAGGAAGCATGGATAATATTTCCACATCATTCAAAGGTTGCATAGCTAGATACTCATCACATCGCTCCAGATACGTAATGGGATCCTCTCCATCCAAACTTCCGAACTTTGGAAATTCTAATTTGACAGGGGTCTGACAGTGCATCGGTCTGAAGGAACTATGGGTTACTCCAGTGTGGTTAAAATTTGGGGTAGAAGTGGCTCCCTCAGAAGACTGAATCAAAGATCTCAACTGGCTATCTCTCCGTTTCAGGCAATCCATAGTTGCTTTTTCCAAATCCTGGACCTTAGCTTCCAATGTGACTTTTACTCGCCCGCATCCAGCCTCCAGTTTAGCAGATAAAGAGTCTTCTAACTGCTGTATCTCTGTATGATGATCTTGATGCAAATTTAAAATATGTTGCAACTGACTTTCAATGGCAGTCATGCGATTACTTTGCACATCTAACTGGTATTGTATATCTTTAAAGTGTATATTAGAGGATCCTTCCCAACCCTCCATTTTACATTCAATTTTATGCATTCTTGCGGCCAAACAGTCATCATCTTCGTTGGGAGGAGGAGGAGGAGGCAACAAAGCATCATCAAAATCATATTCTTGTTCTAGATCTTCCTGTTCATTTTCCAGATACAAATTACTAAGAGAATGAATAAGGTCTCTGACAGGCTCACGACGTGTAGTGAAAGGTGCTGAAGAATAGTCTGGACTTAAAGGATCATTTCCCCCTGTCTCTCTTTGTGAGACAGCCATTTTGCAACTAACAACCTCTCTAAGTAATCTTAATTCTAAAGACCCAAAGTAAATGAAATGTAAAGATACCTCAAACTATGGTCACAAAAAACACTTGTATAGAATGGCTCATTGCAAATAAAATTTATGTCTCTCTTCAAGATTCAACAAAATGTTGCTTCCAGTCCCGGTTCGGGCGCCATATTTTATGTAACATCTACTTTTAAGAAAGCTTGCTAAGAAAGATTGCTACATAATAAAGTGAGGGACCAGAGACTTCACATTTCAATGAGCCATGTGTATTATACCATAAATCAGCATTCAGGCAGTAACCATACAAAATACATGAGGCATTCATTTACAAGACAATAGGGCTAATTCAGCTCTTCCCAATAATGTTTTTTGGTAGCCAAGAGTTCAGTCCTTAGAGTCCTACAAGTAACAAGAAACTGTACTTAAGCGCAGAGCGGAAGAGTTCACAATGGTCTGAATTTAAGTGTCCAAGCAGCGGTTGATACTAGGACAAACTGTAGTTCAAGGCACAAACAGCAGATGCCAAAGGTGTGATTGTAGACAATTCCATATTGGTCAAGGGTTTAGTTGTAGATGAGTTGCTGCCTCATGCCTGCACGATGAACCCTCTGCATCAAACAAACAAACAAACTGAGTGCCACCATAACACATTTACATCTCATTTGCTGACACATCACCTAACATTACACATACAAACAAAGTACAAACTGAACACTTACGTTTGAGCATAGGAACCACAGGTTCCTCAAATCAGGGAAAAACATGACCACACTAGAGCCCCTTTCACACAGCGAGTTGATCCCAGGAAATTGCCGGGAAATTGCCAGAACGCCTTCTGTGTGAACGCAAACACGACCTGGGATTGCTTCTGGGATTGATCCCGGGTTGGGGACCTAGTAACATTGCCGTAATCAGTCCCGGAACGCGCGCTGTGTGAACAAAAGCCAGGACCAATGCCGTAAAGGGTGTCATAGTGATGACGCTCGTGCCATCGCGCGACTCTGTTGCTCTTAGAAGAAAGTTTGTGTTCGTCATCAACAAAGAAAGGATGAACAAATACCTGCAAACGAAGCATAGACCAGGAGCTCCTCACTATCCGATTCCGTACTGAAGCTGAGATCGTTCACCAGCTTTGTGGAACGCTATGCGCGTGTACATGTTTTCGACGCGTCCGTTATACGTCTCATCCTGACGTCATGCGTCTTCCCGGGATTTTTACGGGTTGTGTGTGAACGCATTCACAGATCCCGGCAAATCACTTGTAGTGTGAATGAACCGAAATCAAACAATCCTGGGACAAATGCTGGGTCACATTATCCGTGTATTTTCTGGAATTTCTGTGTGAAAGGGGCTTAGTAGGGAAGCTTCTCCATGTGCTTAACACATCCTTCCTTCCTTACTCTACTTCTTCTACCATTTTATGCTACTAGGAACCCTCCTTACTAGAGTACCCCCTAGTGGTAGAACGGAGTATTACACAGTACAGCGAGCTAATAAGACAAATGTAACTGCAAGCTGTTACAACTGAACCTCTCAAAATACAGTTTAACAGGCTTAAGCATGAAAATAACTGAAGGAAATATATATTTACTAAACAAATTAAGCTAACTAATATAGTTTTAAAATCTTTTGGTTTCAATATATCAAAAAGTTACAAATGTAGTGAAAATACAGGTGTCGGTCTCAGCAAATACCAAAAATTAAAGTATTGATATTGGACTCCTTCTGGAAAAAATGGTATTTGTGCGTCCCTACTTAAAACATTACTGACTGCATTTAATTGAAGACATTTGGACATATTTCCAAATGTGTATTTGTCCATTTAAGCACACACCTGAGGCTCAGATTAGCCTATACTTCTCCGTGTTTTGCTTTGGATTGCGTACACAGAAAGCCGCCTGGGGAACAGTATCTCGCTCACTGGTCAATACACTTTTAACTTTACACTTTTTTTTAGTATCGAGAACATCCAGAAGGAGACTGTGTATCACGTTACATGATTCGACTAATTTGAAAGTTACGTAGGAAGGGCGACAGCACACTGCTTCAAAGGAAATGGTGTTTTCATAGTCATACAAAGTAAAATTTAAATTTAATTAAATTGATCTTGGAGCCCTAATCATGAACACATCTTTGAGAGCAAGGGGGCCACTGGTGGTTTGGGCAACTTGCGTTCTTTGCATATAGGGAGGACCGGCTCTGGATATGTCATTGTCATGGTTAAAGTTAAAATCCTCCTGGTTAGTGGTTGTTTAATCATCCTCTGGTGAGATCTTGAGAGATGTCATGTCTTATTTTATATTCAGTTGATTTCATCTTAGGCTGTGTGTCTGTAAGTCAGTTGTAGATTGTACAGTGGACACATATGAACACTGAGCAATCTTCATTTTACTCTGGGGATTTTGCTATGTGTGTTTCAGATTATAAACCAAGGGTTCTCATCTCTGGCCCTCAAGATCCACTTTCCTGCAGAGTTTAACCCTGATCAGACTCTCCTGCCTGCAACTTTATAGTAATCCAGATGACCGTGATTAGTTTGTTCAGGTGTATTTGATAAGAGTTTGAGCTAAACTCGGAAAGTGGATCTCAAGGGCCTGAGCTGAGAACCCCTGTTATAAACCCTACATGAAAAGCACATTAATATTGCTGTTTGTTTTGTTCTCCACACAGGTTACATAGCTGTAATCTGACCATTCAATCTTGTGAGAGTTTGTCTTCAGTTCTTCAATCCTCAAACGTCCTGAGAGAGCTGGACCTGAGTAACAATGACCTGCAGGATTCAGGAGTGAAGCTGCTTTCTGATGGACTGAAGAGCCCAAACTGTCAGCTACAGATACTGAGGTAAATGGGTTTCCATTAAACAACTAATACAAAAATATATATTTTTAAAATTTTGTCAACAAATCTGATACAGTGGCAGAAGAAGAGACAAAAACAGCATTTGCATTGTTGTAATTTCCAATTTTGTTGTAATTATGGACATGACATTTGCAGTCAGAAAATAATGCATTCAATAGCAATATTCATCACCACACCAATTAACATCATCACTGGGGCTTGACCTTGCTACCTGCCCTCTGGTGCGAAAATCATACTTTAACATTGATCTTCTCCAGGATGATTCCACGCATCAAAATCCCCAGTAGTGTACACTGCTCAGTGTTTATATAATCCACATTCAGAGTGTTAAAAAAGAAACACCGAAGCAGTGTAGAAGTTGATAAGCTAGTTAAGGTGAGAGAAATTAAAAATGTCACTTCAGGGTTTCATCCCTATTAGTGTTGTCAAAAAACTCGGTACTTTGGTACCAAGTCGATACAAAAAAAAAAATGTTACGGTATCAGCTTTTCTAGGTCTGAAAGGTGCACAGTTGCGTCCTCTTCATAACGCTGATATGCTTTCTCTCTGAATCCACTTGTTGACACGAAAGGAGGAAAGAGCCACATATGGAAATATTTTGGATTAGGCTAAAGTCACGTTGCCATAAGAGGCCGATTACATGCAAATTCGCAATTTCAAATATAGGCGCGAGGCAAGCGCGCTCATAATAAAAACTCGTTGCATAGCAACGACAGACGCCGCGTGAGAGCAAGCGCTTTGGAAAGAATAAGCACGCGCAAAAATATAATAAAAAACACGCGCGATATGTGAACGGCCTCTAAAGTGCTTTCGGGGTAGTTTTACGAGTACATGAGCACAGTAGTATCCACCCGACACCAGAGTACTACTGGTATTAGTATCGACGCATCCATATTTATGTCATTTAATGTCAGTGCCAGTTCTAGGCGTATTCTTGCCTTTATAACTCAGCAGGTTTAAAAAGCCTTTTTAAAATTAAATATGAATGCAGTTTTAGATTAAATAAAAGTACAGTCAAGTCAAATAAAACATGTTTTATCTCCTGTATAGTTTGGTAATGCTACAATAAGATACCATTCATCAACATTACTTAGTTCACATCAACACATTGAGTGAACAATATATTTTTACAACATTAATTAATGTTTGTAAATGTTATTTAATACAAACACTTGGTTGTTCATGTTTGTTCACTTATGCCAGCAGCCATATCACCCTGTAGCCCAAGACTGGTTGCCCACTGAAGCTAAGCAGGGCTGAGCCTGGTTAGTACCTGGATGGGAGACCTTCTGAGAAAGCCAGGTTGCTGCTGGAAGAGGTGTTAGTGTGGCCAGCAGGGGGTGCTCACCCTGTGGTCTGTGTGGGTCCTAACGCCCCAGTATAGTAATGGGGATACTATACTGTCAAAGAGCACCGTCCTTCGGATGAGACGTTAAACCGAGGTCCTGACTCTCTGTGGTCATTAAAAATCTCAGGATGTTTTTCGAAAGAGTAGGGGTGTAACCCTAGCCTGGCTGCGCCCTCCTACGCACTTCCGCTCAATTTCATTTTACTTCTGTACTACGTCTGGGATCGCTCCATATCCTTAGGTTTCCAGAAACCATTTTTTGTAGGACCAATCAGCGAATAGAGGGAGTGGCTGAGAAAGATGACGTTGATATAAGCGCGTCAGTTTCAATTCAGTAATGGCAGCGGAGAAAGACCTGAGAAAAGCTATTCGGTCCGTTGTTGGAAAAGAAACTGCCGAATATACAGAATTTAAAGCCGGATTGTTATCGTCTAATCTCTTGTTGCACAACTGAGGACCAAGTGAAGGAGGCAGAAAGTTTGGAAGTTTGTGCTGGGCAGTTCGTGCACAATGACCGTGACATTTTGGACGGACGGTTTAGCCTGGTGTTCGCGGTGTTCGGAAGCCCCGAGTCCTGGCTGCTAAACTATTGTTAAAGATCCGCTCAGGAGTCATGTCAGTCGCTCATATTCCCGACTGTATATTTACTGATTCTTGTGATGAATAGAACATTTTGAGCCCCTTTGTGCACTCGTGCAGGAGGTTGGTGTGTCAGTTTTACATGTTGTAAATCATACAAATTGGTTGTGATTTAAAAAAAAAATAATTGTCATAAATAAAAATGTGAAAAACCATACTTTGAAGATATTTGATTTTCAGTTTAACATGGCAATGGTTGATTTGTTTTACTAAAAAAAATAAATGCCACAAAAAAATGTACAAACACATACTTTGAAGACCATACTTAAGGTAATTAAGAAACAATAAGACGTAATATGAAAAATTGTTGTTTATTACACATCTGCAGATAGAGACAGACTGATCATTCACTGTAGCTGCTACAGCATTTGCGGCAGATCAGAAATGACCACAGCGGCGTATTTGTAATGATTAGACACAGCTTCCACCGTTGAATGAATATATCACTGTCCTTCGTGTCAAATATACATTTCGAATTAATAATTGTTCCTAGATTAACAAAACCTGCGGCGCTCGTTGACTGAAATCCTATTGTAAACATAATCCTCTTCGGCGCGTGACATACGTCACTCACGACACCCCGTTAGCGATTGGCTATGGCAGATCGTGAGTGACTTTGGGCAGATCCAATAGATTTGAACTTTAATAGTGAACCCGCCTACAAGGAAGTAAACGTTTTTCAATGGAGCGGTTCCAGACTCTATGTGGAAATGAAATAAACTAGAGTCTGGTTGAACCAGGATAGTGTAACCCCGGCATCCTGGCCAAATTTGCCCAGTGGCCTCTGTCCATCATGGCCTCCTAATCATCCCCATATATACCAATTGGCTTCATCACTGTCTCCTCTCCACCAGTAAGCTGGTGTGTGGTGAGCGTTCTGGCGCACTATGGCAGCCGTCGCATCATCCAGGTGGAGCTGCACACTGGTGGTGGTTGAGGAGATTCCCCCCTCTATGTGAAGCGCTTTGAGTGTCCAGAAGGCCGCTATATAAATGTGATGAATTATTATTATTATTATTCACTTCATTGTGCATTAAATAAATGTTAACGGATTAAAACTTTACAAACAACTTTAAAAATGTGTTAGTGTATACTATTGTTTATTTTAGGTCATTTTATCTAATCTTTTTCTAAAGTGTATATAATGCAAATGTACAGTTTCCATACTTGTAACCGTGATAAACACTTAAATATATGTAAATTTAAACTAAGCTTTGGTACCGAAATTGGTACAGAGAACCGTGAATTTTTACTGGTATTGGTACCGAATACTGAAATTTTGGTACCGTGACACACTAATCCCTATGCCTAAACTCACTACTTAGGTGCCATTTACCTTTACTGTTCCCTGCTGCTAAATCCAGGGTCACACTGTACGATTTGTCACGATTTGACTGTCAGAGACACATTTTTGAATCCTTGAAAAGATTCCTCTGCTCCTAGGTCAACATCTGAAATGTTTGATCACTAATATTACAAGTAAATATAAGACAAAATTCTGGCAGTGTGACTTTACACTGACAACCGTCAAACCAAAAACCAATAGGAGCGCAGAACCCCCCACCCAGATTTATTTTTTTGAGAAAAGCCACGATCATAATTAATGCTATGCTAATTAATGTTTCTGTGACTTTTAAGAATCTACAGAAAATAACAGCTGAAAGTACAAACTATGCAGGTCAATGTGTGAAAGAGACTGATTTGAATGCCAAGCTAATGTCATGTGGACTGTTGTTGTTTGTCTTTCTAGATTGTCTGGCTGTATGGTGACAGAGGAAGGCTGTGGTCATGTGTCTTCAGCTCTGAGTTCAAACCCCCCACACCTGAGAGAGCTGGATCTGAGCTACAACCACCCAGGAGATTCAGGAGTCAAGCTGCTCTCTGATAAACTCAAGGATCCAAACTACAGACTGGAAAAACTCAAGTATGTAGAGCAGGAAGAGCTTCCATTAAACTTCAAAACCACCTTTACAATATTCACTTATTACAAACTAGTTACACTTTATTATAGATTACATGAGTACATTTAATAAAGTTCTTATTGAGAATGTGCAGAGGTTTAGCTCTAGTTATACTACGTGGCTGTTGAATGCTTCATTCTGATTGGCTGATGAACATTATAGACCTTATGCACCAGAGAAACGTGGGCGCCGTAATCTTTAGAATATTGTCTTTGAACTTCCGGTTTCGCGGTCGCTCTGTGTATTTCTATGGCATCCCTGTCGAGGAGTAATTATCTGGTGAAGTGGATTTACTTATTGTAGAGTTAACAAAAGTTATCATGAGCATTGTAATGTTTATCATAAGCATTGTAAAGCAGATGTTTAAACAAATGTCGACCGGGAAATTATTTATGAGCAGTTCATTCATACCTATGCAAAATCGCGGTGGAAATGCAGACCGGAAGTCAAAATACAACGAGCGCAGCACTGAAAAGGGGCGGGGCTACATAAGGTCTATAAGGTGTGCAATTATTTTCAGTAAGCGCACAGGTAAAGTAGTTCAACCAGAAAGACTCAGGAGACAAGAGAACGACCGGGTGGTGTTGGGGAGGATGGGGATGCACACCGGCGTCAGTTTTTGCAAACGTAGTAATGGGTGTTAACCGGGCTTTAGTACTCCAAATGTCTGAGTGGTGATTGGCTAGATCTGAGGTCAATGAATAACGTGATAAATGAATTAATGAGTTAGATTACAGTCTTCCCAGTAGAACTTGCACTAGAGCTCCCATTTCTACCAGAAAGACTTGGGAGGCAAGAGAACTGTGACAAAAATGTTTTTGTTTCTCTTTACAGTTTTTTTCGATTGCTAAACGACAGTGAGCACGACTGGAGCTAAATGTGCAAAACTCTAACTACAGTCTGCATTACCAACAGTCACCTGAGCACAACTCTTAACACACGGCTCAAAACAGGCTCAGTGTCTCTGCTGTCTGTTAGAGTCACCTCAGCTAATCCTGCTTTTTGCCCATTTTCGTTTATGCAATAGTGATGCGTTACGTTGTAAAAGATAAACACGACGGTACATGCAAGTCCAAGAGATGAATCAATGTAACTCTAAACCATTAGTAAAATCATTCCTGTGTTTTGTTATTGCCGGTTTATCTGACCCTCATGTAAAGGATTGACCCTCTTCTGAATGGAGGCGGGGAGCAGCAGCTCAATTGCATTTACAGTTTTTTTCGATTGCTAAACGACAGTGAGCACAACTGGAGCTACATGTGCTAAACTCTAACTACAGTCTGCACAGCAGCAGTTCATGTGGACCAAACTCTAGATCGTTTTTCAGTGCTTGAACACAGTTTTCAAAACTCTACACACTTATCCCACGACTTTAAACACAACCTGCACAACACTGTGGATTTACAGCACTTTGTTCAAATGCTAACACACTGCTGTCAAAACTGTGAACCACTCATTCAAAACAGAATAAATTTCAGCCTTGTGCCTTTCACACACTGCTGATGTTCAAACAATTTCAGCTGAACGGCCGAACACTTGTGGCCCAATGCTGGAGAGAGGCAGGATTACAGTGTGTACTTGTCACGAGCTGGGCTCGAACTCGGGTCTCTGGTGTGGAAAGATGAATGTTCTACCACTTCGCCAAGTCAAAAATCCAACAAAAGTTCTTCAGAGAAAGAGGAATGATAGTAGGAGAAATAATGCAAACAATAACAGGAGAAAAATAAAATAACTCCACGAGGGGAGAAAAAACTAACTCAAACAACTAAGAATAGCTTACTTGGGAATGCTTGGAACTTAAAAGAGCACAGTGGATCACAGCAGGAATCACATAGCCAAGACTCAAAAACCGAGTGAGGAACAAGGGGAAAAAACACAGCTAAAATACTCTAAGGAAAACAAGGCACAGGTGACCTGCATAATAGCTAACAAGGATGCATGAGGAAGAACTAAGGCAGAAGGGAACACAGGTGACCTCTAGAGGCCCGGAGAAGAACAACAGGAGGCAGGATTCTCACAGGACCCCCTCCTCTAGGAACGACCCCTGACGTTCCTTCCAGAACACCCTGGCCTCAGGGAGCGAAACTCTCGGATCAAACTTGGGTCCAGGATGTCCTTGGCAGGAGCCCAGGAGCGCTCCTCCGGTCCGTAGCCCTCCCAGTCCACCAGATACTGCAGAGAGTTCTGGACCCTCCGGGAGTCCAGTATCCGGCGTACTGTGTAGGCTGGCTGGCCGTCAATGATCCTGGGAGGTGGAGGGGGTCTGCGGGGGGGGGGGGGGGCAAAGGGAGAAGACAAGACTGGTTTAAGTAATGAAACATGAAAAGTGGGATTAATTCTAAGGGAACGAGGGAGAAACAAACGATAAGAAACCGGGTTAACTTTCCTTGCTATGCGAAAAGGTCCGATGTATTTCTGGGAAAGCTTCTTAGATTTGACCTGGAGGGGCAGGTTCTTAGTAGCCAACCAGACTCTTTGACCAGCTCGGAAATTAGGTGCCGTCCGGCGGCGGCGATTAGCCTGGGTTTGGTATCTCTGGGAGGTCCGCAGGAGTGTACGCCTAGCCTTCTTCCAGGTCCGTCTACAGCGTAGGACAAAGTGCTGTGCAGAGGGAACACCAACTTGCACTTCTTCCTCAGGAAATAGTGGAGGGGTATATCCGAACTGGCATTCAAAAGGGGACAATCCGGTGGCCGAGGACTGGAGGGTGTTGTGGGCATATTCAGCCCAAATAATATAGGTGGCCCAAGAAGTGGGATTACTGGCTGCCATACACCGCAAGGTGGTCTCCAGATCCTGATTAATCCGTTCCGTCTGCCCATTAGACTCAGGATGGAACCCGGATGATAGGCTGGCTGTGGCCCCGATAAGCCTGCAAAAGGCCCCCCAAAACCGGGATGAGAATTGGGGACCACGATCAGAGACAATATCACGGGGAATTCCAAATATCCGGAAGACATGATTCATTAGGAGCTCAGCAGTCTCCTTGGCTGAAGGCAGTTTGGGCAGGGGGATAAACCGGGCAGCCTTAGAGAAGCGGTCAACAACCACCAGGATTACAGTGTTGCCCTGGGATGGAGGAAGTCCTGTAACAAAGTCCAGAGAAAGGTGTGACCATGGTCTTTGGGGAATAGGTAAGGGACGGAGCAGACCCTGGGGTCGCTGACGTGTAGTCTTTCCTTGATTACACACAGGTCAGTCCTCCACATAAACCTGGACATCCTTCTTGATGGACGGCCACCAAAACCTCCGCTGGAGGAATTCCAGTGTGCGAGCACTACCTGGATGGCACGTCAAGGGCGACTCATGACCCCACTGCAAGACCCGGGCCCGAACAGATAGAGGAACGTACAAGCGTCCGGCAGGACCACCACCTGGATCGGGCTCGTGGACAAGGGCCTCTCGTACCCCTCTTTCTAGTTCCCATTGAAGAGGCGCAACTATCCTAGACCTCGGAATAATCGATGCCAAGGGCTTCTCCTGTGTTTCGGGAGAGTAGACTCGAGAGAGGGCATCCGGCTTGCCATTATTGGTGCCGGGTCTGTAAGATAGGAGAAACTGGAATCGATTAAAAAACAGGGACCATCGCGCTTGCCGAGGGTTCAACCGCTTAGCCTGCTGGAGATACTCCAGGTTCTTGTGGTCGGTAAGAAGTTGGAAAGGATGCTGAGCCCCCTCAAGCCAATGGCGCCACTCCTCCAAGGCCAGTTTTACCGCAAGCAACTCTCGATCCCCCACATGGTAGTTACGCTCGGCATCAGACAGGCGATGAGACATGAAGGCACAAGGGTGTAATTTACCATCCTCACCCCTCTGTGACAGGATGGCCCCTACCCCCACCTCTGAGGCATCCACCTCCACCACAAAAGGTCTTTCTGGGTCAGGAATAACAAGAATCGGAGCGGAAGTGAAGCGGCACTTGAGATCCTCGAAGGCCCGCGCAGCCTCTGAACCCCAGTGAATCTTGGTTCCTCCTCCCTTAGTAAGTGCTGTTAAGGGGGCTACCACCGAGCTGAAATTCTTAATGAACTTCCTATAGAAGTTTGCAAAGCCAATGAAACGTTGAACCTCCTTGACTGTGGCAGGGGTGGGCCAGTTGAGGACTGCCTTGACCTTCTTGGGATCCATTTCCAGGTGGCCGGGAGTGATGATAAACCCAAGAAACTGAGTCTGGGAAACATGAAAGTCACACTTCTCTGGTTTTACGTAGAGATTATTGTCAAGAAGTTTCTGGAGAACCTGGCTAACATGCCCCACATGCTCCTTAAGTGATTTTGAGAAGATGAGGATATCGTCCAGGTATACGAAGACGAACAGATTAAGCATGTCACGAAGAACATCATTAATCAGGGCTTGGAATACTGCGGGGGCATTAGTGAGCCCGAACGGCATCACCAGATATTCATAGTGACCCGTGGGGGTGTTGAAGGCCGTCTTCCATTCATCTCCTTGCCTGATCCGCACAAGATGGTAAGCATTGCGGAGATCCAGTTTCGTAAAAATGGAAGCCCCTTGAAGCAGCTCAAAAGCAGTGACCATGAGAGGAAGGGGGTATCGATTACGTACCGTGATCTTGTTTAAGCCCCGGTAATCTATGCAAGGCCTAAGACCCCCGTCTTTCTTCTCTACAAAGAAAAACCCTGCCCCAGCCGGAGAGGTAGAGGCACGGATGATGCCGGCTGACAAGGACTCCTTAATGTAGGTATCCATAGCAGAGTGCTCAGGGGAGGATAAGGAGAAGACACGACCCCTTGGAGGGCAGGAACCAGGGAGTAGCTCAATGGCACAGTCATAAGCTTGGTGAGGTGGTAAGGAGGTAGCCTGGGACTTGCTGAACACTGGCTTGAACTGATGGTAAACACTGGGGACTCGAGAGAGGTCGACAGACTCTTGAAACTCGGAACTAGGGGCTGAGGGACTCTGAAGCTTGCAGGTGAGTTGGCAAGTGGATCCCCAGCTTAGGATGGTGCCAGTAGGCCAGTCGATCTGGGGATTATGTCTGCGCAGCCATGGGTGACCCAGGATAATAGGATACTCAGGGGAGTCAATGAGATAAAAGATCTCCTCCTGCTGGTGTTGAAAGACAGTAAGGGCCAATCCCAATTCTACCCCTTACCCCTTCCCTTTCCCCTAGCCCTACCCCTTCGCCTTCCCCTTGACCCTAGAAACAGAGTGGCAATGCGTAGGGGTGAAAATATTCCCCTAAGAAATGGGACACCACTACGCCTCCGTTAAACGTCATTATAAGTCGTCGCTAGCGCCTACGTCAAAGGATATGCGCCGATGTTTATCACAACTTCCAAGATGCCGTCGACAGCTGCAGTTATCTCAGTCGCGTGGGTTACAGCTATTTTCTTGCATCTTGTGAAGTTCGCAGGAAACAACGGAGACGACGAAAATATGTTGCGGGACTATCGTTAGCAAACTACAGTAATTTTAGCGATTTTTTTACAAACGTTTCTGTGAAGAAACTGACCGTAAATATGAACACAATATTGAATGTAACATAAAGCAAATCATTATTTGTCGTTATAATACTTATTAAAGCCACAAATACTTAAATTTATGGGTCTCCTTTGTTGCTTGGGCAGCCAGCCTGGGTTAGCAGTGACACTTCTCATACCTCTTCGTTTGAAGTGTGCTCCCGAAAAATCTTCGTTTGAAGGGCTATCTGGCCCTTCACCCTAGCCCTCCCCCTCCAACCAAAAGAGAATTGGGACAGCCCTACCCCTTCACGTGGACGCGCAAAACGGAGGGGAAGGGGAAAGTGAAGGGGTAAGGGGTAGAATTGGAATTGGCCCTAAGTCGTATGGACTGAGTCACCTCTGTTACTTTGCCTGGTTCCAGAGGTCTGCCATCCAAAGCTGTAACTGCCTGGGGATGAGGAAGTAGTTGGGTAGGGATTTTAAGTTCCTTAGCCAAGGTTAGATCCAGGAAGTCACCTGCGGCACCGGAATCGATCATAGCCTGGACCCGATGCTGGTGGCCTCCCCAGGACAGAGTGGCTGGAATAGCAAGGACAGCATTAGTAGGAGGAGCTCTAATTTTCCCCATCACAGTCCTCCTGTAGCTGGACGGGGACAGGAGTTTCCCGAAAGCTCAGGGCAAGTGGAGCGGAAGTGGCCAGCAACCCTGCAGTAGAGACAACGGCGCTCCCTCATGCGACGTTCCCTTTCGCTGGGAGAAAGCCTGGATCGGCCTAACTCCATGTCCTCCGGGGAATCCAGGAGCTGTTCAGGGGCCGGGGAAGCTCTGAATGAAGGAACAGTAACTGGAGTAACAGAGTTGCTCAGAGTAACTTGGGACTGAGACACCTGGCGGCGAGCTGTTCTCCGCTCTCTCAGACGATTGTCCAGGCGGATGGCCAATGCTATGAGGGACTCGAGATCCTCAGCTGGTTCTCGGGTGGCTAACTCATCTTGAAGGGGCTCTGACAACCCTGCCTGAAAACAGACCCTCAACGCTTCATCATTCCATCCGCTCCTTGCTGATATGGTCCGAAATTTAATGGCAAAATCTGCAGTGCTGCGGGAACCCTGGCGAAGAGAAAGTAGGCGTTTAGAAGCTTCTCTACCACTGACAGGGTGATCAAACACCCTCTTGAACTCTTTCACAAAATCCTCATAGGAGGCACAACAAGCATCCTGGGACTGCCATACTGCAGAGGCCCAGGAGAGCGCCTTATCTGAAAGGAGGGTAATAATGTAAGCAATCTTGGAACGGTCTGTGGGAAAACTTGAGGGTTGAAGCTCAAACGTTAGGGAGCATTGGGTGAGGAAACCCTGGCAGGAACATGGATCTCCAGCAAAGGGCTTGGGAGGTGGAAGTCGGGGCTCCGTGAATGGAGAAGGCCTGTCGGGGGAAGGTGAAGGAACAGGGAGGCGTTCGGAGAGCTGGCGGATGGAACTCATCATTTCACCCAGGAGATGAGAATGACTGGTCATCAGCTTTTCTTGTTGGCTGAGAACGGCTTCATGGCGCTGGAAAGATGCCTCATGTTGAGCAATCAACGCAACCAGATCCTTGGAACTGAGTGTCTCTGGGTCCATGGCTGACTCGGTTTTTCTGTCACGAGCTGGGCTCGAACTCGGGTCTCTGGTGTGGAAAGATGAATGTTCTACCACTTAGCCACAGAGGAGGTAGTGTTGGACCCAAACGAAACACTCAAGGCAATACTCCAGGCAAAGTAGATTTATTAAAAAATTAAAGCTGCAAGCAGCGATGGGCGGGCCCTCGCACCTGTAGCGCGTCGGGGTGTGAGGTGGCCGCGTTGCATATTTTGCAGCTCAGCTGTTGTGGCTGTGAATTTGCTACGCTGCTTCATTAAAGGTCACTTCCTGTTGCCAGCAGGTGGCGCTATGACTGTGGGTGAATGTCGGCATGTAGATTTGTTCAGGGCGGGACTCTTGTCAAATGTGTACAATTTGGTGCAGATCTGGGCATTTACAGCCAAGTTACTACAATTTCCTGTTTCATGGCGAATCATCGACACCACGGACACGCCCATTGAGGAAAACGCGCAGATAGCACAACTTTACATCGTCAATGCCTTTAGAAGGCACAGCCGAAATGTGATGTCGATCCGACTAAAGCCCTAGAAGGAGTTAGTTAAAGTACGTAATGAGTAAATCATCCAAAAATGGCGGTAAAATTAGAAATGGCCGATTTCCTGTTGAGTTTAGGGCATCCCTCCAAGAGACTTTTCTGTGCGTCTGGATATGTTAGTTGTACCACAAAAATTTCGTACATGTCGGTCAAACATGCAGTGGGGGCTGCTTCGTTAAAGGTCACTTCTTGTTGCCACTAGGTGGCGCTATGACTGTGGGTGAATGTCGGCATGTAGATTTGTTCAGGACGGGACTCTTGTCAAATATGTAAAATTTCGTGCAGATCTGGGCATTTACAGCCAAGTTACAACAACTTCCTGTTTCATGGCGAATCATCGACGCCACGGAGACGCCCATGGACGAAAACGCACAGATAGCACAACTTTATATCGTCAATGCCTTTAGAAGGCACAGCAGAAATGGGATGTCGATCCGACTAAAGCCCTAGGAGGAGTTAGTTAAAGTACGTAATGAGTAAATCATCCAAAAATGGCGGTAAAATTAGAAATGGCCGACTTCCTGTTGACTTTAGAGCATCGCTCCAAGAGACTTTTCTGTGCGTCTGGACATGGTAGATGTACCACAGAAATTTCGTACATGTCGGTCAAACATGCGGTGGGGGCTGCTACGTTAAAAGTCATTTCCTGTTGCCAGCAGGTGGCGCTATGACTGTGGGTGAATGTCGGCATGTAGATTTGTTCAGGGCGGAACTCTTGTCAAATGTGTAAAATTTTGTGCAGATCTGGGCATTTACAGCCAAGTTACTACAACTTCCTGTTTCATGGCGAATCTTCGACGCCACGGACACGCCCATCGACGAAAACACACAGATAGCACAACTTTACATCGTCAATGCCTTTAAAAGGCACAGCAGAACTTTGAAATCGATCTGACTAAATCCCTAGGAGGAGTTAGTTAAAGTACGTAATGAGTAGATCATCGAAAAACGGCGGTAAAATTCGAAATGGCCGACTTCCTGTTGAGTTTAGGGCATTGCTCCAAGATACTTTTTTGTGTGTCTGGACATGTTAGATGTACCACAGTAATTTCGTATATGTCGCTCAAACATGCGGCGGGGGCTGCTTCGTTAAAGGACACTTCCTGTTGCCACTAGGTGGCGCTATGACTGTGGGTGAATGTCGGCATGTAGATTTGTTCAGGGCGGGACTCTTGTCAAATGTGTAAAATTTTGTGCAGATCTGGGCATTTACAGTCAAGTTACTATAGCTTCCTCCTTCATGGCGAATCATCAACGCCACGGACAAGCCCATCGATGAAAATGCGCAGATAGCACAACTTTACATCATCAATGCCTTTAGAAGGCACAGCAGAAATTTGAAGTCGATCCGACTAAATCCCTAGGAGGAGTTCGTTATAGTACAAAGTGTGTTAATCGTCCCAAAATGGCTGCCAAATTCAAAATGGCGGACTTCCTGTCGAGTTTAGGCTATGGGTTCTTGAGGCTTTTTTGTGCGTCTTGATATGATACACGTCCCCACCAAATTTCGTGCATGTAGGTTGAACGTGGACGAGGGGCTAATTTTTTCCAATTTTCTAGGTGGCGCAAGCGAGCCATTTTGCCACGCCCATCCGCGAAACCCACAAAATACGAAATTTTTCACCAGACCTGACATGCATGCCAAATTTGGTGAGTTTTTGAGCATGTTGTGGCCGTGAAAATCGAGCTTACTTTGCAGAAAAAAAAAAAAAAAGAAAAAAAAATTAAAGCTGCAAGCAGCGATGGGCGGGCCCTCGCACCTGTAGCACGTCGGGGTCTGAGACGGCCGCGTTTCATTTTCTGCAGCTCAGCCAGTGCGGCTGTGCATTTGCCACACTGCTTCGTCAAAGGTCACTTCCTGTTGCCAGCAGGTGGCGCTATGACTGTGGGTGAATGTCGGCATGTAGATTTGATCAGGGCGGGACTCTTGTCAAATGTGTTAAATTTCGTGCAGATCTGGGCATTTACAGCCAAGTTACTACAACTTCCTGTTTCATGGCGAATCATCGACGCCACGGACACGCCCATCGACGAAAACGCGCAGATAGCACAACTTTACATCGTCAATGCCTTTAGAAGGCACAGCGGAAATTTGAAATTGATCCGACTAAATCCCTAGGAGGAGTTAGTTAAAGTACGGAGTGTGTAAATCGTCCCAAATCGGTCGCCGAATTCAAAATGGCGGACTTCCTGTCGAGTTTAGGGTATGGGTTCTTGAGGCTTTTTTGTGCGTCTGGTCATGGTAGATGTACCACAGAAATTTCGTACATGTCGGTCAAACAAGCGGCGGGGGCTGCTTCGTTAAAGGTCACTTCCTGTTGCCAGCAGGTGGCGCTATGACTGTGGGTGAATGTCGACATGTAGATTTGTTCAGGGCGGGACTCTTGTCAAATGTGTAAAATTTCGTGCAGATCTGGGCATTTACAGCCAAGTAGTGTAGTGTTGTTACTCTCAGTGTGTTCTGAGTGTCAGTGTGTGTTATCTCAGTGAGGGTTGTGTAGTGTGTTACTCTCAGTGTGTTCTGAGTGTCAGTGTGTGTTATCTCAGTGAGGGTTGTGTAGTGTGTTACTCTCAGTGTGTTCTGAGTGTCAGTGTGTGTTATCTCAGTGAGGGTTGTGTAGTGTTGTTACTCTCAGTGTGTTCTGAGTGTCAGTGTGTGTTATCTCAGTGAGGGTTGTGTAGTGTGTTACTCTCAGTGTGTTCTGAGTGTCAGTGTGTGTTATCTCAGTGAGGGTTGTGTAGTGTGTTACTCTCAGTGTGTTCTGAGTGTCAGTGTGTGTTATCTCAGTGAGGGTTGTGTAGTGTGTTACTCTCAGTGTGTTCTGAGTGTCAGTGTGTGTTATCTCAGTGAGGGTTGTGTAGTGTGTTACTCTCAGTGTGTTCTGAGTGTCAGTGTGTGTTATCTCAGTGAGGGTTGTGTAGTGTGTTACTCTCAGTGTGTTCTGAGTGTCAGTGTGTGTTATCTCAGTGAGGGTTGTGTAGTGTGTTACTCTCAGTGTGTTCTGAGTGTCAGTGTGTGTTATCTCAGTGAGGTTGTGTAGTGTGTTACTCTCAGTGTGTTCTGAGTGTCAGTGTGTGTTATCTCAGTGAGGGTTGTGTAGTGTTGTTACTCTCAGTGTGTTCTGAGTGTCAGTGTGTGTTATCTCAGTGAGGGTTGTGTAGTGTGTTACTCTCAGTGTGTTCTGAGTGTCAGTGTGTGTTATCTCAGTGAGGGTTGTGTAGTGTGTTACTCTCAGTGTGTTCTGAGTGTCAGTGTGTGTTATCTCAGTGAGGGTTGTGTAGTGTGTTACTCTCAGTGTGTTCTGAGTGTCAGTGTGTGTTATCTCAGTGAGGGTTGTGTAGTGTTGTTACTCTCAGTGTGTTCTGAGTGTCAGTGTGTGTTATCTCAGTGAGGGTTGTGTAGTGTGTTACTCTCAGTGTGTTCTGAGTGTCAGTGTGTGTTATCTCAGTGAGGGTTGTGTAGTGTTGTTACTCTCAGTGTGTTCTGAGTGTCAGTGTGTGTTATCTCAGTGAGGGTTGTGTAGTGTGTTACTCTCAGTGTGTTCTGAGTGTCAGTGTGTGTTATCTCAGTGAGGGTTGTGTAGTGTGTTACTCTCAGTGTGTTCTGAGTGTCAGTGTGTGTTATCTCAGTGAGGGTTGTGTAGTGTGTTACTCTCAGTGTGTTCTGAGTGTCAGTGTGTGTTATCTCAGTGAGGGTTGTGTAGTGTGTTACTCTCAGTGTGTTCTGAGTGTCAGTGTGTGTTATCTCAGTGAGGTTGTGTAGTGTGTTACTCTCAGTGTGTTCTGAGTGTCAGTGTGTGTTATCTCAGTGAGGGTTGTGTAGTGTTGTTACTCTCAGTGTGTTCTGAGTGTCAGTGTGTGTTATCTCAGTGAGGGTTGTGTAGTGTGTTACTCTCAGTGTGTTCTGAGTGTCAGTGTGTGTTATCTCAGTGAGGGTTGTGTAGTGTGTTACTCTCAGTGTGTTCTGAGTGTCAGTGTGTGTTATCTCAGTGAGGGTTGTGTAGTGTGTTACTCTCAGTGTGTTCTGAGTGTTAGTGTGTGTTATCTCAGTGAGGGTTGTGTAGTGTGTTACTCTCAGTGTGTTCTGAGTGTAAGTGTGTGTTATCTCAGTGAGGGTTGTGTAGTGTGTTACTCTCAGTGTGTTCTGAGTGTCAGTGTGTGTTATCTCAGTGAGGGTTGTGTAGTGTGTTACTCTCAGTGTGTTCTGAGTGTCAGTGTGTGTTATCTCAGTGAGGGTTGTGTAGTGTGTTACTCTCAGTGTGTTCTGAGTGTCAGTGTGTGTTATCTCAGTGAGGGTTGTGTAGTGTGTTACTCTCAGTGTGTTCTGAGTGTCAGTGTGTGTTATCTCAGTGAGGGTTGTGTAGTGTGTTACTCTCAGTGTGTTCTGAGTGTCAGTGTGTGTTATCTCAGTGAGGGTTGTGTAGTGTGTTACTGTCAGTGTGTTCTGAGTGTCAGTGTGTGTTATCTCAGTGAGGGTTGTGTAGTGTGTTACTCTCAGTGTGTTCTGAGTGTCAGTGTGTGTTATCTCAGTGAGGGTTGTGTAGTGTGTTACTCTCAGTGTGTTCTGAGTGTCAGTGTGTGTTATCTCAGTGATGGTTGTGTAGTGTTGTTACTCTCAGTGTGTTCTGAGTGTCAGTGTGTGTTATCTCAGTGAGGGTTGTGTAGTGTTGTTACTCTCAGTGTGTTCTGAGTGTCAGTGTGTGTTATCTCAGTGAGGGTTGTGTAGTGTGTTACTCTCAGTGTGTTCTGAGTGTCAGTGTGTGTTATCTCAGTGAGGGTTGTGTAGTGTGTTACTCTCAGTGTGTTCTGAGTGTCAGTGTGTGTTATCTCAGTGAGGGTTGTGTAGTGTGTTACTCTCAGTGTGTTCTGAGTGTCAGTGTGTGTTATCTCAGTGAGGGTTGTGTAGTGTGTTACTCTCAGTGTGTTCTGAGTGTCAGTGTGTGTTATCTCAGTGAGGGTTGTGTAGTGTGTTACTCTCAGTGTGTTCTGAGTGTCAGTGTGTGTTATCTCAGTGAGGGTTGTGTAGTGTGTTACTCTCAGTGTGTTCTGAGTGTCAGTGTGTGTTATCTCAGTGAGGGTTGTGTAGTGTGTTACTCTCAGTGTGTTCTGAGTGTCAGTGTGTGTTATCTCAGTGAGGGTTGTGTAGTGTGTTACTCTCAGTGTGTTCTGAGTGTCAGTGTGTGTTTATCTGAAAAAAACTGTAATTGAGACTATTGCATCTATTTGTGTGTGTGTGTGTTTGCATGTGTGTGTGTTTACTGATTAACTGTGTGTGTTTTGTAGTGTGGATCATGGAGGAGAGATCAGGATTACAGCAGGACTACACAAATGTACGTCTACACACACACACACACTCCCCCCTTTCTCTCTGTCACACACACACACACATACACGTCTATATTACTAAAAGGGGACTATCACTCTACACTGGCCAAGAGGGGACTAGTGTTTCTGGTCATTTTGAAGAAACAAAAATGACGTACAAAATTCTCTTTTAAGGTCTTTTTTCATAATATAACTTTAAATATGCATTTTTTTATTTTTAAAAAAACATGCCAAGTGGGGACCTGAAACTCTGGCCGATGTCTACCTTACCAACAGGGGACTCATATAGCCTGCAATTGAACTGTATGTCTGTGTGAACAGTGAAGTGAACTGGCAGTGAAATCTTGTCTTCATTTTGTAACTTATACATACTTATACACATATATGTGTGTGTGTGTGGGTGTGTCATTATATAATGCTCAAACATATACATGTCTATATTGCTACACAGCAGTGTCGCTGTACACTGGCGAAGAGGGGACATTCTGAATGATATCTATCCAACCAAGTGGGGACTTTGTGTGTGTGTGAACTGGCAGTGAAATCTTTCTTAATTCCGCTTACATTATATATCTATTATATACATTATATATATATATATATATATATATATATATATATATATATATATATATATATATATATTCACATAGAAAAACGCTGTTTTAAATTGTAATAATATTTCACAATATTACTGTTTTTTTTTATCAATTAATTGCAGCCTTGGTGAGCAGAAGAGACTTCTTAAAAAACATAAACAATCTTACCGATCTAAAACTATATATTTCTATACTACTAACAGCAGTGTCGCTCCACACTGGCGAAGAGGGGACATTCTGAATGATATCTATCCAACCAAGCGGGGACTTTGTGTGTGTGTGAACTGGCAGTGAAATCTTTCTTAATTACGCTTACATTATATATCTATTATATACATTATATATATATATATATATATATATATATATATATTCACATAGAAAAACGCTGTTTTAAATTGTAATAATATTTCACAATATTACTGTTTTTTTTTATCAAATAATTTCAGCCTTGGTGAGCAGAAGAGACTTCTTAAAAAACATAAACAATCTTACCGATCTAAAACTATACATTTCTATATTACTAACAGCAGTGTCGCTCCACACTGGCGAAGAGGGGACATTCTGAACGATATCTATCCAACCAAGTGGGGACTTTGTGTGTGTGTGAACTGGCAGTGAAATCTTTCTTAATTACGCTTACATTATATATCTATTATATACATATATATATATATATATATATATATATATATATATATATATATATATACATATATTCACATAGAAAAACGCTGTTTTAAATTGTAATAATATTTCACAATATTACTGTTTTTTTTTATCAAATAATTGCAGCCTTGGTGAGCAGAAGAGACTTCTTAAAAAACATAAACAATCTTACCGATCTAAAACTATACATTTCTATATTACTAACAACAGTGTCGCTCCACACTGGCGAAGAGGGGACATTCTGAACGATATCTATCCAACCAAGTGGGGACTTTGTGTGTGTGTGAACTGGCAGAGAAATCTTTCTTAATTACGCTTACATTATATATCTATTATATACATTATATATATATATATATATATATATATATATATATATATATATATTCACATAGAAAAACGCTGTTTTAAATTGTAATAATATTTCACAATATTACTGTTTTTTTTTATCAAATAATTTCAGCCTTGGTGAGCAGAAGAGACTTCTTTTAAAAACATAAACAATCTTACCGATCTAAAACTATATATTTCTATACTACTAACAGCAGTGTCGCTGTACACTGGCGAAGAGGGGACATTCTGAACGATATCTATCCAACCAAGTGGGGACTTTGTGTGTGTGTGAACTGGCAGTGAAATCTTTCTTAATTACGCTTACATTATATATCTATTATATACATTATATATATATATATATATATATATATATATATATATATATATATATATATATATATATATTCACATAGAAAAACGCTGTTTTAAATTGTAATAATATTTCACAATATTACTGTTTTTTTTTATCAAATAATTTCAGCCTTGGTGAGCAGAAGAGACTTCTTTTAAAAACATAAACAATCTTACCGATCTAAAACTATATATTTCTATACTACTAACAGCAGTGTCGCTGTACACTGGCAAAGAGGGGACATTCTGAACGATATCTATCCAACCAAGTGGGGACTTTGTGTGTGTGAACTGGCAGTGAAATATGTCTTCATTACAGTTAAATTATATATCTATTATATACATTATGTATATATATATATATATATACTATTTTTCTTATTTAACGCTCTCTCTTCATATATACTTTCTATGCTTTGTTATGCAGTCCCTAACAATTTACTTGCCATAGTTATGTGCCATTGCACACACATGTCTATATTACTAACATATACATGTATTAACACAGCAGTGTCGCTGCACACTAGCCAAGAGGGAACTTTCTGAATGATATCTATCCAACCAAGTGGGGACTTTGTGTGTGTGTGTGAACAGTGAATTGAAGTGGCAGTGAAATACACATCCGTAAAGGGGGTCGCACACCGAATGAGAAGCGCAGCGCTGCGCCACGTCTAGGACAACTCCAAGTATCGCACACCGGACTCACTTTCTCATCAGTGTATGGCCAGCAATATTGTTATGTTTAATGACATGAAATGAAGATGTTTGTTCTATGTTATAATTGTACTGTACAATTAAATACAATCGTTGCTGAGTCTGCAGTCTGAAAACTACCTCAGAGCATCAGTTAACTGAATGAATTGAGAATCTCACATGAAAACCCAATTACATCAGCAATTGTCATTCAAGCAGCTGATTTATGTAAATGAATGCAAAACTAAATTTATTGCAGCATAGGGCAAAGTCAGTATACATTATCAACGATTTGAGACAACAAAATAATTTAAACTTTATATAAAACTAAATGGCACTCTGTGGCGGCAGCAGGATTACATTCAAAAGGTCACGGCGACGTAGCCGTAAGTACAGAGTCAGTGTTTACAAGTTGAACGCATAGGTTGAACGTGCAAACTAACTCAAACGCTGTTTACAAAAAAGTAATTAAAAGGTAAAACAGCGATGTCGGACGATTTTGATTCTGTACTTCCGGCTACGTCGCCCGTGACCTTTTGAACGTAATTACGTATTACGTGACGTTACAAACGCGCCTCACAGAATAGAGCTAGGCTAGCATTTGTCCTTAGAAAAGTTACATTTTTGGAATAAGTTTTGAAATAACCGATCGTTTCGCATGATAAGACCCTTATTCATCGTCTGCTGCATCTGAAACTGTTATTAACTGTCTTTTCGACCTTGGACCGTCTGGTTCCCATGTAAGTCCATTATATGGAGAAAAATCCTGGAATGTTTTCATCAAAAACCTTAATTTCTTTTCGACTGAGGAAAGAAAAATATGGACATCTTGGATGACATGGGGGTGAGTAAATTACCAGCAAAAGTTTTTTAAGAGCCACAAACCTGTATATAAAACTCTTTTTATTTTAGATACACTAAATGCAGACAAAGAAAAGACAGGATTTTGATGCAATATGCAAAAAAAGTCAGAACAGTCACACAGCTTGATCAAACAGGATTATGTTAATTTATGTTTGAGATAGATATAGATAAATAAAAATAAAAATATTTAGACATTTTTTTTACGTTGATCTTACCTAAATGTTTTTTTTTTTGTTTTGTTTTTTTGTTAAGAGTTTAAGTAACACATGGAAGCTTGATTTCAATCTTCGAATTAAACTGAAAAAAGTAGCAAATAAATAGAATAGAATAAAGAGTTTTTTTGGTATGTCAGAAATACTACAGAAACTGAATAAAGTAATGCAATGTAAAATAACACTGGATAGTCTTTTTAGTCCAAGACTGAATTAAATACAAAGGCTATTAATTCTGATTGCTTAGAATTAATGCTATATTCTATTGTTTTAATTCAACAGAATTAATGACAGACACATATGGCTGCGTTCACTTTAAGAACGGATCCCTGTCTCATTTGTACTGTCTGTCTGTCACACGCGTTTAATGCTTATTTAAGACATTAGACTGTCTTTACGAGGTTACTCACCAATACCAGAGTTTTGACATTATGTCGCGTGTTTTTAACTGTTAAAGCGATATAATCCAGGGATAAAACGTTTGTTTCAGGCGAGCTGTTTGAGGCGGATTGGCTTTACTGTATGTGCACGCAGTGAAAGACATCTCTGAGAGTGCGCGAGCACGGGATGGTTTAATATCGCTTGAATGTTTAAACTAAAACTTAAAAAGACGTGAAAATTATAAACGTTAGTTACCATCATAGGTTACGATGCAATGCTGGCCCGATTGTGCAAGTGAATATTTCGTCGTGTCCCGACTCCTAAACGCGAGTGTGTATCGACAGCTGCAGCGCTTAGTGCTTGCCTAGTGCAGTGAGACGAGAAGACGCCGCACCGCGTCCGCGAGCCCTTTATACGGAAAAAATCGATTCGAGGCCGTTGAGAATCGATTTTGAATCGGCCACATTTTAAAAACCGATTAATCGAAAAATCTATTTTTTTGCCCAGCCCTAATACACACACACATATATATATATATATATATATATATATATATATATATATATATATATATATATATATATATAAATCACATAAAACATAAAAGCCTGCCGGAAAAGATGGGTCTTAAGGCAAGATTTAAAAACATGAATACTTTCACTGTTTCGCACATCCTGTGGCAGCAGGTTCCATAAATAAGGAGCTGCAAAACTAAAAGCCCGGGACCCCATAGAAGTAGTGCGGGTTCTAGGGAGAACAAGAGTGAGCGAGGAAGACGATCTTAAAGTCCGAGATCGAATATAGATATTAAGAAGGTCCAATAAATATGAAGGGGCAAGGTTATTGAGTGCTTTAAATGTCCGCTTTGGACAGTATTCATGTAAATTATGTCGGTTATGTCTTAAACAGTTGTGAGTGTATCGGATGTGCATCAGTGCGATTGGATCCGCATGTCATTGGAAATAATCCGACGTCTTAAAGTGAAAGTGGCATCAAACATAATGTGGTCTGTGTCCTTAATATTGATCAAGCAACCAAAGAAAAAGAGAAAAGCAATCACAGTTTGTTAATAGCTTTAGTATAATAAGGATTAATTATATTTAATTTACACAAAGAATATTTCTGCTTGAAAGAATAAAGAAGGATGTATGCATGGTTATAAAGAATGCATACTGTATATCATCCATTGAAAAGGCTGTGTTGTACTTTAGGAAAAGTGGTTTTTATTTAATTTTAAGATATTTTTTAAATCACAGTAGTTAAATCCGTATCTGTATTGCATGTTCAGACTTTTAAATCATTTATATTAATAGGTTAATAGATGTTTTCTTCGGGAGTGTATGGGTTTGTACATTTTATTCTATTCTAAATTCTAAATTAACGCATTACAATTTAACTAAACCCATTATATTTTAGTCGACTAAAATCCAATGTGATCTCATGAGAATACGTATGCATTTGTACGTAAAGTGTAGTTCTATCATACGTACATATAATTACGTTTTATATGCGCAGAAACGTATAATACTGACGTATTTACAGAACTAAAATGTAAAATATTTACGTTATTGACAGCACAAAAACGTAATTTATTTACGTTTGAACAAATCCACCGATGTACACATTTGTACATATCACAATTTATGCATATTAAAATCGTAGCATTATGTTTTGACTCTATTGCATTCAACTGTCTTATTCATTACGTTTTCAGTCTCATTTATTGATATAATACTCATAAATATTAACATTTTGCTCGTTTCGCCTGCATGGTGTTAAACAATACACTATAAAACCTTAAAAATACATTCTTTAACTTTACTCGTTTAACCATTTTGTAATATAGTTTATTTGCCGTGAGGCACAGAAAGTGTTTTCTCCTATAAAACAAAACATAAATTCACAAAAGACATCAATTTTATTAGTTTGATGTAATCCAAATCTTTAGAATCCATAGCCTACGTTGTTTACAAGAAAAAAATCCTAATTCAACCTTTTATCCAGTCGTGATCTTCGCCTCCATTCTCAGCAGCAACCGTACACGTCAAATCCCGCGCTGGTGATGAATTCAAATTCAAAAATCACGCCCTTGAGAAGCGATACGTCGTGTTTTACGGCAGAGATATCAAATGGTCATTAGCTCTTCCCTGCCTCATCAAAGATTGAGACATGAAGGACTGTGACGGTTGGTTTAGTTCTTTTGAAATAGTGCGAAGCTGCGAACTGAAGCCGGATGAACATTTTCATTGATTATTAATTTAAATTCTGCTCTGTACTTCATACAAAACTATTACAATGTTGCCAGAGAGGACTGCGACTGCAAAGCATCTTCATGTGAACGGCTTTTGGTAGCGGTTTTGACATTTTCGCAATAAATATATTATTGTGATTATACTTTTCTGTTAGTCACGTTTTTCTTCATAATGGGCTCTATGCACGGCGTTATTTCCGGTGAAGCATTAGGGATGCTCGATAACTTCCGCCGATCGTAGAGTCCAATGCAATACCGAGAATTTATATTGAATTTTATACTCCATGGTTATACTAATGAAACGTTAGTCATAAAAACAGATAAAACAGACACCCCTCGTTGTGTTTATGCTTCTTTTTAAAATTATATTAAATAAACATAACTATATATAAAATTACATCTAAACGTATGTACGTTTCGTTTCAAAGACGGGAGGACAGTAAATATTGAAGACTCTGCCATAATCCCGTTTTCTCCGGTTTTCCTCTGCTTTAATCTACACAACCGGAAATGGACGAGCATCCTTACGCCAAATGCGGAACTTATGCGTGCATATAGCCCATTGTAACGTTAGTTTACGTAGTTTTAACGAATTGTTAGGGGTAGGTTTAGGGGTAGGAGTAGGATTGGTGGCTCAAAATATATTTTAATGCCATATTGTTAATAGAACTGCCATTTCCCAACACATCTGTCCATTATGTTTTATCCTTTTTTATATTCTGTATAAAATACACTGTAAAAAAATGTCTTGTCAAATTAACAGTAACTTACTGGCAACAATTATCCAGTACTTGCTGTATTTCATTCAACAATAAAATTACTTTAACACTAACTACAGTACTGTTAAGCATACTGTAAAATCAAATAACATTATTTTACTGTAATTTCTTACCATATTAAAGTACAGTATTACACTGTTAATTTTTAATAATACTGTATAGTATTATACAGTTATGAAATGTTATTGTATTTATTTGGTGCTACTGTGTAACCTGTAGAATATGTAGAAAATCCGTAGAAATAGAGTATTATTTAACAGTTAAAATAATATTTCTATGGATTTTCTACATATTCTACAGGTTGCACAGTAGCACTATAGGAAATAGAAAAAAGAACAATTGAAGCTTTAACTGCTCAAGGTTTATTGTGTATTTTCAAACACATTACATTTACATATATACATTTAAATACATGAATAAAATTAAATACATGAATAATAATAATGTAATATAATACAATTTAAATCATGCATGAAAATCATGAACAATCATGCGTTTCAATTCATGCAAAAATGATTATGAACAGGTAAAATAGAAAAGATTAAAGGGGCGCTATCTGATCAATCTATTAGAAAGGGGGGGGGGGGGGGGCTTAAACTAGATAGTCTATTGGTTTGAGATAGACTGTCTAACTGGTCAGACTGGTCTGTTGCTGATTTTAAAGGGTTTTGGGCTCCTTTATAACTAGAGGACCAGATTTGCAGGGCTGGGAGAAATGTATAAACTAGCTTTGACGAGTAAACCACCAATCCAGATGAGTATTACAAAATGACAAGTTGCACTCTAAAAAAATGCTGGGTTGTTTTAACCCAATTTTTGGGTAGAATATGGACAAAACCAAATGTTGGCTTAAAAATGCAATGTAAAAATTTAACCCAACGGCTGGGTTTGTCCATATTTGGCCCAAAGTTGGGTTAAAACAACCCAGCATTTTTTAGAGTGTGTTATCCAGTGTCCTTTAAAAAAATCTAAACACAAAACAATATCATCATGCACATGTGCCATGAAAAACTTGCATTACGGTATTAATAATCATTTATATGCAGACTTAATGTTCTAACATTTGCAATAGGAAGTTCTCTATCCAAGCTTTTATGCAACTGAACCAGAACAATTCTTAACAACTTGCAGATAGGCAATTATCTGTTCAAAATTCACAGATAGCAAATAATCTGTTTAAAATGTTCTCAGTGGGTCAGTATTTGGCCAAGGTATAGTAGTAGTAGTTGGATAAATAGAATAATTAAATTAGATTAGATTTACAATTCATCGGTCGTCAAGATGGATGGGGTCTTCTTAATATGCACAGCTCACACCTGTGGAAAAGGAGAACAGACGAGACGTTTTTACAGTAAAAGCGTTTTTGTTGTTGTTGTTTTTTTTTAGCTAAACAGCAAAAACAGACAAAATGATGTCTAAAGTGTAATTCACTTAATACTATCTTGTTTGTTGGACTGTTTAAAATCAATTCATTTACGGTCACGTGAAAACGTCAATCTTGCTTGTGTGATACTAAGTTACATCGTATGACAAAAGAAGCTTGACAGGGCGTCTTTCCCTTCAAATAAGTAACGTTACATGTCAGTTTACACATAGTTATAAAAACAATTACAATATCAGACAATACTGTAAATGTCACACATAGCTTTGTATTTGGACAAAACTGCACTTTTTGGGCGCTGCGGTAGAGACTGTCACTGAGGTAAACATTAACGTTAACTTAAATAGCAGATTGCCAGGTCAGGATTTACACAAAAATAAGCGTGAAAAAATCAATAAGAGGAATCGAAACTTTAATTTCATAACAATAGGCTAATCCGAATCCTAACCTTGGATATCAGATTTAAGGATACATTTATCGATTTTCAATTCCCAACCCTATAAAGTTATAAAATAATGAACGTGCAGGCGTTTCCACCGACATAACGTGGTAAATAACAAAACTGATTAGACCATTTTGACCTTATAAGAGGCTATATATGATATACATGTTAATAAAATCACATTTAATCAAGTAACTTCATATAGTTCATGCCGCGGCCAGTTCTAACCTTAATCCGTTAATGTAAGTAACTGATATGGTTTGCATAAAATATAAATTACTAACCAGATATATCATATGTAGGCTATGGCGAAAACATTGCAGACGACAGCGGCGCGATGCACAGCCTGCACGCTCTCACAGAGGGAATCAGGGAACTGAAGAGTTCTTCATAAAATGGCAGCTTGTTGTGGTTATTTTTCGCAGTCATTTCGTACATATGTATTTAAATTGACAGTAACATGTCCCTAGGTTACATTGAAGAGTGTCAAATTGTACATCTTATAGTAAAATGTCTAGAATAGATTAAATTGAATACAGAAATTGTGGTCAGCTATTCTATATAACTTTAAAGTCATAGCAAGAATCCATAATAATTATTACTTACCAGATGAAGAAGTTCCTGGTCGGCAGAAAAGACAGCGGCACCACTGACACGACAAACTCTTTCAAAATTCAAATGCGCTCTCATGCACACTGAATTAAGGCTGTTAATGGTCACTGGCCCAGTGCTACATTTCTTTTTTTTTAATGTAAGAATAATAACATTAGAGGTCTAGCAATTTTACCCGTGGAACTGTGTGTCGAGTTTTTCGCGGTCAGTTTGCACTGCTGTATTTAGATTAACAGTAACTGATAATTTTTCCAGAATGCATTGAAATTCTACAGTAACATACTGTCAACTGTGTGCACAGTACATAATTGTTGAAAAAACAAAATAATACTGTGAAAACAACTAAATTCTACTGTAACTTACTGTACATAGATTATACAGTAAGAAACTGTTGACAAAAACTGTATAATCCTGTGAAAACAACAGAAATCGTTTACAGTGTAGTTATGTTTAGGTTTGGGATTAGGGTTACGGGATCTTACATAAAATGGTAAAAAGGGATATATACAGATATCTTTATGACATAGAATATACGTAAATACTTAACGTTTTGTAGCTGTAAAAACATAATAATGTTACTTTTAAATGTTGCAAATACGTATATATTATACATTTCAGCATCTATCCAAACGTACAAAAAAGTATGTTTTCTATCTTTGCAAAAAACTTAAAATACCTACGTATTAACAATGAGACCAGGCTGCTAAAATCATATTGAATTTCGTTGACTAAAACTAGACTAAAACAATTCAGATGACTAAAATATGACAAACTAAATGGCATTTTAGTCAAAAGACTAAAACTAAATCAAAATTTGTTGTCAAAATGAACACTGCTTTAGTTTGAAAATTACTTCAATTATCTTTTTAACTGTTAACTGGTTTCAATCTTATTTATGGAACAGAAAGTTTTTGTTCAGGATAGGTCATTTCTTCTGTTCTGTCGCTCACCTCCACAGGGATCGATCTCGGCGCCCTCCCTTTACTCGTTCTACATGCTACCATTGGGTTCTATATTTTAATAAGACATGGTGTTGCCTTCCATTCTTATGCTGAAGACACCACAATATACGTATATACACCTATTGAGAGAAATGATCCGTCTGCTTCCATTTCTCTTTTATTATGCTAAGATGAGGTTACATCTTGGCTTGCAAAAAAATTGTGTCTTTAAATGAACACAAAACTGAGGTAATAGTTTTCCCCACTGATAATTTTAAGACCACCAGCATCGCTTTGAGGAGCTTCTCTGCATTCAGATCTATGCGGGATTAGGTGTGCTTTTAGATGGGCCTTCAAAACGTGATAAATATCTTCCGTAACTGCATCTAGTTTATCAATTGCATCTAGTTTTTATTTGAGAAGTTGCACAGATACTTGAACATTGGTAGCTGTATTTGTAAGCGCTCAGACCAGTTTACCTAAAACACCTTCAAAAAGCCATCCTGCATTGAAATGTAAATGAGTGTGGGGGGATGTGGAATCAGGGGCGTAGCAATCATTTCAAAAGTGAGGGGGACAGAATGTCAAGCATTTTACATGGTTCATGTTTACATGAAAGACTAAGACTTGTGTATGTGTTTAGTTACTTCTTAATTTTTCAGTTTTTTTTTTTAGATTCAGAATATGTTTCAGTGTGAAATACGGTAGAAATATCTTATTCATTTTTGTGTTGATAAGTTTTGAACTTAAATAACAGTCTTGGAAATAATATGTAAGCATGTGCCTGTACAGTAAATCAAGTTTTGTTTGCCAGAAATCAATTCATGTAAATCGAAAGATCTTAGTTTAGCCAAGACTGATCGTGTGATCACTGAGTGAAGAGTTTTGAGAAGTTGTTCAATGTTGTATTATGTTCAGAGTTTTAGCAGTGTTGTGTCGAAGTGAAATATGTAGTTTGGAAGATGTAGTCACTGAATGCATTAATACAACTCTAAAAAGAAAAACAACAACAAAAAAGCAACCTGTAATAGCAGCTGCAAATGGGGCCTTATTTATCACTCAGAAAGAATTAGTGTTAAACACATTTACACAAACTCTAGACACAGAAGGATCATATGTTCCCCACATCACACCAGGACATTTCACTCAAAATTGTGAAATATTTCACTCATTAAGTGTTTGATTTACTCATTCAACTGATGTTCAAAACAACTGTGTAGTTACCGTGCTGCAAAAAAAATGCAGACATGTTTCTTTATAAAATAGCAGACACAATACCACTGATATTGAAAAAAAAAAGATCTAAATCAACTTCTAGGTTTGGGTGAAGTGAGAGGGTCACAGAGACAGAACTAAAAACCTAATTTGTCAAATAAACTCTAAAAATAAAAGATATTCAAGACTGTGGTATAAATAATTGGATGATCTGACCATAACTCATACTATCCTTGATTTTCTAACTTAGGACATTTCCTTTGTGTGTGATTACATCGCCCTCCCCCACACTAATTAACATATCAATGCAGGATGGCTGGAAGGTGTCTAGGTGAAGTGGCCTGAGCGCTTACAAATACAGCTACCAATGTTCAAGTATCTGTGCAACTTCTCAAATAAACTACAATAAACTAGAGAAAATGCTGGGATTTACCCTTCCAAATTTATTTTGTAATGTTTTCTTTTGTAAAAATGTATTTAAAAAATAAATAAATACAAGAATTAGACTATCTACTGTTAACTGCAGTTTGTTACATTATCCATGTTTACAATACTGCACAAAATTATTCCTAATTTTCCCCTTTTGTATAGATTAAATTGGTGATTAAACTGAGACTAACACAAACACTTGTGGAGGTGTTTAGTTAAATATAATTGTTTTTTTTGTTTTGTTTTTAATTCAGATTATATTTCAAAATGGTATTACTGTACTGTACTGCAGTTAACAGTAGATAGTCTAATTCTTGTATTTATTTATTTTTTAAATACATTTTTACAAAAGAAAACATTACAAAATAAATTTGGAAGGGTAAATCCCAATGTTTTCTCTAGTTTATTGTAGTTTATTTGAGAAGTTGCACAGATACTTGAACATTGGTAGCTGTATTTGTAAGCACTCAGGCCACTTCACCTAGACACCTTCAAGCCATCCTGCATTGATATGTTAATTAGTGTGGGTGTAATCACACACAAAGGAAATGTCCTAAGTTAGAAAATCAAGGATAGTATGAGTTATGGTCAGATCATCCAATTATTTATACCACAGTCTTGAATATCTTTTATTTTTAGAGTTTATTTGACAAATTAGGTTTTTAGTTCTGTCTTTGTGACCCTCTCACTTCACCCAAACCTAGAAGTTGATTTAGATCTTTTTTTTTCAATATCAGTGGTATTGTGTCTGCTATTTTATAAAGAAACATGTCTGCATTTTTTTGCAGCACTGTAACTACACAGTTGTTTTGAACATCAGTTGAATGAGTAAATCAAACACTTAATGAGTGAAATATTTCACAATTTTGAGTGAAATATCCTGGTGTGATGTGGGGAACATATGATCCTTCTGTGTCTAGAGTTTGTGTAAATGTGTTTAACGCTAATTCTTTCTGAGTGATAAATAAGGCCCCATTTGCAGCTGCTATTACAGGTTGCTTTTTTGTTGCAGTTTTGTGTTCATTTAAAGACACAATTTTTTTGCAAGCAAAGATGTAACCTCATCTTAGCATAATAAAAGAGAAATGGAAGCAGACGGATCATTTCTCTCAATAGGTGTATATATTTTGGTGTCTTCAGCATAAGAATGGAAGGAAACACCATGTCTTATTAAAATATAGAACCCAATGGTAGCATGTAGAACGAGTAAAGGGAGGGCGCCGAGATCGATCCCTGTGGAGGTGAGCGACAGAACAGAAGAAATGACCTATCTTGAACAAAAACTTTCTGTTCCATAAATAAGATTGAAACCAGTTAACTGTTAAAAAGATAATTGAAGTAATTTTCAAACTAAAGTAATATACACTGTAAAAAAAAAAAAAAATCATGATTTGTTATCATAACGTTGTTTCTTCTGTCAAATCAACTTAGATAATGTATGTGGTTCAGATAACATAATATTTTGAGTTTCTGATTATAAAATCAATCTTGTATTAAGTCAATTTTTCAATTTCAATGAACGTAAAGTTTCAAGGCAACCAGGTAACTTCATTTTTTAAGTTAAACCAACAATAATTGTTTTACAGTGCACACATATCAGTCAAAACTGCTTGTAAAATGTAAAATATAGTCAAATACAACTATTTGTATATTTGTCAAATACAACTTATCAGTAGGCAATAAGCTTAAATGGGATATGTGGACCAATCATATACTGTAAGTATAAAGCCACAACAGAGAATTAATTTTTTAAAGCAATAACTTTCCTGTATTGTCCACAACATAAAGCTTCTGATGTTTTATAGGAATTTCATCGAAAGTGTTATGATATTCTGTATTATTTGTTAGTATGGAATTGCTACTGAGGTACAGACAAAATTATTAAGAAAAGTAACAATGGCAAGTAAATTGTTAGGGACTGCTATAACCAAGCATAGACAGTATCTATGAAGAGAGAGTGTTAAATAAGAAAAAAATAATATTATGAATGATAAGAGGCGTCTTCTCGCCTCTGCTTTCGAACTGTTGCCGCTGGGCACTTCATAATAACTGCATGCTATTAATCATTAGTTAATCATTAGTAAATAGTTTATCTGTAATTTATAAAGCATTAATAGACATTAATAAGAAGTTTATAAATACAGCTGTAAATGCTCTATTCTTGTGTAAATGCTTTATTCTTTATTTAGAAGCATAATATTGTGTTTAATCATTGTATTTTCATACTTTATTAATGATCAATTTATAATTTCCTAATGAAGAATAACATTATTTACAAACCAGTTATTTAGGAGTTGTCAGTGATTCATGAGATCACTTAAGTGTATTTAAATGTAGTAAATGCAAGAAGTTAAGCATTTAGTAGTGGTCAGTTAACTTTTTTTGGCAGCTCATCTAAAGTGAGGAATAGTTATATCTTGTAAAGCATTCATAAATTAGATTTAAAGGCTCAGTTCTCTTCTAAACAGAAAAAGGAAACAAACACAACACTTTGAACATAAAAGAACATACAAATATTTAACTGAGCCTTTGAAATCTCTTTTATAAATGCGTTACAAGGCATAACAGGTCCTCACTTTAGATGAGCTCACAAAATAGTAAACTGACCACTACTAAATGGTTGATAACTACCTGAATTAACCTTGGATTACAGTAGAAATACATGTTAAAAATGTATTTACACACTAAGTAACTATTACTATATGTCTGAATAATAAGATACATGAATGCACATTGAAATAGTTTATTAATCATTTACTCACTTTCTAAGTGATCTTATAAACCACTGACAACTCCTAAATAACTTTATATTGGTTTATTATTATGGTTTATAATGCTATACTTCATTTAGAAATCATAAATTGTTCATTAATAAAGCATGGAATTAAAATGATTAAAACACATTATAGATATGCTTTTAAACCAATAATCAGCAATTTATAAAGACAGCTATAAAGCTATAAATTCTTTAATATTGTTTTAAAAGCATATCTATAATGTGTTTTAATAATTGTATTTTCATTAGTTAAGCATTTACTATTGCTTAACTAATGATTACTAGCGTGGGGTTATTAAATTTACTGAAAGTACCTTAACTAAGCAGCTCTACAGTCTCAGAGGCTTTGGGACAGCCAGCCATTCAGACAATAGAGAAGTGTGAACGACGTGTGTTAATGGGCCACTGCAGTTCCTGCTCCAGCCTACAGGAGCGCTGCTGAGTATGGGCTTAAACACACACACATGTGTTAGTCCCCACTTGGTCAAAAGTTAAAAAAATTCACCAAAGCGTTTTTTAGTTGATTTTAACATGTTTTAAGGCATAACTAACAGGGGACTTGAAAAATGTCCCCACTTCCCTCGGCGGTCCCCTGTTGGTGAGTGTGTAACGACACCAAAGTCCCCTCTTAGATAGGTAGACAAGTACACACACACACACTCTCTCTCTCTCTCTCTCTCACACACACACACACACACACACACACACACACACTCTCTCTCTCTCACACACACACACTCACTGTTGTGTTTTTTCTCCATCAGATCTTCTTCCGGATTCTTTTTCTCTGGATCTGAACACTGTGTGTGATCGCCTCCGTCTGTCTGAGGAGAACAGAGTGATTACTAACACTAGCACACTCCAGCCGTATCCTGATCATCCAGACAGATTTGATGTTTGTCAGCAGGTGTTGTGTAGAGAGAGTGTGTGTGGACGCTGTTACTGGGAGATTGAGTGGAGTGGAGTATTTGTGTTTATATCAGTGTCATATAAGAGCATCAGCAGGAAGGGAACGGGTAAAGAGTGTCGGTTTGGATATAATGATCAGTCCTGGAGTTTGTTCTGCACTCCCTCCAGTTACTCATTCAGACACAATAACAGACAGACTAAACTCCCTGTAAAGCCCATCAGCAGGAGAACAGGAGAGTGTGTGTGTCAGAGGAGAACAGAAGGGTGTGTGTGTGACAGGAGAATAGGAGTGTATGTGGATCCCAGTGCAGGAACTCTGTCCTTCTACAGCGTCTCTGACACAACGAGCCTCATACACACAGTCCAGACCACATTCACACACACACTCTATCCTGGGTTTAGGGTTTATCGTGGATCAGTGAAACTGTGTTGATGAGTGAGAACAGACTGTACCCATAATGCTTTTGGGTGCCGCATGATAAAGCAGTCAGAGTGAGATGTTGTTGCGTCTCTTATTGTCTCTTGATTCCAGTAATAACAGCTGACCTGCTGTCAGTGAAATAAAGAGAAAGCCAGAAGAACAGGCAGTGACACACAGAGAAGAGAGAGGAAATATGAGACACAATGAGACTCACTGCAAACATGTCTGATGATACGAGCCAATCCAAGACTTTCACTTTCAGACATTCATAGATGTGTGTGTTAGGCTCCTCCCCTTCACTTCTGGATCCAGTTTAAAACACCATTACTTTGCTCTGGGTGATGTGTGTATTATTACAGACGGCTCTGTTGATATATAGTGTGTGTACTGGACTAAACCTGTTAGTGGCTGTTCTTCTTTTATTATTAGTTCTGCTTTATCTTTTGATTGTTCGTCTCTGTTGTTGTGCAAATTCAAGAAATAAAACACTCTGAAAGATCATCTCAAAACACAGAGATGCGAAAGTTACAAGCAACAGTTAAAGTCAAGTGTGTGTGTGTGTGTGTGTGTGTGTGTGTGTGTGTGTGTGTGTGTGTGTGGTTCTCACTTGATTTACAGCATTTATCATGTTATTATTGTTGTTGTTGTCGGGGTTATGTTTAGTTTTGCTGTTTTTCTTCATATTTGAGTTTCTCTTGATCTTTATTCCCTGTTTCTGATTATTGTTGTGTGTATCTATACACTCCTGTTCTAGTTTAGATCACCACACACACACACACACACACACACACACACACACACACTCTTCTAAAAGTCATAATCATTAGTTAACAAACAAGTATTGATTACTTCTATGAGATCATTGTATTTAATGATTATTGTTTAAATGAACACATTTTCCACTAACTGTGATTTGTATTTGTGTGTGTGTGTGTGTGTGTGTGTGTGTGTGTGTGTGTGTGTGTGTGTGTGTGTGTTTCTGAAGTGTGTAACTTAGACAGTTTCCTCTGATAACAGATCTCTAGATTATAATGTGTGTTTTCTGCTTTGAAATGATGTATATTGTGAAAAGCGCTGTACAAATAAATGTGAAGTGAATTAAACGAGTTTTATCTTATAAATCTGTTTCTTCTTTCACACAGTTTCACATTTCTTCAATCTTCAATTGTTAAGGTGTAATTTCAACAATATTGTGTTACGATCTCTGTGTGTGAAAATACAAAAGTGAGGAAAACATTATTGAGAATAAAAGTCTTATTGTGCTTATATTCAACATTAACCATTAGCTTTTCTTTTACGATGTTTACTTTTGTTAAACCGCTGTTATTAATATTTTATGTATTATTACTAGTATTAGTAGTCTGCTTATTTTAGGTAGGTGTTTATATGTCTCTATTTATTCCATACATCAAGATTTTCACATCCAGTGTTTTCTAGTAGTTAAAGCAACTTCCTGACTACAAACATGTCAAGTTTTAAAGCTCTCAGAGTTTGTGTGATTGATCTGCACTAGTTTTTATATCTTAACTCCCATACGGACAGGCTATATTTTAGTCCTTTTTTGTTTTAGGGTGTATAAAAATATCAGTTAATTTAACAATCTTAGCATCAAAATATTATTAGCCAAGTATCCATTTCATATATGGGAGACCTTAGGGATGAGGAAAAACATTGTTGCGTTTAGTTCTACTTCCGGTAGGGGTCTCTCAAAAACTAAAGCACTTTTTGACCATTCGTCACTAGCCTAAAATGTTTATTAGTGCTTCACACTCCAGTCCAGCTGGTGGCGGTAATGCACCGAAAGTTGGTTTGCCAAACGCCATAAAACTCCATTAGAAGAAGAAGAAGGCGCGTCGTTGCGGAAATGACGTGATCCAGGCGGAAGTGACGAGCCGTTGTGATGGATGAGCCGCTGCTGCTGTTGTGATGCTCCTCTTCTGAAGGAAAGCTCATTTCTCCAGCAACATCCAGCATGAACTGATCGCTGCACGGACTGACAGCTGTGATTGTGAGTTCAGTCCTCCGTGTTTTATTGATTATATGATCTGTAGTCTGTCAGTTTATAATGAGACGCACGAGCAGCGCCTGTAGTTTATATCATCTGTGTTCAATAAGAATCTGTTTTAGCACTTCGACACAGAAATCTTCCTCTAAACACACATGAACATCTGATAGATTAGCAAACACATCACTGAATGATAATGTGTGACACACATGAGTGTGTGTTTTAATGACAAACTAAGTGTAATTATAGAAATATCTAATCAAAGTATTTATAATATTGGTAAAACTTTACAGTGAGTTTTCATTAGTTAACATGAACTAACAATGAGCAGTACATCTGTTCATCTTTATGTTATTTATGTCATTTGTTAATATATTATTAAATCAACAGTTGCTTCTGTTAACATTATTTAATGGACCATTATTTAATAGTTGTGTTTTAAACTTATTAAAAGTGATGTTTTCTAACGAGATCTTATTGTAAAGTGTTACCAAAGTATTATTTCTGTTTATTATATTTGTTCAGCCGAACCCCATTAATAATCTGACAGTGATTGAGCTGCTATGAGTGTTTAGAGCTGACGGAGGTGGTGTGTGTTTCTCAGGAGTGTGTGTGTGTGTGATGGCTGGGAAGGTGAAGTGGGTGACGGACATGGAGAAATCGGTGCTGATCAATAACTTTGAGAAGAGAGGATGGATCCAGGTGACGGACAGCGACGACTGGAACTTCTACTGGCAAGAGCTCGTTTCATTTCATCCGTTCACACTGACACTGCAAAGCTGAAGTACACACTGAAGCACTTGATCAGATCAGTGCTAGGGCTGAATCCAGTTTCACACACACACTACTGGTGTTCAGATGAACTGTTTGAGCCGTTCACGGTGGACTGTGGTCGTACGACTGTGTCCTGAGGGAAATACTACTGTGCTGTATAAGTGGGGGATTCACACATAAACTTGCTTTAAATATTTCACTGATGTTTTCAGACATTACAAACAAAGTCTGGAGGATTCGTGAACAGTACTTTAAAAACATTTACTAATTTAAGACTTTTTTCAACATAATTTCCAAAACCTGGCCTAAAAAATCTCATTAATGCAACAGTCTGAAAACATCAACACTGTTAGAATAGCAAACATTTCCACATCTTTAAAAATTGATTATTAACAGTCATGCACATTTACTTTATAATGATATCAAATAATATTTATTTTTAAATTACATTTTTTTTAATTTCCCGCAACCCCTTGCTCCTACAATTTACAATCTACAATTTTTATATAATTCAATAAAAAATATATTTTTTCACAATGATATGACCTGAAAGATCATAATGTGTAGATTCTAAACATACATTTATAACCAAACTAATATTTTTCTATTAATTAGATTAACATTTAATGAACATCTGTTAGTTAATAAAGGCATCTACTACTACTGTTGTGGTGATGATACACAAGATACGGATATGAGGTTGATTATTTCAGTAATGATAATAAGTATACTAGGCTTTTGTTAAAAACAGAATATTTTCACAATCATGGATTCAGGTTCTGATCAGTTTTATTTTGTAGTGCTTCAAAAATGCATAACAATCAAAAACAGATCTGGAATAATGGCTTTAGTTAGTTCACCCAAAAATGAAAATGATGTCATTAATGAAACTGTAACCGAAGCTCGGCCGCACCATACATTTTTTTTCTTCATTATTATTATACATGAATATTGATTAAATAAATTAAATTATTGTCTAAAATAAATCTACCAAAACCATTTATTTTTCTTCAGAATTATTTTATTTGGGTTTGTTTAAATTACCATATGATTCAGATAAAGCCGGACACATTACAGCTGAGAATTTCAGTGGAAAATGCAGTAAAATAGAAAAGTAATTAATTTGTTGAAATGACACATTGTGTTCACTGTAAAGTATTGTTATGCTTTTTATATTACTAAATAACATGTTTTCTATTTAAAATCATTAGTTTTAATGGTTTTGTACACACCAGTATCTAATGCAGATCTGCAAATCCAGTTGTGTGTGTAATATCAGACCGAATTCATCAGAGGGATGTGGACATCACTTCAGTTCAGTCACGACGTTGAGTGCAGCGCTACCTTACTAACTGTTTATAAGCAGTATATTATGAGTTTATTGAGGCAATACTTGTTACAAGTGAACATGTGTTCCCCATTCTAAAGTGTTACAAACATTGCATTGGTTTAGGCGGGCATTACCCACAATCCCTTGTGCCGAACAGGTTGCTGTAGTCATTCCAGCACTGGTGAACAGGGTTCATTTACACACACAGGTGTCATGTTTGCAGTGATCTCTTTGGCAGGATGAGCATCCAGACCATCCGCAGCGTGTTCAGCGTGGACACCGGCTACCGGCTGACTGACGAGCAGATGGTCAACCACTTCCCCAACCACTACGAGCTGACCAGGAAGGACCTGATGATCAAGAACATCAAGCGCTACCGCAAAGACCTGGAGAAGGAGGCCAGTCCCTTGGCCGAGAAGGACGAGAGCGGGAAATACCTCTACCTGGGTAAAACCCGCTGCTGCTCTCCTCCTCTCGCCTCCGTCTCTCTCGTGTGTGCCGTCGGTCGCTCACTCTCTGACTCTGGCCACAGATTTCGTGCCGGTGACGTTCATGCTGCCGGCCGACTACAATCTGTTCGTGGAGGAGTTCCGGAAGAGCCCGTCCAGCACGTGGATCATGAAGCCGTGCGGGAAGGCGCAGGGAAAAGGCATCTTCCTCATCAACAAGCTCTCTCAGATCAAGAAGTGGTCCCGCGACAGCCGCACCTCCACGTAAGAGCGCCATGTGGCGAGGGCTGCCTTAAAGGGATAGGTCACCCAGAAGGAAAATGATGTCATTAATGACTCATGTCGTCCCAAGCCCGTCAGACCTCCGTTCATCTTCAGGACACAGTTTAAGATATTTTAGATTTAGTCCGAGAGCTTTCTGTCCCTCCGTTGGAAATGTGTGTACGGTATACTGTCCTTGTCCAGAAAGGAAATAAAGACATCCTCAAAGCAGTCCATGTGACATCAGTGGGTTAGTTACAATGTTTTGAAGCATCGGAAATACATTTTGGTCCAAAAATAACAAACCTACGACTTTATTCAGCATTGTCTTCCGGTTCTGTTGTGGATCCACGTAAGAAAGCAGAAAGCTCTCGGACTAAATCTAAAATATCTTAAACTGTGTCCCGAAGATGAACGGAGGTCTGACGGGCTTGGGTCGACATGAGAGTCATTAATGACATAATTTTCAGTTTTTGAAATCAGGCCATTAAATTTATGTTAAAATTTGGATTTAGATTAATCGGCCAATATATTGGTTACCGGCTTTTAAATATAAAGGTATCGGCCCAATGCTCATATCGGTGAACCCCTAATAGTAAATATATCACAGTAAAAGTGTCATCAGCGGCTGTCTTCTGTCTGAAACGCTGGCGTTTGACAGGTTCGTGGCGGCGAACAGCGGGAAGGAGGCCTACGTCATCTCTCTGTACATCGACAACCCTCTGCTGATCGGCGGGAAGAAGTTCGACCTGCGTCTGTATGTGCTGGTGACCAGCTACAGGCCGCTGAAGTGCTACATGTGAGTGTGTGACCGCTGCACGCCACTGCATCACTCCATCCGCACTGAACGCTCTGTGTTTCAGGTACAAACTGGGCTTCTGCCGCTTCTGCACGGTCAAATACACGCCCAGCACCAGTGAGCTGGACAACATGTTCGTGCACCTCACCAACGTGGCCATCCAGAAGCACGGCGTAAGTCACTCACACCCACAGCTAGAGTCTGTGTACTTACAGCAGTCTGAATCAGCTGCTGCTTGGAGGAACTCAGTCGCTCACACAAATAGGGACGCGTCTCGTAGAGCCCGGTGTCTGAAGCATGGGTGAAAACAAGCCAAATTACATTAGCCGACGGCAGTCCAATTATGTCATGTTGAGCACCAGTGCCTGCATTACATGCCATCAGCTTTGTTGTCTTCAGGAAGCCGCTTTGTGCAAACTACAGTGTTGCACAACTATTTGCACCGATATATCTTTCTGAGTATGCGTTATGAAGGAAGAGAACAGCATCGACAGTTGATGTTTCAGCGCCTGGGCTACTCGACAGACGGAGCGGGGCTCTGACAGGGTGGAATGGTTGTGTCACGGTTAGCGCCACATCATCTGTTGCCTGTCTAGCTCATTAGTCTGGATTTTCCCGTGTCTGCTCTCTTTGATACGCTGCTCCCTCAGGCTTGTGCTCAGGTCTGATCTGTCTGCATGTCTGCTCTGGGTTCGCTCAAGCTTCTAGAAACCGTTGAGAAGGGAGGCTTCGGGTTTATTTCCGGTCTTCTATTACTCTCAGCTTTCTAGGGAGGTGTCAGAGCATGCGCCCTAATTGGTTGTGGCAAGATTGTGCTTAGTGACCTTCACAGCGCACAGGCATTGATCAGCATGGCGTAGTGGGTTTTAACATCCCCATAGCATCAGCAACTGACTCAACATTGTGTTCCCTAAAAATAGGTGACTGTAACGAGGTTCACAACAATATGATAGGAAGAAGGAGACAGAGTCGACGATACTGGAACTCGTACTGTGTTTATTACTCAGAATAATACAAAACAAAAAGCCGCGCATTCACCGTAGTCCGTGCTACAGCAATTCTCATTGACAAAAACTCTTTCCACATCGATAACGATCAGCTTCCTGGTTCACAGTTCTCAATCCACAGTTCTCAGTTCTTTGTCCACAAACTCTTTCCACGGCAAACAGCAGGAGTTCCAGTCTGCTCTCTCTCCTCCATTCTCCCCACGCCAATCACTGCAATCAGGTACAGGTGTTCATGATCTGAACTTGACCCACTTACTCACCGCACCGCTCATTGACTCATCTCTCACTACAGCCGACGCGAAAACCACGCCCCCCTCACCACATACCCCCACCGCCCGACTCAGGCCGGAACCTACTAAACTACTAAAACTATCGGGGCTCGCCCAGTCACTGTTGGACTCTTCTATTACCCCCATTTCCAGCATTGTCTCTAATTCAGTCTGAACCGTTTTCCTTTTTGTTCAGGTAAACGATACGGGCGGCAACGTACTACGACCCCCGGATCTGTCTTAACGTGGTGCTGAATGAGAAATCGTTCGACCAGGCAGGAGCGAGAACACATCTGCAAATTCCGTTTGCAACTTTTTATTGTCAGTGAGGGTGAGAGGTGGTCACCAGAGGGAGCCAGAGCGAAAGACTGTGGTTTTATATTCGCTTCTGGTCCGAGGTCCTCCTCTCCGCTTACCACCGTCGCTAGCATCACCTGCCTCATAGCAGGTTGAGGTGATAAATCTGACGTCCCCCGCCCCTATCTGTTCGAATTACCTCATAGTTGAGATCACCGACTCGGCGTGTGACCTCAAAGGGTCCTTGCCACTTTGCGAGTAATTTCGAGCTGGACGTGGGAAGTAATACAAGAACCTTGTCTCCCGGTGAAAATTGACGGAGTCTAGCCCCCCTATTGTACTGCTGTCTCTGTCTGTCCTGGGCCTGTAACAAATTCTCCAATGATAGCCGCCCCAATGTGTGGAGTTTTGTTCTCAGGTCCAGGACATACTGAATTTCGTTTTTGCTAGCGGAGGGTCCGTCCTCCCAAGTCTCCCTCAACACGTCTAACACCCCACGAGGCTGACGACCAAAGAGAAGCTCGAAGGGGGAAAACCCCGTGGAGGCTTGGGGGACCTCGCGTACAGCAAACAAGAGAGGATCTAGCCATTTATCCCTATTTTTGGCGTCTTCGTGAACGAATTACGAATCATGGTTTTTAAAGTACGATTAAAATGTTCGACCAGACCATCCGTTTGTGGGTGATAGACGCTGATACGAGAGCCCCCAATAATTATTAAACGCCCAATTTAACGCCCAATAATTCATAAAGCTCGCTAACCGTTCGTGACATAAACACCGTGCCTTGATCGGTGAGGATCTCCTTAGGGATCCCCACCCGGGAGATTAATGAGAACAGCGCGCTTGCCACACTCTAAGCCGAGAAATTGCGAAGCGGGACTGTTTCCGGGTATCGCGTTGCGTAATCTACCAAGACTAACGCAAAGTGATGCCCTCATGCTGACCGTTCTAATGGCCCGATGAGGTCCATACCAATTCGTTCGAAGGGGACCTGCATCAGCGGAAAGGGGCACAAGGGTGCTTTTGGGTTGGCCGGTGGATTAACCAACTGACATTCACGACAAGACGCACACCACCTGCGCACATTCTCGTGAATGCCCGGCCAAAAGAATCGGGCCATGAGACGGTTTAGTGTTGCCGTTTGCCCTAAATGTCCGGCCATCGGATTACATTGAGCCGCCTGGAAAATCATTTCCCGGCGGCTCTTTGGTACTAACAACTGGGTTGTATCTTCCTTTGCCTGGGCGTATTGGGTCACCCAAAACAACCTGTCTTTAATCATGCTAAAATAGGGGTAAGAGAGTGGTTGGTCCGGGCGGAGTACCTGACCGTCGATGGAACGGACCTTATCAAACGCTTGTTCTAGCGTCTCATCCTGGGACTGCTCTAGGGGGAAATCATCGCGTTCCGAGAGCATATATCTCTCTAGAGTGCTCTCTTCCCCTACAGCAGTACCCAGATGTCCCGGTACAGCATCTCCCACCTGAACCACCGCTGTCTTCCCCTGCTGCTTCTTTTGGCCCGGGTCCCCACAGCGCCATCAAGCCGGCCCAGGTTTTACCGCTGTCCCAGCGGCGGGAAGTGGGCCAAGGGATTGACGTGGGGATAGTGGTGCCACCAGAGCCAGGCTGGATAAGTGCCCAGCAGGCTTCCCCTTCAGAGCCGTCCTTCCGGCGGAACTGGTGTCCCCCGATCACCCGGACCTCCACCTCGGCGCTGGTCGGGGGGGCAGACCTTCTCGAGACCTGGGAGCGGGGAGAGGATTGGTAGAGGGGGAGGAGAGAGAGAGAGACGGGGGAAGAGAGAGAAACAGATGGGAGGGATTCGCCAACCCCAGAGCACGCCACCATGTGATCCTCCGCCAGTTGGTTGGCCTGGTCCAGTAACGTCGGGCGGTGGCACTGGACCCATTGTGCAGTCTTCTTGGGTAGCTTCCCAATAAACTGCTCCAGTACCACCTGATCGATAATCTTCTCGACGTCGCTTCCCCCGGCCATCAGCCATCTGCAGCAGGAGTCCCGGAGTTGTTGCGCCATCACGAAGGTCCAAACGGACTCTTCAAGGGTCAAGGACCTGAAGCGTTGTCGGTGCTTTTCAGGGGTCCGGCCGACCTGCTGAAGAATGATGCACCGTATATCTTGATAGACCAGGAGATTCGAGACTGGCAGCTGGTGGGCGGCGATCTGCGACTCTCCGGACAGCATTGGGATGAGACGCAGAGGCCAGTCTTCTTTGGGCCACCCCCGGGCCTCGGCCGACCTTTCGAACAGGTCCAGGAATGTCCTGTGGACCCATCTTTCCCGTGGCCAGCGGTGAGGCCGAGGTGGATGTTGTAGAGGGGGTGGCGGGAATCTCCCGGTCTAAACAGCTCTGGAACAACTCGTGGTCTTCCTGCTGGCCTTGGAGCAGCACCCGAGAGCGTTGCTCATGTTCCTCTTTCACGCTCAGCAGGGCTTGGTGTTGATCTCTCAGAAGAGCCGTGAGTGTCTAGATGATCTCCGCAAATGGCGATCCTGACGGGTTCTGCATGGCGGCGGCAGACTCCTTCTTCCCGGGTTTTCGGCACCAGTTTAACGAGGTTCAAAACAATGTGATAGGAAGAAGGAGACAGGGTCGGCGATACTGGAACTCGTACTGTGTTTATTACTCAGAATAATACAAAACAAGAAGCCGCGCACACAGCGCGTTCACCGTAGTCCGTGCTACAGCAATTCTCATTCACAAAATCGATCAGCTTCCCGGTTCACAGTTCTCAATCCACAGTTCTCAGTTCTTTGTCCACAAACTCTTTCCACGGCAAACAGCACGAGTTCCAGTCTGCTCTCTCTCTCCTCCATTCTCCCGCTGTGCGGCTTTTATCAGTCTCCCCACGCCAATCACTGCAATCAGACACAGGTGTTCATGATCTGAACTTGACCCACTTACTCACCGCACCGCTCTTTCACCCTTTCAAACATGCAGGCGCTTCATTGGATTGCTGTCAGCCAGTAAGATTGACTTAATTTTACACATGCTTCAGACACCACCATCTTACCTGAGCATTTCGAATGCAGGAATATTTTAATGAGAACATGAGCTGACTATAGTGAAGTGATCAGTGTGATTGATGTTCAAACTGGTTAGCAAGTGTGTTTTGTTTACGATCAATAGTAGCGCATCCCGCCAAGTGAGTAAAATAAGCAAGTAAATAGGAAATAAGCAAAGCAGAACACTGCGGGTCAAAACAGCAGTATGTGCGCAAGCTTGATCCACTAGTGTTTCTTCCACTAGCTCGTGGCCTGATTGGAGGTAGCTCGTCAAGGATAGCATCGTGCAGAAACGCACCCGCGAGTGGATGGCATTCTGCGCATGTATGCTGTTTTTTGCTCTCGTATCCTGTGCGCTATTTTTGAGACTAGATAAACACCGTAGGGCCATTCACATATTGTGTCTTTTGCGCTCTTAAGGTCGCTATTTCAAATGTACTGTAGGCACGCGGGAAGTGCTCTCATAATTGAAATGAATTTTGATTGTCGCAAGCGCACCGCATTTCATGTGTCAAGAACCAACCACCATTGAATGCTCAATAAACATGAAGGTTCGGGGTGCGCCCAAACGCTACCACTGTTTTTCTCTTCTCCGTGAATAAATCTTGTAGCAGACCTACTGAAAGCATTTTTCGGTAGTGAATATCTATTAGCTACTAAAACAACTTTGTCGTTGTGGAGAGCGCAGTGCATGGATGCTTAGCAATGACAGACGCCACGGGAAAATCGGCCTGATTTTTACTATTAATAATAAAAGATGAGCTTCTATACATGTGTGTGTATATGTATATATACATAATACATCATCCTTGAGATGGTCTTGATTGGAGTCCACCTGTGGTAAACTCAGTTGACTGGTTGTATAAACCCCTCATGGCTGATCAGACAGTACTGTATATACTGTATATAGCATGTCTGTGTCTGAGCGCAGGACGACTACAATCACGTTCACGGCGGGAAGTGGACGGTGGGTAACCTGCGCCTCTATCTGGAGAGCACTAGAGGACGGGACGTCACCAACCACCTGTTTGACCAGATCCACTGGATCATCGTCCAGTCGCTCAAAGCCGTGGCTGTAAGTCAAAACATCCACAGATCATCACCGCATCTGTCCGGCATGAGGATGAAGCGTTCGGATACGGAAGACTAAGACGAGTCATTCACAATAATTATAATAATAACGTGTTTCTGTTCTCGGCTGCAGCCCGTCATGAATAACGACAAGCACTGTTTCGAGTGTTACGGTTATGACATCATCATCGACGACCGGCTCAAGCCGTGGCTGATCGAGGTCCGATATCATCATCAGTTTTCTAATACTCTATTTATCTTTACTTATATCTGTATTTCTGCATTTAAACACTTTATTACAGTCTTTTAGTCTTTTTTAATACTTCTATTTAGTTTTAATATTACAGTACCTAATTTCTAATTTTTTGTATTGTGCTTCTTTCTTTTTTATTAAGTTTTTAATCATTTTAGTAGTTCAACTTAAACTTGTTTTATTTCATTTCTAGTTTTGGTTTCAGTAATTTAAGTTTGTTCTTCACCTAATATTTATATTAATCTCCATTTCAGTGACTGTAACGTACTGTTAATAGTTGTAGTCAGCTGTAACGGTGTGTGTGTGTGTGTCAGGTGAATGCGTCCCCGTCCCTTACCTCCAGCACGGCCAACGACCGCATTCTGAAGTACAACCTGATCAACGACACGCTGAACATCGTGACCCCGAACGGCGAGATCCCGGACTGCCGCTGGAACCGCTGTCTGCCCAAAGAGGCTCTGGGACACTATCAAGTGCTGTGAGTGAGTGTGTGTGTGTGTGTGTGTGTCTATCAAGTGCTGTGAGTGAGTGTGTGTGTGTGTCTATCAAGTGCTGAATCCACAGATCCTGAAGTTAGTTTAGGAGATTAGGCTTGGAGTGGAGTACGCATATGTAAATGATGTCAGGAGTTTTATTGAAATATGGTGTATTGATGATGTTTTATGATGATGTGACGGTTCTGAATTTTTTTTCTGTGAGTTTATATATGTTCTCATTTTATTTTTGAAATGTAAAAATTAATTTCTCTCTCTCTCAGATATGACGAGGAGCAGGCCCTGAGCGAGAGCGCTGACCTCAGGAGCCGGTCGGGTCAGTCGCTGGGGTCAAAGGGCAGCAGATCCGGCAGCGTGAGGCCACCGTTCCCCGCCACCTGGAAGTGAGACTGACAACACACGAGGCCTTCGCTGGAGACACTGCAGCTACTGAGTGTGTGTGTGTGTGTGTTTAGCCCATCTCAGTGTGATCACATGACCTTCGCAGAACTAGCTTCCACAAGGTTTTTTTGGCATTGAAAGTAAAGCTAGATATATTTCTAAAATAAACGCCGATCTTCACTTTGAGCTTCCTAACTAGATTAGCAATATACCCAAGTATCCTGCTCCAGTGGACACACTCCTTACCACTGCAAACTACACTAACAACACAAGATGGCGCTATATCCACTACTGCACAATGAGACCGCGTGCTCCTTCACGAACACTGTCTCTGACCCGGCTATAACATGGCTTTCCTGAGGGGACGCTCATCCAACACTGTTAAACTACAACACAGAAATCACCCAGACCGTCACTTTTAATACAGGACACCGCTGGAGATTGGGACTAAACAACATAGTACTGGAAAAAGCTGAATTTGCTTTATTTAACACTAAACACACAGATGAGCGAGCAGGTAAACGCGTACACACTCCCCAACACTGACTTTTGGAGATACTCTAGATAAGACACAGTCTCCATGCAACTCTTAGATCGGCCCTGGCCTGCTGATCTGGGCATTTATGACATTATTTCCCTTTATCTGTGCCGTTTTAGATTTTATATTTATCTGTGTGGGTTTTTTTTTTTAAATGTTTTAGATTTGATTTTATATTTTGAAATTTAATTTATTTTATTTTATTATTTTATTACTTTTATTGATGTACTATATATATGGTAAGGGATAATAAAAACCGAAACGTCACTATTAAAAAAGAATTTGCCTGATATTGTTCATGTTCAAAACAGCAAAATAAATAATGGTACAAAAGATTTTCTGTTGTAAATTAATGCTGGTCTTTTTTTATTTTTTTTTAAATTATCCCGAAAAATAAAATGTATCTCGGCATCAGATCATTGAGCATCAGATCATCATGTTAGAGTGTTTTCTGAAGGATCATGTGACACTGAAGACTGGAGTAATGATGCTGAAAATACAGGGACACTTCACCTCTGGAAAGATGAATGTGTGTATATAAAATGGGTCATTTATGTAGAAGAAATGTGAAATTAATTTTGTATTTGGAGATTTCTAGACTGAGAAAAGCCAGAAAATGTATTTTTGGCTTATGTGGATAAAAGACAACAACTCCCAGAATTCACTTGCTTCGCTGCCCTAGGAGGCCTGTTTCCGCCACAGAATGAAAAATAAAAATTTTGCAACATTTATCTCACAATTCTGACTTTTTTTCTCAGAATTACGTGATATAAAGTCTTAATTCTGTCTTTTTTTCTCGCAATTGCAACTTTATTTCTTTAACTTCATATCACATTTACACTGTATAAGATTATTAGGTATAATATCTTAATATTTGGTGTTATCTTATAATTGTTTTTTCAGTTTTGATGAAATATTTCATGTTTTTTGGTTTAATTTCTGCAATTTAAAAGGCAATTTAGCTGTTCAAGGCAGATTCCCACTGTAACATGCTCCGTTATCGTGTTTACACCATAGACTGTAAAAAAGTTTACACTAAACCACTGAAATATTCACTGTCTACTGTATAAATATTTGCTATGATATATACAAGACTGATAACTGTAAAATGTATAATATTTTATGTTTTTTTGTTTCTTTTTCTTTTTTTTAAAGTGGAACAATCCTGCAAATTTAGTCATTTTCAGAAAATAAAAACATTACGAATATTTAAATTAAATCAATATAAAAAATGAATGTAGTATTTCATTCTGCCACAGAGAGATTTGGTAAAAATAGTGACAGAGGTCGTGAGCGCGCACCTGCGCTCGCTGAGGGGATGTGAGTGTGACGTCAGAGAGGCGCGTCCCCGCTCCGCTCACAGCAGTCGTTGAATGTATCGATGAGAAACGGAGAAAGTCAGCGAGCGTCACATCATCCACAGACACGCGAGCGTTGGATCGGGACTGTCACACACACTCAGGTAAGTTAACGATAAAAACATCGCGTGTGCTGTGATTCAGAGCGCGAGCGGCACTTTACACACACACACTCTGCGCAGTCTGAGGAAACTTTCTGACGCGTCCGATGCTGATCGATCATCGGATCAAACTCTGTCACTCACACACACACACACACACACTGCGAGCCTTCAGACGCTCGTGTCTCCGTCCACAGCGCCGGGTGTGTGTTTGTCTACACGCGTACTCGACACCGACAGCTGTGTGTTCACAGGGCGGGGCAGTGTGGGGCTTTTCCGCGGCTCGTGTTGACTCCTTCTGGGTCTTTAACCCGGTTATTCTGATCGATCATCTGTCGCTCTGACGTGATAACGTTTCGATATGACGTCACTGACCGTTCTGATCTTCCTCAGGAACTTCACAGTGTTGTGTATATTTATTTACAAATGTGTGTTTGAACTGATTTAACCTGGTGGAAAGCTGGACAGGACCGACCGCTTATGGATGGTTTATTATTGTCATGTAGGGAAAGTACATGAAAACGATTTATTAGCTAGAGTTATATGGGGAAACATGTGTTGTAACACTTTTAGTGTCCTTGTGACATGTTGTTTGTTTGTTTTCTTGAGTTTGTTCAGATTTACTGGACAGAACTTCATCTTTAACACATGGCATAAACAAAACTGTACAGGCACTCATTTAACTCTATCAGAAACACATGAGTAACACATGAATACAACACATATCTTATGCTTCTGCATACACACATACAGCTATAGTTGAAATCTGAGACAATAGCTGAGTTAAATACTTGGATCATCGACCTGTAAACAGAAGTTGGGATCCTCCTGTCATAATCTGTTTCTAAACTTCCTGAGTTGATCTAAACGCCGTCTTGTTTTCTTATGTTTCACATTTCCCTGGAATGAGAGTTTGTTATCAGTAATTATTCCTAAATATTTAAAAAGTTGCAACTTGCTGTACCTTTACACCAGTTATAATAACTTGAATGCATAATTGAACAAGACTTTTAATATCCTCAAAACAGGTTGAACTAGGGATGCAGCGATTACCGGATTTCACAACTAACCGCGATTTAAAACGTCACGGTTAATTAATCGTAAAGACTTTGCTACACCGTGTATTCTGCGCGGGCAACTAACACAAAACGAAAACAAAGTTACACCAGCGGTGCACCAGCTTAAAGTGCTCATCATTCACTATGGCAGAGGGACTAAGCAGCGGCGCTCTATTTCCACCGGAAACCCCCCCCCCCCCCCCCCCGCCTCAAGTCAGCAGTGTGGGAGCATTTTGCGTACACAAAGAATAACAAGGGTATAATAGAAGACGACGGATCGCCTGTCTGCAAAACTTGCCGTAAAAAAGTTTCCGTTTTTATTTTTTTTAGTTAACAACATTTTTTCACAGACAAAAACGAGACGAGAAACTAATAAAAACTAGACGCAAATGTTAGATAGTGATGATCTGGGGAGCGATCCAGTCAGAACTGATGTCCTGTGTGATGCGCACATTTGTACTGTTGGTCTACCCTGCGGTGCCAAAACATGTTAAAAAAAATGTAAACGTCTGGGAGAATGAGTAGAGCAGACATAGTCTACAGATCTGAATAAGAGTGACGATGCAAAAAAAGAGCTGTATTCGGTACGGTTTTCTGTGGGCACAAACCCGACCCGACGCGTGCAGGCTTGCTCATAGACACATACAGCGCGTGGGTACTCAACTGAGCTCTCTTTCGTGTCTGAATAGACAAATACACACAACACAACATTATGTCTAAATGTCCGGTTTGGACAGTATTCATGTAAATGACGGTTATGTCTTAAGCAGTTGTGAGTGCACCGTGTGCATCAAGGCAAGGCAAGGCAAGTTTATTTATATAGCACATTTCATACACAATGGCAATTCAAAGTGCTTTACATAGAAGAAATTAAAATAATCAAAAGAAATCAGAATAATTAAAACAGTTTAGAATAAAAAATAAGAAATAATGAAAAATAAAAATTATGATACAAATAAAATACAGTAAATTAAAACAATTTAGAATAAAATGAAGTGCAGTAACAGTCGGACGAACAGTGGCACAGTGCTCATTCAGTAAATGCACAGCTAAACAGATGTGTTTTGAGTCTTGATTTGAATGTGACTACTGTAGGAGCACACCTGATCTCTTCTGGAAGCTGGTTCCAGCATAATAGCTAAAAGCAGACTCTCCATGCTTAGAGTGAACCCTTGGTATTTCTAGCTGATGTGATCCTAATGATCTGAGTGATCTGTTGGGTTTATATTCAGTGAGCATATCTGCAATATATTGAGGTCCTAACCCATTAAATGATTTATATACCAGTAATAATACTTTAAAATCAATCCTAAATGTAACTGGCAGCCAGTGTAAAGACCTGAGGACTGGTGTGATGTGTTCATATTTTCTGGTCCTGCTCAGAATCCTGGCAGCAGCGTTCTGTATGAGCTGCAACTGTCTTATGGTCTTTTTGGGAAGGCCAGTGAGGAGGCCATTACAGTAATCCACCCTGCTGGTGATGAAAGCATGCACAAGTTTCTCTAAGTCTTGACTGGAAACAAAGCATCTAATTCTTGAAATATTTTTCAGATGATAGTATGCTGATTTAGTTATTGCTTTGACATGACTATTGAAACTAAGGTCTGACTCTAGTGACACACCAAGATTCCTGACTTGATTTTTAGTTGTTAGACCCCTAGCGTCAAGGTATGCATTCACCTTGAGAACTTCATCTTTGTTTCCAAATGCAATAACTTCAGTTTTGTCTTTGTTTAACTGCAGAAAGTTTTGACACATCCAACCGTTTACTTCATCAATGCATTGGCACAGGGAGTTAATGGGGCTGTAATCGTTAGGCGATAGGGCTAAGTAGAGCTGTGTGTCGTCTGCATAGCTGTGGTAGGCTATTTGGTTCTTTTTCATTATTTGGCTCATTGGGAGCATATACAGGTTGAATCTATGCGGATCCAAATGCATCAGTGCATTTGGATCCGCATATCATTGGACAAGATCCGACTTCTTAAAGCGACAGTGTAAACCTAATGCAACAAAAGAAAAGAGAAAAGCATTCACTGTTTGTTAATAGCTTTAATAAGGATTAGTTATATTCATACAAATAAATATGTCTGCTTGAAATAATAAAGAATAATGTATGCAAGTAGTTATAAAGAAAGCATATATCATTCATTGAAAAGAAGACTGTGTTTTAATTTAAGTAAAGTGGTTTTATTTTGTTTTGTTTTTGTTATTGTTTTTCATTTTATAATTTGTACCATGTTGTGGCAGCAATAAATAACACAATAAAATCTAGTGTTGAGTGTTCATGTACATTAGTAGTGTTGTGGAATTAACTGATGCATAATAATCGTGATAATCGTTAAACCATGATTATTTCTCAGACAATAATCGTACTTACAAAATCTGTAATCGTTGCATCCCTATACACATCTTCTTCATGCTGTCCGAAGACAAGAACTACAGGCCAATCGTCATCGACGCCCTAGCCCGCAGTACAGCGCTGGTCAATGGGTGTGGCTTTCTACTAGAGATCTGAGACTTCGACTTCCTTGCCGTAAACTCAGTCCCAGATATGTTGGTCCATTTCAAATAGTGAAACAAGTTACCCCTGTGTCTTTTCGCCTGGATTTACCTGCTGATTACCGCATCTCTCCTACTTTTCATGTATCCCTTCTGAAACCTGCTGTGGGTCCGAGGGGAGTGTCGGAAGCGGGAGTCACAGCCCCAGATCCTGCACCGCTCCTGATCGACGGCGAGGAGGCGTACCGTGTGCACGAAGTGCTGGACTCCAGGCGCCGGGGTAATGTTCTCCAATATCTGGTGGACTGGGAGGGGTACGGTCCGGAGGAATAATCTTGGATCAACGCCAGTGATATTCTGGACCCATCGCTCACCGCAACTACCCGGAGAAACCGGCCCCTCGACCTCGTGGAAGACCCCGGCGTCGTCAACCTTCTCGCCTCAGGAGCTGCTCGCAGGAGGGGGGCTCTGTTACGGAGCAGGCTCCCGCTCCGCCTCCTCTCAGCCACAAGAGGGAGCCGTCACCGGAGTACTTAATCTTAGCAGGACTTCATTTACCATAATGCACCACCCCTGGGACTGATTACACACACACCTGAACCTCATCGGACTTCCTATTTAAGCCACACTCAAACATTCACTCAGTGTGAAGTATTGCATTGCCACGGCTGTAATGACTGAGCGGTTTTCCCTGATCTGCCTGTCTCGTGTACCGACCTTGATCTGTTCTTCCACCCTCGCTAGCCTGCTGCCTGCCCCGACTCGGATTGCCTTGGATTATTGTTGTCTGCTGCCTGTCCTGATTCTCTGCCTGTTATTTGAACATCCTCTGTGCTTGTCCTGTGATAACCCTGTTCTGCCGATCTCTGACCCTTGCCTGTCTGACCTCCCTTTAATAAAGCTGCTAATGGATTCAAATATGTCTCGGGCTTCGTTACAGATATAGAGTTTATAGAGTATAAAAATCATAACACTATGTTGATTATGTCACTGTGGGTGTTTTTTCTAGTGTGGATCATGAAGGAGAGATCAGGATTACAGCAGGACCACGAAAATGTATGTCTACACACACACACACACACACACATGCATACACATCTGGTTCACTATCTTTGTGGGGACTCTCAATAGACGTAATGCTTTTTATACTGTACAAACTGTATATGCTATTGCCAAAACTAACCCAACCCCTAAATCAACCCATTACGCAAAAGTTCACTAATGTTTGCCACCTTCAGGCGAAGCAAAATAAGGGACACCCATATAAGTGTATTCATACACTTACGTATGTATATATACACTTTTTAAATGCCATACATTGTGTATGACAGATAAAATCATTTATTATGCATATGTGATTAATATTTATAAATGATAAATAAATAACATTAATTATAATCTATTAAAAGATCTTTAAAGATAATTACCTGTCTACCAAGCTCTGCAAATGTAAGGAATATTATAGTTAAGAGATTATATAAAAAAGCTGTTATATTTTTATCCCTCTGTAACCTCTAGATACTTCTAAAACATTTCTATAATCCTCTGCAATTGCCTTTACCTTTAGATTAAATATGAACGATGTCGATCCAGGGACCTCAGCGGCGTGTCTTAAGGCGGGCTTCAAGCGCATCATTCTCCGCTCGGGATGCGCATAATCGCTTTGTGCCGCACTGTACTGAGCCTTTCATATCATAATGCAGTGACGCAATGACGGATTATTAATTAATTTATCTTTTTGATTTTTGTTATCTTGTTTTTCATTCATGTATTTTAGAACAATACAAAGAGCAATGTGTATTATTCACTAATCTAGTTTATAATAGCATTTTTTGTCATAGATTATGATCATATATTTTGGGGAATTGTTGTTTATCTTTATAATGAAGTTGTCTGTATTAAGTAGATTGTGTTTAACACACACAAGAGTGATTATTAGTTTAACACACAGAGTTATAGAAATTCTACTTGATCTCCAAAAAAAAAAAAAAAACTGCACTGGTATCAGATCGGTATCATTCGATACTCAAAATTTTTGGTATCGGATCGGATCGATTCTGAAAAAGATGGTATCGGTGCATCCCTAGTAGTGAAGTTTGAAGCAAATTAGGTAAAAAAAAATAAGAGGATTATTTGAAAGTATTTTGAAAGTGACACACTCCCTGTAGTCAGTTGGTGGCGCTATAACCGGGCTCGTATATATATATATAGTCATACACACACACACACACATAAATAGAGACACCAGCCCCCACCCTCCCCTCCCCTCCCCACACAGACACACACACGGAATGGCTGGGAGAACTCTCTCTGTCTCTCTCTGAGACAAAATCCACTTTCGAACTACAATATCTGACTTTCTGTTGGTTTGAGCTTATTATTGTTAATTAGAAAGTTGTATGGCTTGACTAGAACAATATACATGCCAAGATTTGTAACTGTCAGTAAAACTAACTAAATTATAACACACTTTATGTGTCCTTTTTGTGTCGTAAAATTCATTTCCTCGCCACGGCCAAACCGTTCGAGATATCAAAAATCAGTCTGGAATTTAGCATCCTCAATGTCTTGACTTCATGCACACTGACTTTGGTCGTGATTGAATAAATGACCTAGGAGAAATACATCAAATTACAACGCATGCGTTTACCAAACAAGCCATAATAGCCGACTTCCTGTTGAGCTGTTGTAAAATTTTGAGCACGAAAGTTGTTCAACCCAATGAGATCTTTAAGTTTACAGAGTTTCATTTTAATTCATGCAAGCATGTTTGATTTGAAAAATGGCGTTTGTCAGCTCCAGTTTGTATCCAGCCTCACACGGAGACTTATAATAAAACGACGCGTTTTATTCACATCAGATACACATTGTGTAAGTACTGTAGCTTAACATTTGACCCTTTTCTTCTCCCAGTTCACCAGCCACTTACTATCATGTATTTCGTGAGAAGTGGAGGAATTGACGTTATAAAGCAGACAGATCCGATTCTCTGAACTGAAAAAGAAACTAAAATGTGGAACAAGTTCCAGATGTGGGGTTTTCCTCAGTGCGTAACTTACATTACACAGGTATCTGTAAATGTTGATTTTTCTGCCAGGAGTGGATGAGCATTATGCAAGCGAGTCTCCTTTAAACTTGAGCGTGAGACTCACGCAATTGACCCTTTTCACGTGCTCTCACACAGAGAAGAATCATGAAGCAAAGAGGACACCGACAGACAAGACAGAGCAGGATACTTTTGATACAAAACAAATTATCAGCTCTCAGATTCTGTCAATTTTATTACAAAATTCAAAAAATAAGTACCATTTTGGCGCTTGTAAAAGTGACGTGACAGACACTGTAGCGCCTCATTTCATGGGCATGTGAATAATCATCTGTTACTCTTCTTTAATACAAGCATGAATTACCAATAGGTAATTTTAACATTTTTAAATAAATCGATTGATCAGGGTTTTTCAACTGCGGAAAAAGGTCCATAAAACAGCTGGAGAACAATGTCACATAACGTTACATTTACCTCTGGAAATCCATTAAATGACCATATAGGCTAGACAAAATAGCTATATAGAGAAGTGTTGTGTTAAATATGTCCACTATCAGTGGCGTAACTTTATTTTAAAAAGTGGGTGGGACATGTGTGTAAATGAATGAATCACGTGACACGTGAATAAAAACATAGATCCGACTTTACAACATGTCCAGTGGCAGTGGAAATAGCCTATACAGAAAGTCCTGTAAAATTAAACGAATAAATTGACCTAATAATATGAATAAAAATTATATAAACAAAAATATACATAAAAGTTTTAAAAGTAAATTAACTAGGCCAGAATTTTGATAACTGATTTTTTTGCGGAACGCGCACGATTAAAATTTAAATTGGCTTATAGCCTCTCCATTGTACACACAAACTGCTATACAATTAAACGAATAAATGGGCCTAATAATATAAATAAAGATAAAAAAAAGTGTATAAACAAAAATGTAAAAAAATAAATAAATAAAGGCCTACATAAACATTTTAAAAGTAAATTTAAAAATTAAATTAACTATTAGGCCAACATTTTATTGAACTTTTGCACAGCGCGCACAAATAAAATAAAATTATGCTTATATCAATTGTGCCAAAAAAATTCTGTAAAATTAAACGAATCAATGGGCCTAATTATATATAAATAAAAATATACAGGCTATAGGCCTATACTGTAGGCTACATCAACGTTTTAAAAGTATGCTAAATGAACTATTAGGCCAAAATTCGTATAACTGAACTTTTGCGCAGAGTGCACATGGATTACAATTTAAATGGCTTAGCCTATGTTGTTAGACCTTTTTTTAAAAAAATAAATAAATAAAAGAAAGTAAGAAAATGAATTGCTTTCCTAATCTACAGTTCTTTTCAAGAACACAAGTTTGGACAATATCTGAGGATTCAGACTCATGCGGTGGTTGCGGAGAAAACCCTCTGCCAGACTCGTGGTGTGAGGTGAGCGGAGCGAAATTGGAGCGGGAAATAGGGCGACGACGCTCCGTCCTTTTAAAGATACCCCTCTGCGCTCTGTCCAAGATCCGCCCGCTCGCTCAGACTCCACTCCGCTCATATGATCTGCACCGGAACGAACAAATAGTCTCCGAAACGGATTGAAGCGCGCATGCATGTGAAGACTGTGCGTGAGCCACGAGATACACTGTAACCGCGCCACCGATCGCAGGCGGCAAGGAGCACTTTGATCACTTGATTTAAAAAATAACATATTTCAGGGCTAGATCGCTTCTTTTATTTTACAAACGAATGAAATGAATGGTCTGCCAGTTGGAGATGTTTTATTTATTTCTACTGTTAGCTATCCGTGCCGCGAGAGCTTTTAAAAAGTGGTGGGGACAATATCGACCATGGCAAAAAGTGGTGGGGACATGTCCCACCCGTCCCACCCGCAAATTACACCCCTGTCCACTATAATAAGCAATTGTACTGGTCAGACAAAGTGTAACATCTAGATGAAGTCAAAGCATTGAAACATACACAACTAAGGTTATTTAATAAACTGCTCTTTTATTATCATCATTTTTGTCACCTGCTTCTGTTCTTCCCTGACTTTCTCAGTCAAACGCTCAGGCTGATAGAGAACTTACAGTATATCTTCAGGCAAGGGTTCAGTGTCCAGCGTCGAATCTATCTCTGAAATTTCTGACTTGGTGTTACGTCCTGTAGTATTTTGGGAGGGTTGTTTTTTTTTGTTTCTTCTCTCTCTTTCCGCTATTGTCTCACAGGTCCAGTGATTGGATGATGTTCCTGCCAGTCATCGAGTTCACCAGACACCCCAAGAACCAATCAGAAACTAGTGGGCGTGTATAAAGACCCAGTTACGACGCGAGCGCGGGAGAGCGTTTTCGTTTCTCCTTTGTTTGGCTCTCTTGTATTTTTGCTGTTATTTGCTCTTGCTGGTTCTCATTTAGTTTTGTGTGTTAAAGTTTACTCTGTTGGAACTGTACTTTTAGTTACGCTGTTTTACTGCGTTTATACTGTGGTCCGATTCTTGATTTTTCCTTGAGCTTATATTCGATGCATAGTGATGGGACCAGGTTAGTACATCACGTGATTTACATTTCACAACACGTAGAGTTAAATTGTTTAACACACTAGTTTACGAGCGAGTGCTAACCTATGTATTTATGTTTGTTTGTTAGTGTTGTTAGTGGCGTCTTACGCTGAAGATTTTTTCTTTCTCTTGTTTTCTTTACTTGAGGTTAGTGTTTGTACTGGGGTTTAGTTAATGTGTTTGTTTTATTTATTTATTTTCTTCAGCACCGCTCTTGTCCCTCACTTTGTAATCGTTAATCTTTTATGTTGTATATAATTTGTAAATAGATGTTTGTTTGGATTTGATTCACGGTTTATTGTGTTATGGGTGTCTTGTTACATCAAACAACTTTACTTACTAAAAGCAAGTACACATTCAGTTTGGTCTTTGTCTGTTTCTTAATTTATTACATCATATTTCCTCAATAGAGTAAAAGTATATTACTTTAAACAATATTCTATTGGATTTATTTTAATTTTATTTTGTATATGTTACGTCCCATAACCTCTAGATGCCAAATATTATGTGGACGTAACACTTAAAGATCCATCCGATCTAACATTTTGGCATGATGTAACACCATCCACAGTCCAAAGATTTGGAAAGCTCAAATATATTTTATTAATATTCTGGCCATCTCTGATCATGTCCTGCTCACAGACTCAGTATGAATGTCATAATGCTGCAAACGCTGGTCTGAGATCAGAGAAACCTGACAGTGCTGTCATCTCACAACATATTGACATTGAGAAACCTGTGTTGCGCAATCACTGAAGCTCGTTAAGTTCTAGAGGCTTTATAAAAATCGTGTAAGTGTGGTTGTGTCATTGTCCCTCTACATGTGTTCATGTTCTGTGGGCAGTAAAGGTCCATCGGCTTTTATTTCCTAACACTTTTCCCTGGGACGTGTGTGTGTGAGAGGTGGCGAGTGCAGTTAGCATAAAGCTGCTGGACAGAAGTTGCATGCGTTAGACAATACTTCACAACCCTGCAAAGATGCAGGCAGGAAGCAGAAAACCTCAAAGACAGGAACCGTAGACAGCTCACAGACTGCAAACTAAAACAGGGCGACAGAGAGACGAAATATTTGACACTGGCATAAATCTCACATCACGGTAAGTCTTCAGGAATTAATCTTCAGTAATATAATGACATCGAGATCTGGGCATTCTGCTTTTAGTTTAGATTAATTTACAGATATTTTACAATCTGAAATATACAGAGGTGGAAAGTAAACATGTACATTTTAAACACTTCCGCTCTTCTGTAGGCCAGGCGTTGATTCACAGACGATCAGCTTTGGTGAGAAGATTGATTATTTCTAATAGATTTATTTTTGATGGCTACAGAAAATCTATAGTCTCCAATTAAAGTGTCTGGAAGATATAGTGTAAAGGAAGAAGCCAGAGTAAATAATATGATAAATGATTTGATGTTTTCTATTTTACCTATGTGAAAATGCTCAATAAAAATATGGACCAGGAAGTTTGAATTAGTTTAAAGTAGTTTGAAGTTTAAATTACTTTAAAGTTGTAAAGCTCCTTTTTTGAAAACATGTTGTCTATTAGGATACACATAAAATAGCTTCTTACATAAATTAAAATTGCCAAAAAAAAAAATGTTATACAGCAAACACTGGAATGAAGAGTAGAACAATTATCTGCATTAGAAACAACGAGCAAATAATAAATAATTTTTTTCTAAGAAAAAATCCACAATTAAGGCAACAGGACAGGAGGCAACAACTTAATATAAGCCCATATGACAGTTTTGGGGACTTTTGTTTGTTTTGCATTAGCATTTCCTCAGAGCTCTAACTTAATAATTATCATCAACTGGAGATATGTCCACCTGAAACAAGTATAGGGCTACAGGTCTTTATTTTCCAGATTATTTCCACAGACGCATCTCCTGCTTTCTTTCATGGCATGATTAATTTTATTAAAACATAAAATTAACTCTGGTAAGTTGTAATATGCCGTGCCATAAGGGAAGCCCTGCTAGTAAAAACACCGTGTCCCTTAATCATGAAGATTATGATCATTTTTTCTTTATATCGACCACCACGCACACTCACGAACTGACTGAACGCTGTGTTATGTGTGTGTGCTGTGCACCAGTCTCGTGTGATGATCGTTTGACAAAAGTCTGGATGTCATATTTGGCGCGTGCACCCTCGTGCAGCGGCACTGCAGCAGAGCGTGAGAGACGCGCATATGTTCTGGATTCTCCTGCTATTAAAAAAGATTGCTATATCATCACATTAAGTTGATAATGGGCTCTATGCACGGCGGTATTTCCGGCGAAGGATTAAGGATGCTCGATAACTTCCGCCGATCGTAGAGTCCAATGCAATACCGAGAATTTATATTGAATTTTATACTCCATGGTTATAATAAAGAAACGTTAGTCACAAAAACAGATAAAACAGGCACCCCTCGTTGTGTTTATGCTTCTTTTTAAAATTAGATTAAGTAAACATAACTATATATAAAATTACATCTAAACGTATGTACGTTTCGTTTCAAAGACGGGAGGACAGTAAATTTTGAAGACTCTGCCATAATCCCGTTTTCCTCGGTTCTCCTCCGCTTAAATCTCCACAACCGGAAATGGACGAGCATCCTTGCGTCAAATGCGGAACTTATGCGTGCATATAGCCCATTAAGTGCAGACAAAAACAGCCCTCAGTCCGACGGCCAGTCCGCGAGTCTAATCTTCTCTAATTGCAATTCGTTTATGTCAGATGTCTTTTTTGACAAGGCTACAATTTTTCAACACGCCAAAGTGGCTATTGGGAGTGAATGCAATACCCGCCACGCGTAAAATCCATCCACATTTGGCGGGTGTGTTAATGTCAAGCCCAGGTAGTGAGTGAAACTGTTTGCATTGGTGCCGCAAATCTGTCAGATAATGAACAGCAAGATCATGGAGGCATTCAAGATACTGTACAGTGCAGAACTTACTAGAGCACATAGACTGAAGCATATCTCCATGGATTATGCGGCTGACACTCGGACCCTGAAGTTAGGCACGTCATGTTCTTCCAGGTCGCAGATTTGGGTTGCTGGGCGCCAACATGTCCAGAACAACCAACACAGTCTCATGAAAGTGCATATCTATACCACGATTGTCATTTCTCGTGGCATTTATACGCCAAAAATGTTTTTTGCGTGCATATGCTACGCACTGAAAACCCCCTGGGTAGGTTTAGGGGGGAGGGGGTGGGGAGTTTCACGAGTACTTATAAAAAACTGGTTCTATTAGTTTAATGAAAAAGTTCTGGTATAACAGATTTAAGTTCTGAAGAAAAGAAACCCCTCCACAGTCCTTTATGAAAGTACAGAACTGAAAGGAGTTTCAAAGTAACTTCTGCTCAAGACAGTTCAAGTTCAGTGGAGGAACAAGAAACATCTTCATCATTATTCATGGTTAGTAAATACTACTTCATAAAATACTGGCATGTATAGATTTATCAGTGTTATGAATCCACATCACATTGATCTAGTCTTATCAAACAGCACTGACACATTGTGTAACATTTTAGATTGCAAACAAAACTCAAAGCAATTATTTGATTTTTTTAAAGTAATTTTAGCAGATTTAAGGAACACAGCTTTCTGAAGCCTTGTATGTCTCAAATTAGACAGTATCGCTTTTTTCTCTTTAGAAATACACACATTCTCATCTAAAAACCTTTATTCGATGTCGTGGAAGTGTTGGCTGTCACAGTCTGCCGTCTTCACCTGTCTGTCCCGTCATCTGCACTACACTTCCCAGGATCCTCTTGTCTCCACACCTGAACTCACTCCCTCATCAGCATCAGCCTCCCGTTCAGCGTCCTGTATTCATCTGTTTCACCTGTTTTCACCCCATTTAGCTTCATTCATCTGTGTATTTAGTTCTCCCTCCTTCAGTCTGTCTTTGTCGGTCAATGTTTCATGTTACCCGGTATTACCCTGTCTTCCTGCCTGAATCTGTATTTAGTTATTAATAAATCGGTGTATTGGAGCTTCGTGGACTCAGCCTGTTCTTCTGCCTGCACCCACACCCCGTGACATTGGCAAGCACTGAGTGATGATCCAAGTGAAGTTTTATTGGTAGTACAATCCAAAGTCGTAGTCCATTAAACAGGCAGAAGATCACCACACAGAAAATCAGTCCAATCAAACAGTTCCAGAGGGCAAGACAGAAACGAGAAAACCAGGACACGGGCAGATTTCAGAAACCAGGAACACACTCAAAAAAATGGCACATTGGTTGAACATGATTTAATCGTGGACAGTGGTTCCACGTGATTACACCACATTATCTTAACAACAATGGATGATGTTCAACCAGCCATAGGCGGAAATCGCGGGGGGGTCGGGGGGGTCAGGACCCCCCCTATCTGAGGGTTGTCCCCCCCCAAAAAAAACATTAAAATATGTGTATTGTAAATAATGTAATGATATGTTCTTAAAATAATTAAGAAATAAAATAACACAAATGCAAACGGGGCAATATCGAAAAAAGCTTTCTAAACATTTTGAGACCCCCCTCCCTTGCCTCACAGTGCATTGGTCCACTGCCTCCGTCCCTTTTACCTCAGACACACACATTCCGGTGGCGGGAGAGAAAAACATAGTTTTTGAGTAGTTGTGGAACTCCAGTAAAGGGGTCGCACACCGGACGAGAAGCGTCGCGTCGCGCAGCGCCACATCTTTACAATTCGAACACATTATTACGCGCCGTTCGGCGTCTGTCCGCGGCGCCCAGCGACGGCTCAGGACCGTGTTCAAAACCCTGCTGCGCCACAGAGCGCCATTTACATAGTTTTATATACAATTTAAATTATTTTTGTCTCAAATCGGTGCTGACGGATCCTGCCCTATGCTGCAATATGCATTTAGTTTTGCATTTATTTACAGAAATCAGCTGCTTGAATGACAATTGCTGGTGTTATTGGATTTTTCAGGTGAGATTCTCAATTCATTCAGTGAACGGATGCTCTGAGGTAAAGTTTTCAGACTGCAGACTCAGGAACGATTGTTTTAAATTGTACAGTACAATAATAACTTAGAACAGACATTATCTTCATGTCATTAAACATTACAATATTGCTGGCCATACACTGATGAGAAAGTCCGGGTGCGCTGTGCATTTAGATTGTAAAGCTTTCACTGTGATTTAGTTGGATTATATCATTTAATATAGTTAAAGTATGCGTCAATGAATGAAATGAAATCGCTGCGCTGCGTGAGGAGAGTATGTAAACAGATTCGCCGCTGGCTTAAACCAGAAAGAAATTTTAAGAAGTATAATGAAATGGTCTCCATGCTACACTAATAATAGTAGTAAGGCTTTCCTCTGTATTTTTTTTTTGCCTGTATTATTGGTGTCCCCTTCAAAATTTGCTCTTGAGAATGGTTATGTTTATTGTCCCCCCCAACATTTTGATGAAATTTTCGCCCCTGCAACCAGCTTGAAATATTTGTGTTCATTTAACATGAACAGATGACATTCACTAAACATGATTTAAACACTTATTTTTAACTTGAATTAATGATTTTTATTGAACTTCAATTAATCATGTTATCTTAAATGTATTCCTTGATGTTAAGCCGATATGTTTATATCACTTCCAAAGAATCCCATTTAGTCAAGTTACTACTATGTTATAAATTAATGAATATCACTCGTTTTCCACATAATTCAATGATGACTACAGAGGCAGCAAATATGTAATAAATTATTTTTACTAGGGAACAGCTTAAGCAGGTGTCACACTTTCAAAAACATTTCAAACACTTACAACACATTAAGCCAGAATTAAGCCAAAAAAAAATAATAATTTAAAATACTCTATGGATTTTTTAGCGGCCTCTAGCGGTGATGTTTCAGAATGCAACAAGAGTGCTCGTGTGCTTGTGCGTGCTCGATCTGAAGAGTGAGCATTCACTACCGGCCACACGGAGACTTTCAATGCACCGGCGAAAGCATCACTCAACATGCTGGAAACTAATGTAAACTCCCACTGCAGTTAATAGCCTACTTTTATCAGCTTGACGTTGAACTAATGCTCTGTGCTCGTACCATGATAATGTTACAATAAACTGCATTTAGCCGAAATGTGATGTTATCTAGCATAAGCCATTTCACTAACTATTCGTGTATCTTTCACAATCAGCAATGTCAACATAGGTGAATGTACAGTATAATATGATAACGAAAACGGTTATTGAACTAAACTGAACAGTTTCAGTGTATCAGTAAGATCGTAGGAAGTAACATTCCTGTACTGAACATGTCTGGAAATATGTATAAACAATATGATAGTAGTGGATGAGTGACGTTAGTTAGTAGATCTAGTAAATAAAATAAGTTACATCCTAAAGCACCGACTTTTTGTTATACTGGAACATTCTTTTGTATTCATTTCATGTTTCATGTAGTTTACCTGGCTGTTTCACTAGAGTTTACTAATATATGTTGTCGATGTTGATCCACGTTTTCGTCCGGAGTCGATCAGATTAACGTTTTGCCTGACGAGCTTCAGCAGATAAAACTTTTTTTTTTGTTTTTATATTTATGTGGAGTTTGTGTTGGAGTCTGTGTTGTGCTGGAGGCAGGACGTTTTGGGGGGTTATCAGACTCCATGTCGTCAGCTGAAGTGCCATTGGTCACATAGACTGTAGGATAGAGAGGCTCGGGAGCGCGCATGCACGTCACATCCGATGGATTACGCAGAAAATCCAACCTGGAGACCTCACATATAAATATGAATATTGGCCTTCAGAGGTTATAGCAAAACCTGAAAAGTGGATCAAAGTGTGATTACAACCCCTTCAAATGCAGGCAATAAAAAAAGGATTTATTTTATAAAAAAAGTTCCATATGTAAGCAATAAGGTACGAGAGGCTGTGCTGTATCGTGAATAAGTAATGGCTGAAGGGCGTTGTTAGGCACGACGCGAAGCGGAGTAACCGTTACTTATTCACGATACAGCACTTGCCTCGAGTACCTTATTGCTTTTATAAAACGGTTGCCACACAATATTGCAACTTTCATGTAGTTAAATCAATAAAAACATTCCTTCCGCTAGAAAAATATAGTCCCTGACTGTGAACAACAATGTTCCAATGTGTAATATGCAGGAAAGCTCAAATAAAAACAACAAACCATTCTCAAACTTTGTCTCATTCTTTTTATTTTTTTACAACACAAAATTTGTGAAATTTCCTTACAGAAATAGGCATAGCTTATCTCTCAGCAAACTAAAAAAAAAAAAAACACAAGGGCACATATTTTGATAGATAACAGTTAGGTCTTTAATCTAGTTATTAATTTAGTTGCTACCCAGCTAACAAAAAAAGGTCCCCAGAACGTCCCCTAAATGGCCTGTGCGAACGTCCCCGCGAACGTCCCCATGTGGAGTCCGCTTGATGTCCCGCGGACCTTCACGAGGACGTCCTCCGGACGTTCAAGAGGACGTTTACAGGACCACCAGTGGTCATTCGGGACGTTTAAGGGACTTTTGGGATACATATTTTGGCAGGTCGATACGGTCTGAAAAAATCTGTATCCCACTATAACTTTTGTCAGGAAACAAGAAATGTGTCCATATTCACTGCTGTTATTAGACATGATGTACAGTATTCACAAAATAAAACACTTGATGATAGGACATCATCTGTAGATTTTAGGGGGGATACATATTTTGGCAGGTCGAAAATACGGTCTGAAAAAATCTGTATCCCACTAAAACTTTTGTCAGGAAAAAAGAAATGTGTTCATATTCACTGCTGTTATTAGACATGATGTACAGTATTCACAAAATAAAACACTTGATGATAGGACATCATGTAATGACTCACGGAACACGGAAGAATCCATTTGCAGCTTTATTAAACAATGTCGTAGAGGCAGGGTCAAAACGAGGCAGACAGAGCAATGCAGGCAGAGCAATGGGATAATCCAGATAGCAGGCAGAGTTCGGGGCAGGCAGCAATAAACACAATCCAAAGACAGTCCAAGATCAGGCCAGGCAGATAACACTCGTAGAATAATCAAACAGTCCAAAGTCAAAACTAGAAACAGGGAATAAACGCTCAGAAATGATCACCGGGGCAAATCAAGACTTCGCGCTGGTGTGGTGTGTGAAGGTAGCTTTTATGGGTGTGTGCAAATGCAGTGCAGGTGTGAGACGCAATCAGTTCCAGGTATGAGGCATGATGGGAATTTGAGTTTAAAGCCAATGATCAATATTCCGGTGAAGGCTCCCTCTGGTGGCGGAGAGGAGGCGGAGCGGGAGCCTCCACTGTAACAGAGCCCCCCCCCCTGCGAGCGGCTCCTGACGCGAGGAGGCAATTGTCGTCGGGGTCTTCCACGAGGTCGAGGGGCCGGTTTCTCCGGGTATGTCCTATGAAACTCTTCCGTGAGAGTGGGGTCCATTCGATATCCCTCGAATTGACCCAGGACTGTTCCTCCGGACCGTACCCCTCCCAATCGACCAGATATTGGAGAACGTTACCCCGACGTCTGGAGTCCAGCAACTTGTGCACCTTGTACGCCTCCTCGCCGTCAACCAGAAAGGCAGGAGGACTCTGAGCAGTGGTCCCTCCCTCCGCTTCTCCCCTCGGACCACCAGCGGGTTTCAACAGAGAAACATGAAAAGTGGGAGAAATGCGGTAGTTAGCGGGCAGGTCTAAACGGAATGAAACAGGTGATATTTGCTTTATAATTTGGAAGGGACCAACATACCTGGGACTGAGCTTGCGACATGGAAGTCTGAGTTGAAGGTCTCTGGTTGAAAGCAATACCCATTGACCAGTCTGATATTCTGGAGCAGGACGGCGGTGACGATTGGCCTGTTGCTCTTGACGTCTTACAGCATGTCTTAGATGTGTGTGTGCCTGATCCCAGACCTCCTCACTCTTCCGTAGCCATTCTGTGACGGATGGAAGTTCTGTGGGTTCGCCAGACCATGGGAAGAGAGGTGGTTGAAAACTGAGGATGCACTTGAAGGGTGTGATGCCGGTTGCTGGTTTGATCAAGGAGTTGAGTATATTTGGCCCAGAACAGGTATTTACTCCAATCCTCCTGATGTTGTTGACAGTAGGTTCGTAGAAAGCGAATAATATCCTGGTTGAGACGTTCAGTTTGTCCGTTAGACTGCGGATGGTACCCGGAAGTGAGACTAATGTTGACGTTTAGACAAAGGCAGTCCACACTCTGGACGTGAACTGAGGACCTCTGTCTGATACAATGTCTTCCGGTAATCCGTAGAAACGGAACACTTGGTTGCACAGGAGTTTGGCGGTTTCGAACGCAGTGGGAAGCTTGGTGAGTGGAACTAATCGACAGGCTTTGGAAAATCTGTCTACGATGGAGAAGATGGTGGTGTAACCTTGAGAATTGGGGAGATCGATGATAAGTCGTGTTTCTTTATAAAAAGTAACAGATGATCGGTTTACCTGAACTGAAGTGCAGCGATCTGTCACGTCACATTTAGGCTGTAAGCTCCAAAACGGTATTTTTTTGTCTGAATTGCGTAATAAAATGGACATAACCTGAGAGCTGATATTTGTTTCATCAACAGTAACCTACTCTGTAGTCTGTCGGTCTCAGTGTCCTCTTTGCTCTGTGATTTTTCTTTGCGTGAGAGAATGGATGTGTGGCACGAGAGGATGAAGGTAGAGCAAAACTCGAGAGCACGTAGATGTGAATTTGAGAACTTGAACAATAAATATTTGTACTTGTTCACTAAAATTTACACTCACAGCTCCAATGCGAAAACTTGTAAAATACAAATCTGAAGTTGAATGATGAAATTTGCACTTGAGACAGGGGCAGATCTAGAAAACAAATCACGGGGTGGCAAGCTGGGTCAGGGATCATTTCTGGGGTGGTGAATGTTTATAACGGGGGTGCGCAAGTTTTGCTTGATCGCATGTGTAAACAAGCCTACATCATGTCCTCATACAGTGAAAAGCTGAAAACACCACGAGCGTCACGTTTGCTACGCTTCAGTGTGTGTGTAGTAGAGCCGCATTGAGTGCTCATTTCCAGAGACGCGCAGAACAACTGCAGTCTCTTTGAGCTTTAATATTCACAGACACTAGTCCATATCGAGATTTGATTCATTGTACAGCTCTACTTTTGATTTATTCATTCAAAACATGACGTATACCTGAGTATCACGTAGACTACACCACAGGGTAGATGGATGTTTATGTCATTTCAGGTGTATTTTGTGAGTGTTATTTCAGTCGAACTGTTTATGCAGTTTTAAGTTGTTTTCTTTCCAGAAGTACCACTACCGTATTATAGTTATTGGTGATGTTGACTTATTTGCTTTGTTCTTTATTATTGCACACAATAAGAGGCGACAAATTGTACTTTTATATTTCCTTTATTTTGGGGTGAACAATTTGCTGTGTGATCCAAAGATATACTGGCACTGTATTTTGTTTTATTGTGGGTCTTCTGCCCTATGAACAGTAAAAGAAACATAAACTCCTAACTAATTATAAGGAATAAATACAAACCCCACTTATATTTGTTGGTCCTTTGTCATTTTCATGCGGCCACATATCCTGAAGATTATCTACCTATAGGCCCATTGCAAATCTTACAGCAATATCTGTGCAAATATTCATGTTTTTATGCTGTTTCTATGTTATTTTGGAGATTTAATGTAAAGTATTACGATATCAAAATATATTTAAAACTTTACCGTTTATCGCGATTACCAAAAAAAATGACCAATAATAATAATAATAAGTATATTTTTAAATCGATTGATTGACAGCACTTATACTCTGCTCTTTTTTTGTGTTTTTGGGAAGTGTCTGATAACATACAATCCATTAAAGACATTTGTGTTCTTGTCCAACAGCTGTAAGTAAGTAAAGGACAATGGCTTCTGACAACAAAAAAGGAGGTAATAGTGATAAAAGAAAAATAATATCAGAAATGTTAAAGTTGTGATTTAAGCACTGTAATTAATCTCTCTTTCTGTATTCCAGTCCAGATGAGCAGCAGTGTTGATGTGAAAGCTGAAACAGGAGCAACTGTAAACGCTCCTGTACTCGCTGGAAACACCATCAGCACAGTGAACTTCAACTACAGCTCAAACACTGCGGGAAATGGTAATGTAGTGTATACACAATAATGACCGTAACACAATTTCTATAATAAAAATATAATATAATTAAAGCTGCAAGCAGCGATGGGCGGGCCCTCGCACCTGTAGCACGTCGGGGTCTGAGGCGGCCGCGTTTCATTTTCTGCAGCTCAGCCAGTGCGGCTGTGCATTTGCCACACTGCTTCGTTAAAGGCCACTTCCTGTTGCCAGCAGGTGGCGCTATGACTGTGGGTGAATGTCGGCATGTAGATTTGATCAGGGCGGGACTCTTGTCAAATGTGTTAAATTTCGTGCAGATCTGGGCATTTACAGCCAAGTTACTACAACTTCCTGTTTCATGGCGAATCATCGACGCCACGGACACGCCCATCGACGAAAACGCGCAGATAGCACAACTTTTCATCGTCAATGCCTTTAGAAGGCACAGCAGAAATTTGAAGGCGATCCGACTAAAGCCCTAGGAGGAGTTAGTTAAAGTACGTAATGAGTAAATCATCCAAAAATGGCGGTAAAATTAGAAATGGCTGACTTCCTGTTGAGTTTAGGGCATCGCTCCAAGAGACTTTTCTGTGCGTCTGGACATGGTAGATGTACCACAGAAATTTCGTACATGTCGGTCAAACATGCGACGGGGGCTGCTTCGTTAAATGTCACTTCCTCTTGCCACTAGGTGGCGCTATGAATGTGGGTGAATGTCGGCATGTAGATTTGTTCAGGACGGGACTCTTGTCAAATGTGTAAAATTTCGTGTAGATCTGGGCATTTACAGCCAAGTTACTACAACTTCCTGTTTCATGGCGAATCATCGACGCCACGGACACGCCCATCGACGAAAACGCGCAGATAGCACAACTTTACATCGTCAATGCCTTTAGAAGGTACAGCAGAAATTTGAAGTTGATTCGACTAAATCCCTAGGAGGAGTTCGTTAAAGTACGGAGTGTGTAAATCGCCCCAAATCGGTCGCCGAATTCAAAATGGCGGACTTCCTGTCGAGTTTAGGGTATGGGTTCTTGAGGCTTTTTTGTGCGTCTGGTCATGGTAGATGTACCACAGAAATTTCGTACATGTCGGTCAAACAAGCGGCGGGGGCTGCTTCGTTAAAGGTCACTTCCTGTTGCCAGCAGGTGGCGCTATGACTGTGGGTGAATGTCGGCATGTAGATTTGTTCAGGGCGTGACTCTTGTCAAATGTGTAAAATTTCGTGCAGATCTGGGCATTTACAGCCAAGTTAGTACAACTTCCTGTTTCATGGCGAATCTTCGACGCCACGGACACGCCCATCGACGAAAACGCGCAGATAGCACAACTTTACATCATCAATGCCTTTAGAAGGCACAGCAGAAATTTTAAGTCGATCCGACTAAATCCCTAGGAGGAGTTCGTTAAAGTACGGAGTCTGTAAATCGTCCAAAAATGGCCGCCAAATTCAAAATGGCGGACCTCCTGTCGAGTTTAGGGTATGGGTTCTTGAGGCTTTTTTGTGCGTCTTGATATGATACACGTCCCCACCAAATTTCGTGCATGTAGGTTGAACGTGGACGAGGGGCTAATTTTTTCCAATTTTCTAGGTGGCGCTAGCGTGCCATTTTGCCCCGCCCATCTGCGAAACCCACAAAATACGAAATTTTTCACCAATCCTGACATGCGTGCCAAATTTGGTGAGTTTTTGAGCATGTTGCGGCCCCGAAAATGGCACTTACTTTGCAGAAAAAAGAAAAAAAAAAAAAAAAAAAAAAAAATAACCCTAACAGTTTCAATAGGGTCCTCGCACTGTTAGTGCTCGGGCCCTAATTATATAATATAGTAACAGGACTTTCTGAGGCACACTATTAACAATCATATATGAAATAATGCTTGCTGTGAATCCTATTCATAAGGAAGTTTAGTGTGTAGCCATATTGTTCAGAAATGCTGTAGGTACTTGTCACTTTATTCTTCTGTGTAACTGTATCTATTGTCTCTTTCCTTTGTATAAATGTTCTTATTTTCTCTTTCCTCACAGAGCCACAAAAAACCTTGGCGAAGGAGAAACTAGAGAAACAATTAAAAGGTGCAACCATCATTTCTTCACTATAGAGGTCTTAAAGGATTTAGACATGTTGGATGTATTTTGAAGAGAACTGTCAAAAACTTTTGATAAAGTTGTGGGGCGTTTAATTCACATTTGTAGTGACAGTTAACGTTAGCCCTAACTGTAACCCAACCCTTGACCCAAAAGCTAACTCTAACCCCTATAATCCTAACCCTTCAGCAAACCCATAACTCAGCTCATTAGCAGTAAATGTGGGAATCGGCCCGAACAAAGTGTAGTCACAGTAAATCCATAGTCTTGTATTAAATTACAGCACATAGTAAAGGCACATAATAAAAAGTGTGGCCTAAAAATAAAACTCTTTTTGCCTGTAATTTAATTTGCTTACGTTATTTTTAAAACAGAGGATTTGCAAAAGTTTTTGCAAAAACACAAAACCAGCATGCAGGAGAAAGCTAAATGTATTTCTGAGGGCAACAGGAAAACTACAGCAGATCTCAAAGCGGTTTACACAGACCTGTTCATCACAGAGGGAGATATGGAAAAGGTCAATCAGGAACATGAGGTTCTGAAGATTGATGATGCTTTCAAGAAAAAACAAACACAGGACAAACCAATCAAATGCAATGATATTTTTACTGCATTGAAGAAAACTGATGAGAAAAAGATTGTGCTGACAAAGGGCGTCGCTGGCATTGGAAAAACTGTCTCTGTGCAGAAGTTCATCCTGGACTGGGCTGAAGGAAAAGCCAATCAGAATATAGACTGTGTGTTCCTGCTCCCATTCAGAGAGATTAATTTGATGAAAGATGAAGAGTTTAGTCTCCATAAGCTTCTGCTGAAATTTTATTCTGAACTGAAGGACCTGGAGGAATCAGAGTTATATAAGGGATGCAAGCTAGCATTTATATTTGATGGACTTGACGAGAGTCGGTTGCCTTTGGATTTTAAAAATAAAAGATCATTAAACACCGTTGAGGAAGAGTCATCTGTAGACGTGCTGTTTACAAGTCTGGTCAAAGGGACTCTGCTTCCATCAGCTCTTGTCTGGGTGACCTCACGACCAGCAGCAGCCAATCAGATCCCTCCTCGGCATGTGGGTTTGTTCACAGAGGTGAGAGGATTCACTGACCCGCAGAAGGAGGAATACTTCAGAAAGAGATTCACAGATGAGACTGTGTCCTCCAGAATCATCTCACACATTAAGACGTCTCGTACTCTCTACATCATGTGCCACATTCCCGTCTTCTGCTGGATCACGGCCAAAGTCCTTCACAATATTCTCATCAAGAACAATACAGAGAACATCAGCACAACACTCACTGAAATGTACATTCACTTCCTGAAGATACAGATGAGCATGAAGAGCCAGAAGTACGATGAACAAGAAGAAAGAGATTTTTCAAAGCTCTTACAGTCAAACAGAAACATTATATTAAAGTTGGCCAAGCTAGCGTTTGAACAGCTGAAGAAGGAAAACGTTGTGTTCTATGAAAAAGATCTGAAATCATGTGGTATTGATGTGAGTGAAGACTCTGAGTTCACAGGAATGATCGCTGAGATCTTTAAGGAGGAAGATGGATTTCGTGAGTCAAAGATCTTCTGCTTTACACATCTGAGTGTCCAAGAGTTTCTTGCTGCAGTGCATGTGTTCCTCTGTTACCTGAACAAGAACATGCAGGAGCTTCAGTTCTTCTTTCATGAGCCTAAAGAGGATATCACATTACATGAGCTACTGCAAAAGGCTGTTGATAAAGCCATCGAGAGTAAGAGAGGACATCTGGACCTCTTCCTGCGGTTTCTGATGGGCATTTCACTGGAATCCAGTCAGAAACTGCTCAAAGGCCTGATCACAGACACTGAAGACAAGACAGACACTGAAGACACCACAGAGAGCATCAGACGAACAACTGGATACATTAAACAAAGTCTAGACTGGGACATCTCAGAGGACATCTCAGATGAAGCTTCAGTCAACCTATTTCACTGCTTACTTGAGCTGAAAGATAATTCATTATATGAGGAAATCCAGAGATACCTCGGTCCAGAGGAAGATCCAGAAAGAGAACTCTCCTCTTCAATGTGCACAGTGCTGGTCTACACACTGCTGATTTCAGAGAAGGTGCTGGACGAGTTCGACCCAAAGAGGTTCACTTCATCAAGGAACTACAAGAGACTCATTCCAGCTGTGAGATGCTGCAGAAAAGCCCTGTGAGTAATTACACAATTTCACAACAATTAAAAGATAAAATACAGTTCAGTGAAATATCTTGTCAACTCCACATACTCAGGTTTTGCTTTCTCATTCGCTGATTCACTGTGTATGAAAAGGTGTCTCATAACTAGAGCATCTTGCAGACACTTTCCCCTGTGTGTCCTGTAGTGTGAATGAACCAGTGATGTTTTCTCTAAACAGACGAGGTAGACAAAGCCTCCTAAAAAAAACTTCATGACAAAATAATCAACAGAAAAAAATCAGGGTCCACACAATTTTGTGAAGTACTTTTTCAGTCATTAATATTTAAATAATACCTGCATATCCTCTAGAAAGTTTTATAGTTATCCTCATATAGTTTAAATCATTTTCATTCTTTTGAACTGTTTGTTTCAATTCACATGTTTAAAATCACTGAAATAAGGTCATAAAACCCACATAAACATTTGTTCACTGGACTTGAACAAAGTCCTCAATTTTCCTTATACAAGATTATTAACCCTAACCTTAATCATAATGAAAAATTACGATGCTTGGAAAGCGATATTTTCAGATAATGTCGTCCTCTGGCGTTTCACATAAAGGAAGACGAGTGGCACAAAAGAACATTTCCAGAGATTTTCCAGTTGTTGTTTTTTATAAACTGTCACTTTCATAAAAAAATTAAAAAATAATTAAAAACCTAAAAAAAAAACGTGTAGCCTCCGAATAAACAATAGTTTTAATGGCGAGGGCTTAGGCCGGAGACACACTGGCTGTGTGGCGAAAGCGTCTCGTAAGTGTGGCATGTCCGTTTTTATTTCGGCTCCCATGTTAACCGATTAGTAGCCTGACTTCGTCATACTCATATTGCTGTCGGAATATGAGTCTGAAACTCCTCCGTATGGCTTTGATTATGAGGCGTGTCTTAACCAAACCAGGAAAAAAAACAACTCTGCACTCAATTGGATAATCGGTAAACCTACAACCAATCAGAGCAACGCAGTAAGTCAGCTACTTTGCATGCAGTTGTCAACTACAGAACTTAATCAGGGTGGCTACAGGTATAACTAATTTAAATTTAAGACTTTTTAATACCACTTCTAAATTAAATTTAAGACCAAACTTACGATGGAAATATAAATTAAAACTGAAAATACACAGTAATATTTCCAAGTAAACACACTGTCTGTTCAAAAATATGGTGAAATGACAATAACCAATTGTCAATTGCGTACGTGCGGTCGCCTGTGGTGAAGTACAGTGGAGTGAAAAGAAATATAGTAGGCATTTTTATAAATGTCTTAAGCCTTGTATGTTTTAAATAATAAAGTATATTAATAAAGGCTTAGATTTAATTTACTAAAGGCATTTAACCAGTTTATTTGTAGTGTACTGATAATAGTTTCATATAATTCGTTTGTTAATTAAACAAATAAAAGAAAAAAAAGACTGAGATGTTTGGTTATTGTACCTTTTAATTAATAAATTAAAATTAATTTGCTATATTTCAGATCAATATATTTATTTTCCTTAATTTTAATTAACTCTAACTTTATTCTCATCATAATAATTATAAATAATTGATTTCCATATAAAATAATACTACAAACACTTAAAAATAAACAGATTAGTGCCCTGTTTTGAGGACAAGAAATGAAAACCAATGCGATATGATGAATGTCCAAAAGATGGAACTCTGTAAAGGCCACCTAGTGTTCAGTATTGTTCATGACATGTTGATATACCTTTAAGATGACTTCTTCTATGGCGTTCGTTATTGTATGCGTGATGTTATGTGAGCGTGCACGCGCAGTGAGATTGAGAATGTTCGCGCAAAGAGGAAGATGACCGCTCTATCGCGGGTTTGTTTTATTATAATGCGTTTACTTCCACTTTGTAGCGTTTTACAGAGTGTTTTCTTTAACCTGTTAACATCCGCTCTTTCGACATGTATGTGAAGAGTGTGCTTAACTGAAAGAAAGCAACTATATAAGGACTCGTGGAACTACCAGTTCGTTTGTACTGTCTCTCCTATTCTTCATCTGGGCAGACTTCAAACTCTGACAGATGTTACAACACACAGACAGGGGTTGGATAAATGTGTTTTAATGCGAGTATAGGCCTACACAAATATAAGTAAACACTTTGCAGACTGAATGTTGTCCTGTATGAACAAAATGACGGATGTTTTTCATGTCTCCACTGTTCGATCGCACCCGCGTGTCTCTAACACAGGTTACGTTACCTTGTAGAAAATATTGGACCTGGCTGGCAGAACGATTGCCTTTGCCTGCATCTTTGCGGTGACATGACAAACATATTTAAGACCTATCCAATCTGAATTTAAGACAATTTAATACTTTTTAAGGCCTTATTTTTAAGAAAATTGATTTAAGACTTTTTAATACTTTTTAATCATGTAGGAAGGACGGCAAAAATATCTTTCCGATCGACAAATGCCTTGATTGCAGTTCTCTGTTTGTCTATTAAAAGGAATGCGCTGTTGATTTATTTTACAAAAGACGCGACAGCGGAATCTATACATCTCAATTCTCCAGCTGCAGTCATCTTTGACAAGCGCTCTCGCATCTGTCCATCATCGTATAAAGCCCGCCCTGGCAATTTGATTGGCCCGATCATTTTTTTACTGATCATAATTACTCCTCAATGACAATCGAGTCCAGACCGAACTTCCCGGCCAAAAAATGTTGTGGGCGGAGTTCGGGCTGGCATCCAGACTAACAGATTAGAGGTGTGTTCAACATCGCCTGCGGCTGGATGCAACCGATCGGCGAGAACAGCCGCGTGCAGGCGGGGAGGAGCTGCAAACGGAGATTTTTGCAGCTTCGTCTGACAATTTCTGGTTCCCGTAGTGACGGCTCACGTGGTGTTTGCATGCTTATACCACAGCTGAAGTGAAATCAATGCAACATTTGCCAAATAAACAGATATTTCAGACACATTTTCATTCAATACTTTACTGCTTCATAGAGCATCTGTTTGAACTAGAATAAAGTTCAAAATAAACCTATAATCAATGACGTGGAGTCAACGTTTTTTAATCAGTTTTATTTTGATAAACATGATAAACATGACACAATATAACATTGCGACTACATGAAAAGACTGTTAACTGTTATAGAAAACTGATTTGTGAGCTTAAGTGGAACTAAATGTATGAGAATAAACACGAAATGCACGTGATCGTTGTCATGCGGTGAATCCGGCGAATCGTGGAACAGCTGTGACATCATCAGAGCTCGTGCAGCCGCTCTTGAGTAGCTGCGCTGGCTGAGTCCTCTGGCTACTCTCGTATCGCTCTCGCGGTACTTTGATGGCATACATCACAGTCACGTGGAGTCAGCGCTGCATCAAGTCAGACAAAATTTCTAACCGGCATGCACTGTTTTAAGTCAGCCGCCGATCGGTCTGCGCAGAGCTGCATGAAGTTGAACAAGCCTTAGAGCTTGCACACTGCCTGCGTGACACGCGCGTCTCAGGCGTGGGAAACGCGTGCATGCTAGAAATGGAACCGATGCCTATTTTTCACGCGACACGCAAGCGTGTTGGAAGCGTTTCCTGGCAAAAAAAACAATAGGAAACAATGTGTCATTTTGTACATGAATACATATGAATAAATTACATTTTGATGTTTGATTCTAGGTTCTGAAGTCTAGGTTTTGACAAACATTCAGATATCAATGTAATTTAAACAAATAATAATAATAATAATTATCAGTTTTCAAATATTGCCATTATTTTTGCCTATATATAATTTCATGTCATTTTTATTTTTTTTTTTTTTAAACAATTGAGTCCTGGTGTCCACTACAGAGAACATAGCATAACATAAACATATCTTTTCTTTTTTTTCATTTGTTTCTTATGCTCATAACAATGTGATTACATGAAGAAGTAAAAAACTTTTGAAAAAAAAAAATGAAGTTCTGGGGCTCACGAGAATATAAAGATAAGTTAGACTAGAATAACAACATGTACAGTATGTCTTCGGGTAATGGTCCACCATCAGGCTAAATATAGGCTCTTTAAAGCTACACAAAATTTAAAAAATGTTATTGAAATAACAGGAGGTGGAGGTGGCGCTGCTCGGCGGCTGACACGCACACGGGAGCTCTGACTGTTTGGTGTTCGTTTGTTTGGTTAAATGTTTGTTACGCTGTTTTAACTTCTTTCTTTTTAAATTGCGGATCTTCTATGTCAATTCGGGTTTCCGATTTGTTTGAATTGCTTCGAAACGCGGGCAACTGGATGTAAACAATGGACAACAGCATGGCTTGTTTGGAACTCTTCCTGGTGATCACTCTACTCTCTCTACTTGTGGCAAACGCTGAGCCATCTACGATATCTTATGGCAGACATCAACTTCTTCAGCTGGGCTTAGCAACGCAGCTGCAGTGGACACCTCCAATAGACTTTCCCTTGGAATGCCTACGTCCAACTGAACAGCGATCTGACAGGACAAAGAGAAAGCGCGGTTCGAGGGGAGGAATTAAACGCCGCGTTCGTGCAAGGGGATTTAAACCCCCACTTCCAACTATAGTCCTCTCAAATGTGAGATCGCTAAGGAACAAATTAGATGAACTCCATGCCTCTACGCAATACAGGTATGAATACAGAGAGAGTTGTCTGTTATGTTTTAGTGAAACTTGGCTAAACAACTCAGTGAATGACGACAGTCTTTCCCTTCCTGGCTTTGGTACACCGTTGAGACTTGATAGAGATAAACAAGCCACGGGAAAGTCGATTGGTGGAGAACTATGTATGTATATTAACAACAAGTGGTGTAGACACCATATCGTGAGACACACCTTCAATTCCCCAAACTTAGAATTGCTATCAGTTTCCCTAAGACCTACTTATTTACCACGAGAGTTTGGGCAACTATTTGTTTGTCTAGTGTATATTCCCCCTGATGCAAACTACAAAGAGGCTGCAGACGCGATATATCACCATATACAAGCACTAGAGACAGCGTCACCAGATACTCCCAAACTTATTCTGGGTGATTTTAACAGCTGCTCTTTGTCATCTGTATTACCTCAATACCAGCAATATGTGAAGTGTGCCACACGTGGATCAAAAATAATTGATTTATGCTATGGAAACATAAAAAATGCCTATAAAGCAGTGAACAAAGCAGCGATTGGCGGATCTGATCATAACGTGGTTTTTCTGTTGCCCTCTTATCAACAAAAATTGAAAAGGGAAAAATCTAAAATGACATCGGTGCGTTTGTGGGATGATAACAGTGTGACAGCTCTTCAAGGATGTTTTGACTGCACTGATTGGAGCGTTTTTGATTGTGCAGATCTTGACGAGCATGCGGATGTTGTCACGTCATATATTAATTTTAGTGTGGACAATGTGACCGCGACAAAACGCGTGAAACAATTTGCTAATTCAAAACCATGGATTACTTCAGAAATTAAAAAAACTGTTAGTGGAGAAAGAAAGAGCATTTAAAGAAAATGATCGATGTGGAGGGGAGCTGATTCAGAAGGAAATACAGAAGAAAATTAAACAGGCAAAAAGACATTATAAAGATAAAATTGAAAGACATCTTCAGGAAAATAATTCGCGCATGGCATGGAGGGGCATAAAAACTATCATAGGTCAAAACCACCACTCTAATACTATGGTACATTCAGTCGAGCAAGCAAATGCCATGAATGAACACTTTGCACAATGGGAGAATGCTGTGCCAGCAAATCCAATCAGCCTTGAAGGAAGTGCAAGTGTCTCAATCAGGGTAAGCTGTGAGGAAGTGGGGAGGATCTTCTCCCACATCAAGATTCGGAAAGCTGCTGGCCCGGACAGGCTGGAAGGCACTATCCTTAAGAGCTGTAAAGAACAATTGAGCCCAGTGTTCAGAGGGTTGTATCAGAAATCACTCGACACACACAAAGTCCCAAATATTTGGAAGACTGCAGAAATTGTGCCATTTCCTAAGAAACTCAAACCAGATGGACAGAATGATTTTAGACCAGTAGCACTTACTTCAGTTGCTATGAAATGCTTTGAGCGGATCCTTTTAACTCATCTTAAAGAACAAACCAAAAAACACATGGATACATTACAGTTTGCCTATAAAGAGAAAAGAGGTGTGGAAGATGCAGTAGCAACGCTCCTAAATGGAATTTATAAACATCTTGACACTCCTGCCTCTTATGTTCGCATCTTATTTGCAGACTTTTCCTCAGCTTTTAACACTGTTCAGCCAAACATGTTACTAGAGAAGCTGACATTTATGGGTGTAAACCTTAATCTGGTAAAGTGGATTCAGGACTTTTTAACAGGCAGACTACAATTTGTAAGAGCGGGTCATAGCCAGTCAAAAATCATTACGACAAATATAGGATTGCCACAAGGATGTGTTTTATCACCTTTGTTATTTATTCTGCATACAAATGATTGTGTCAGCCATCATTCCAAATGCACATTGATTAAATTTGCAGATGATGTTGCCTTGGTTGGGCTTTTAACAGATAATGATCAGGACTATAGATCTGAGATTGACCAATTTTATGAATGGTGTTGTGGAAATTCACTATTTTTAAACATTTCAAAAACAAAAGAAATGGTCATAGATTTTAGAAAAAAGCCCCTTCCATTGCAACCGGTTACTATTAATGAGATAGTTATTGAGACTGTGAATGAGTATAAGTACTTGGGTACCATTATTGATCATAAACTCACTTGGTCGGCGAACACATTAGCAAGATACTCAAAAGCACAGCAATGGCTCTTTTTTTTAAGAAAATTGTGCAGTTTTAATGCAGAGAATAGTACCCTGACACTGTTCTATTTGACTTTTATTCAGAGTGTGGTGACTTTTGCAATCCAGTGTTGGGGGGGAGGTCTTTCTATCCAGAACAGGAACATGCTGGATAAGGTGACAAAAACGGGTAGGAAAATCATTAGATCCGATGTGAAAAGCGTCACAAATCTTACTGACCAGTATACCCTCAAGTTGGCACTGAGGATTCTGGAGGATCCATTGCACCCACTTCACACAGAATTTTCCCTCCTCCCCTCTGGAAGTAGATTTAGAATGCCCCGAACTAAAACTAAACGACACATCACTTCATTTGTGCCTAGGAGCATTCAACTACTTAACGAATCAGTTATGGGCACATGAATTTATTTTGAATGTGCATTATTGAATATGTATCTATTTATTGATTCTTTTAAGTTGTGGAATATTTTAGAGGGTTTTTTTTTTTTTTTTTTTTTTTGAAGGGTATTACTGAATATATATATTTATTTACTGATTTCTTAAGTGGTCAAATTGATATATTCCATGTCACTTTTGCCTTTATTCTTCTTTTATTTATGTTTATTCTATGTTTTTTGTGGTTATGTTTATTATGGTTCCCATGAGTGTATAACAAATTCCCCTTTGGGGCAATAAAGGTTTCATTCATTCAAATAAACAGACAGCCTGAGCCAACTTCCATATTTTTCAGATTTTGGAAGATGTGTGGTAACAGTTGAAATTGTTGTCGTAAAGGCAAGAGCAACACACCGCAAATCCAAATGTAGACGGTCCCTCTATGTCACCTAGCAGCAGCAGCGCTTCTGGTCAGACACACTTCTGATGTGCAAAGACACAGAAAACGCGATGCAGCCGCCACACAGCTGACACGCTACAGAAACACCACGCTCACGCCACGCAGCCAGTGTGTCTCCGGCCTTAGTTAGGCTGACCTGCGAGTTTACGCACCACGGGTTTCAGATTCGACAAAAAGCCACATCATCTCTTCAAACACTCAATGCCAGTGGCCCTCATTTATCAATCTTGCGTAGAAACGGGTGTATATGTTGGCGTAAGATTATGCTTACACTCCTCTCACCGCCTGATTTATGAAGATGTGCGTACCTTTGAAATCCAGGTGTACGCAATGCCTGCCCTTAATAAATCCCGCGGCCGAAAACGATCGTCATTAGAAGAACACGCCCCTAAATATTCAAATCTCCGCTCCCTTCACACCCTCATTTTACGCCATGGACACACGGAAGACGGCAAAGAAGAGAAACTTCTCCGACGTGGAGCTGAAATGACCTATCACAATGCATTATTTTACAGCACGTCTTTTGAATTAGCATTTAATTTCGAATCATGTCACATGTATAATAGTGATGATGAAGATGTGATGTGAAGTACCATTCATTCACATTAATAATTGCATGACAATTTGTAATATATTCTTCTTATTATTATGATTTGTATTAATGATGCTTATTGTTATTTAGAAGAAGGATGTCGCTATTATTATTTGTATTATTATTATCATTTAAAAGAAGAAGAAGAACATATTTTTTTATTATTTTGTCAGTCTGAATTATTTTTTGGTCATTGAAAGCCTTTCATTACCGAACCCAGTCCGTGCGCACCTGAATTAAATTAAACATTGAAGTTCACGTTACACAAAAATAAACACTGAAGTTTATAATTACTATGTTGTTGGGTTTTTTTTGTTTGTTTGTTTTACAGTGGGTCATATATCATATCTTTTAGTTTGCCAGTGCGTTTTGTGGTGTTAGGAATTTTTCTGCGCATTTCCTCACTAACTCAAAACGTGCGTACACCACCTCCTGAGCTGGTGTAGGATTCAAGCGTGCCGTACGCCCACGTCCATATTGATAAATCTCAAACTCACCGTGGTTTTGAGTGTACGCAAGGTGTACGCTGGAAATTTGGTGTACGCACTTTTGATAAATGAGGGCCAGTGTGTGGATGCATGGGCTGACTATAACATTAGGAAGGAGGATGGCTGAACACCCAGAATGCTTTGAGTGAAGGGCATGTAAAAGCAGTTCAGGAAAATAGGGAATACCTGCGAGAAGTTGTTGAATCATTGTGAAAATTGCAGAAAAAGGTCACAGAGAAGCAGAGACTTCTGTCACCCGAGGCAACTTTATCGAGGTGTTGCGTCTTATCGGCAAGTTTGACAACGCCGTTGGAGAAAAACACTTGAAAATACCCAAAATGCAAAATACCCACACCATGATATACAAAACGTTAATTGAATTAATGGGGAATATGGACTAAATAAGTGGCGAGATTGAAGAGGCTTTACGCCGGTTTCACACTGTGCGCGTCATCAGTGTGTATGGTGCAGCACACACACGTGTTGCTTTCACACTGTCAGCGTTTGTTGCGCGAGATAGACTTGACCCTCCCTTCGCCACCAAAACATTTTTCTATGACCCTCCAAAATGATTGTGAAAAAGGCATGACCCTCCCCGATCATGTATTGATTACTTCTGTACTGGACTGCGCATGGCAAAGATGTTCAGATATCTCTATGCCTAGTAGACCTACACCAGGCGTTCATTAAAAAGGGTCCTGTACAGGGCTGTACAGTGCGACATATATCTACCAAAAGATTGGTCTGTGCGCTGAATAAATGTGCCACTGCAGCACGCGTGAGATACAGTTTTATAAACTCTGTTACTTGTGTTTGTTCTCAGACATGATAACAGATGTTTTATACTTGTGCTAATGCGATATCATGATTTTTGATCATGGATCATTTAATAGATGATAAACAAACTCATAGTAGGGGAATCATCCTGGTAGTAAAGCTTGGGGGGGACACTGCTGGAAAAAACAGCAATGCAAGTTTGAGAGGAACGCCTCCGACAAATCTCACGAGAATCACAACATGCTTTACGGCAACGACGTCACACACATCAACAACAACATATGAAGCATGAAGACACTTGCGCGCATTTCAGACGTGACACTCGACGATGGAAAAAGCAAAGAAAACGCGGTCGGTAGAGAATGAGCCTCTCTGCTCAACCCGTAAATTAATGCATCGATCCGCAAGTTTTGTTTGAGTTCTTTAATGGTCTAGTGGTAGATCTTTTGTGTCAGAGGTTACAGGTTATACGTGATTTTCTCTCTCATCAAAACTGAATATGTTTATCAGTGGTTACAGTCTATATCAAGCAGGGACACGTTTGTGTGCATTTTATTTTGTGATTTCACTGGAATGAATAAAGTGTCTCTGCAACTGCGATAGATTGAAGAGCGCGTCTGAGTGAAGACTATGCGTGCGCCGCCACGAGAGACACGATGTATCCATGACACTGATAGCAGCATATTTAATGACAAAAATGCACACTATGCAAGATTTGTGCCTTAATATAACAGCTTCAAATGGGTATCAGGCTGTGAGTGCAGAGACGCTCTGCGTGAGTGGTATTTACGACAGTGACATTAAATACAAGTACTCCACTGTGACTCTAGGGGTCGCTGTTTGACAAAAACTGAATTCCTGCATAGTGTGCCTTTAAGTCTTAAGATTGAAAGTCCCAATACTGTAAAACTCAACGTACATCCACATCACATGTTAATACAGCGTTAGAATTACACTCACAGGACACTGCACGTATTTGCAATCAGAAAAGTTCATTATTTGCTCATGCTTTAAAGCTTTGCCGGGTAAACATTTTATTGGCGTTCTGTTCTGACATGATGCACTTTTTCTAAACACGTACTGAAGCGTGCGTGCACTGTCAAACAGCACCGAACTGGATTTTATCTTTTGCGTCTGATTTTTGTTGGGTCAGACCCATATGATAGCGATGGGGGCGAGACAGAGAGAGCTACATGGAAAAATATGCACCAAACAAGCCACCCTATTTTCCTTCGGTGGTCCTTTCCATAAATATCGAACGGTCCCTTATAGGGATGGGAATTGGGAATTCTCGAGTGGAACCGGTTCTAAGTTTTACGATCCATCGATATTGTATGCCCTCGACGTTAACGATTCCTCTTATCGATGCTCCTGCTCCTGACTCAACCATAGCATGTAGGGAATAGACTGTGAACTTACAACTGTCCCTGTTGTATTTTTTCACAACTGTCCCAAGCGAATTTTTGTACCGCCAAAGCCTGATTTGATCGGTGAGTAAAACTGTCTCTCTCTGTGATGAACCGCTGCGCTTGTGACAGTGCACATGTTAAAATGAACGAGCAGGGAGAGAGAGAGAGAGAGAGAGAGAGTACCCCGAACATGCGCGCGCACTCTCTCTCAGGCTTCACCGTCTCAAAACTAAGCGCTGTCTTGCTCTCTCTCTCTCCCTCGCACATATTAATCAAAATAATTGACACAATGGTAAGGTCAGGAGACTAAAGTTTCATGTGGAGCATTCGGAGATTTGTTTTTCCAGAATTACCGCTGGCCGTGAATTGTGCTAAAATAGTCCTCCATTGTCTTATCTTCTCTGAAAAGCGCTCCGCACATTCAGCTGACATAAACCACACTTCAAATAAACAAAAAAAAAAAAACGATCCAGGGATGAAATGTTTTCTTTGATGACACACATCTTGTGGGATGTCCCAACCGCCGGGATAATCACACAACGCGCACACGTCCGATGATGACACGTTCAATTCCCGAACTTATGACTCATTTGAACCGATTCGTTTTAATGAAGGGTTAGATCTTCCAACACTGAACTCACAAGACTTATAATCGTTGAATAACTAATCGTAAAACTTTTTAATAAGGTTCCATTTATTACATAAATAACATAAAAAGTGCAGTTTGCTTAATCAAGTGTAAGGTTTACAACAAATAAAACCACTTGTTTTTCCCCCTGAAAAAGCATATGACTACTTTTTCCCACACAGTGCTATCAGGAATCGATAAGAGAATCGTTAAAGAATCGAATCGATAAGCAGAATCGTTAGTGGCATTGATATCGATAAAATCTTATCAATTCCCATCCCTTGTCCCTTAGTTTGTTCAGGTGTATTTGATAAGAGTTTGAGCTAAACTCGGCCAGAAAGTGGATCTCAAGGGCCTGAGCTGAGAACCCCTGTTATAAACCCTACATGAAAAACACATTAATATTGCTGTTTGTTTTGTTCTCCACACAGGTTACATAGCTGTAAACTCACCGTTCAATCTTGTCGGAGTTTGTCTTCAGTTCTTCAATCCTCAAACGTCCTGAGAGAGCTGGACCTGAGTAACAATGACCTGCAGGATTCAGGAGTGAAGCTGCTTTCTGATGGACTGAAGAGTCCAAACTGTCAGCTACAGATACTGAGGTCTGAACTCAAATACTTGCATTTGATTTTATCTTGCATTAATTATGTAAAAATCACACTGCTAAGATGTATTCTGTATGCAATTATTGTGCATTGTGCTTTTTTTGTTCAGATGTGCCATGTGTAATTTCACTGCTCAGTCTTGTGAGAGTTTATCTTCAGTTTGACTTCAGTTACAACAGAGGATATAATGGGGATAAAGGAGAATTAATTTGTTACATTGATATAACACTTTTCTAGGTGCTGTCTATGAAGTAATATATCTAATAGACCAACGCTACTTTTGTGTCATCGAAGGGTAATGCCCCTTTTTGGGGGAAGACAAACGGATTCCCCTGAGAACAGAACTCGCTCTAGATCTGCAAAGTTTCTTGATAACAAAAATGGCACAGACATACACACTCTCTTTGCCGGCCGAGGACCGTGAGCGGTATTTAAAGAAACTACTGGATACGGGGTTACAGAGGTGTCCCTTTGAAACAGTCGAAAACTGGATTAATGACCCCACGCAGTGGCCAAATATGGACTATTCAGACATCTCCCACTATCTCATGGAATCACCAAGTAAGTAGTCTATTTTTTTGTAATTAACACACTCACAGTATGACAAACTAGACGATGAGGCCATATCACTTGGACCATATTTAGCTTGATTCAAGCTATTGACATAGTTTTGTTGTTGACTAGCTATACTAGTTAGAAAGACGACTCTGCTAGCTGCTACATGATTAGCTCAGTGCCGTACACTCTAAACCTTTTTACAATTTTCAAAGTCCTAGCACTTTCTAGACACAAGCAGAAACCAGCCAAGTCCACTTTAGTTTTTTTAGTAAAATCAGTTAACAGCCAAGGTAGCGTGCCCATTGAGAGCTAATCACATAATGTTAGCTGCTAGCAGCTTCGTCTTTCTAACTAGTATAGCTAGTCGACAACAAAACTATGACGCCATGTCAGTTGGATCATATTTAGCTTGATTTAAGCTATTGACATAGTCTAGTTTGTCATACTTCGAGTGTGTAATGACAAAAAATAGGCTACTTGGTGATTCCACGAGATAGTGGGAGATGTCTGAATAGTCCATATTTGGCCACTGCGTGGGGTCATTAATCCACTTTTCGACCGTTTCAAAGGGACACCTCTGTAACCCCGTATCCAGTAGCTTCTTTAAATACCACTCAAAGTCCTCGGCCAGCAAAGTGTATGTTCCTGCCATTTTTGCTATAAAGAAACTTTGCAGATCTAGAGCGAGTTCTGTTCTCAGGGGAATCCGTTTGTCTTCCATCAAAAAGGGGCGTTACCCTTCAATAACGCAAAAGTAGTATTGGTCTATTAGTGAATTAATTATATATATTTATATAGCTGTGGTGCGCAAACTGATAAGAGAAAAACGCGCAGTGGATCAAGCGCACGGCGGCACAGATGTGCGACCTGGTTGAGCGCAACCCTTTCACAGACATCAGTGGAAAGTTTGTTGTTCAGTCGGATATATAAATGGCACAATACAAATACAATGGCACAAACGTAGAACCTGTATACAAATACAAAACGAAGCAAGTATTTACTAACTTTAACTGAAGAGAGAGAGAGAGAGAGAGATAGCCCACTTCTACTGTATGCTCTTGGTTGCTGATCGTTCACTCAGCACACGTGTCATTTGGATTACAACTAAATCATATCTGTAAGTAAAACATGAACTGTTACGTGATTTATGTCTAACGAGTGGTTTTTTACATGATCACAAGAGATTTATAGGTCAAGAAATTTCATAAACGCAAACATCCGAAGCGCGCGCCCTGAAAGTGCCACTCACAGTGTGTGAATTGAATTATCTTTCATGTCTTGCGCTTTATTGGACAAATTCCCATAAAATTATTTAAAACATGCATCTTGGTGAGTATCCTGGTAAACATAGTTGGTTATATCTTTAATATGCGTCATCAAAGTAAACGCATGTACAGTACAACAGGCTCTCTTGGATGTGCATTCGGTCAGCAGCAGCCTAATAAAAGCCTAATGTTTCTGACTGTTAATCGAACTACAAACACAGTCATCACTCCCTGCTATTGACTGAATCACTTTAGTAACTTTATAAAAGATTCATCTATATTTAATTTATACAGTGATGAATAGGCATTTACATTTATTAATTTAGCAGACGCTTTTATCCAAAGCGACTCACAAATTGAGAACAATAGAAGCAGTTAAAGGGTAATTCCACTGGTGGAGACATGAATATGTAGTGAAAGTGGGTCATATATGTGTCACAGTCTTCGTCTGCACCGTCCTGTCTTGTCATCAGCACTACACTTCCCAGGATCCTCTTGTCTCCACACCTGAACTCACTCCCTCATCAGCCACCCGTTCAGCGTCCTGTATTCATCTGTTTCACCTGTTTTCACCTCGTTTAGTTTGATTCCTGTGTGTATTTAGTTCCTTCCCATTCAGTCTGTCTTTGTCGGTCGATGTTAATGTTACCCTGTGTTCCGCCTGCCTGTTTCCTGTTTATTTGGGAATAAACCTTTTGTATTGGAGCTTATCTGGACTCTGCCTGTTCCTTCTGCCTGAACCCGCACCCGTGACAGATCGACCGACCCCCAAAAAGGGATTAATATGGATTTAGCCGCTGTACAACTTCTCCTCCTGGAGCAGGAGGATCAATCCCTCGAGGCCCACACACAGAGGTATTTGGATTTGGTACCTCATGTTCACTATGATGTTACCAGCCTCTGTGTGTTCTTCCGGGCAGGCCTAAATGCTGAAACCCAGGCACGCCTGCCCGGAGACGGGCCTCGAGGGGACTTTGCGGCCTATGTGGAGTGGGTGCTGGTGTCATGTGGATCTCCCTTTACCCTGTATGACGTCACCAGCCCCACTCCATCGCTCGAATGCTCTCCAGAGACTGAATGCTCTTCACCGCTGGTTCCGTCCAGCTCTCCAGAGATTGAATGCTCTTCACCGCTGGTTCCGTCCAGCTCTCCAGAGATTGAATGCTCTTCACCGCTGGTTCCGTCCAGCTCTCCAGAATCTGAATGCTCTTCACCGCTGGTTCCGTCCAGCTCTCCAGAGTCGGAATGCTCTTCACTGCTGGTTCCGTCCAGCTCTCCAGAGACTGTATGCTCTTCATTGCTGGTTCCGTCCAGCTCTCCAGAGACTGTATGCTCTTCACTGCTGGTTCCGTCCAGCCCTCCAGAGACTGTATGCTCTTCACTGCTGGTTTCGTCCAGCTCTCCAGAGACCGTCCAGCCAGCGCCAGAGACCGTCCAGCCAGCGCCAGAGACCGTCCAGCCTGCCCCAGTGACCGTCCAGCCAGCGCCAGTGACCGTCCAGCCAGCGCCAGAGACTGTCCAGCCAGCGCCAGAGACCGTCCAGCCAGCGCCAGAGACCGTCCAGCCAGCGCCAGAGACCGTCCAGCCAGCGCCAGAGACCGTCCAGCCTGCCCCAGTGACCGTCCAGCCAGCGCCAGAGACCGTCCCGCCAGCGCCCGAGACCGTCCAGCCAGAGCCCAAGACCGTCCAGCCAGAGCCAGAGACCAGGATCCCACCCTGGCTCCCTCTCCCGCCTCCTCTCATCTGTCCCCGTTCTTCTCTCCTGCCCTTCAGCTCCCCTAAACCAGCCTGGTCCGTGTTTCCCCGGCCTTCGCCTCACACCTCCTCCTCTGAGACACTTCCTCGGCCCTCTGTCCCATCGGCTCCCCCGTGGCTGCTACCTCCCTCAGCTCCTCCATGGTCCCACAGTCCACCAGCTCGGCCAGGCTCCCTCGTCCCTCCGAACTCCCTGCACTCCCTCGTCATCCTCCCCTCACCTATGGACTTCCTTACTTTGGCTCCGCCCCGTTTTGTCACCCCTTCGGTTCAGTTGGACTCCTCACTCCCTCCAGTCACCCGTCAGCCCTCACGCCCTCTGACCTCACCGTGTCCCTCTGTGCCCCTGTCAGCACTTCTGTCACCAGAGCCTGCGGTGTCCCCTTGTTCCCTCGGTCCCTCCTCAGCACCCATCGTCGTCTGTCCCTCAGCTACACCCTGGTCTCCTCTCCCATCCGCTCCGCCCCTGTCAGTCGGCCCCCTGGTGTTGTCAGCCCCACTACCATCGGCTCCACCAGGGGTCCTCCCTCCAGCTGCTCCGCCCTGGTCTCGCCCTCATCATGCTCCGCCCTGGTCTCGCCCTCAGCCTGCTCCACCCTGGCCACGCCCTCAGCCTGCTCCGCCCTGGCCACGCCCTCAGCCTGCTCCGCCCTGGCCACGCCCCGCCCAGCCCCCAGTTCGTCCCCCCTCCTTCCTCTGTTATGCGGCGTGAGGTCACGCCTCCCGGGAGGGGGGAGTTCTGTCACAGTCTTCGTCTGCACCGTCCTGTCTTGTCATCAGCACTACACTTCCCAGGATCCTCTTGTCTCCACACCTGAACTCACTCCCTCATCAGCCACCCGTTCAGCGTCCTGTATTCATCTGTTTCACCTGTTTTCACCTCGTTTAGTTTGATTCCTGTGTGTATTTAGTTCCTTCCCATTCAGTCTGTCTTTGTCGGTCGATGTTAATGTTACCCTGTGTTCCGCCTGCCTGTTTCCTGTTTATTTGGGAATAAACCTTTTGTATTGGAGCTTATCTGGACTCTGCCTGTTCCTTCTGCCTGAACCCGCACCCGTGACAATATGTAGTAGAATAGTATAATTTTTTTTAAAAGTTTGGGTCCTTCTTGGCCAATAAAAGGCAGAAAATGACTTTTTAGTGCTTGTGGATTGAAACAATCCCCATAGTGCATTGCAATGCTCAGCTCCGCAGGCCACTCCCACTACTCCGCCCATCACTGTAGACTAGAGTTGAGCTCAACTCTACGCTACCGCCTGAAAAAAATTTCGTACAATGAAACCAGATAATGTGCGCTAATATAATATGATGACGTAAGAGCATCAAGGCGGCGCGTGCACCATCAGCCAATGGGTTGGCGTGATTCTATATGGGCTTCAGACAATCGGCACACTTACTCTGCGTTCGGGCCAATTACCAAGATCAGAGCCCTCTCCCCGGACAGCACGTCAAATATGTTTACCAATTAAATCTATCCGACTGATTTGTAAGTGTGAACTCGTGAACTAAAAAATCCTGATGTTTTCGGTGCTGATTCGGTGGTGACGCCGTGTTCATGTAACCAGAGGGTGACGCTGCCTATAACACAAAAGCTGCCACAAGGAACTGGCAAAAGTAATGCTTATGAATTTTTCAAATATAGCAAGGAGACATTTTAATTGTTTATTAGTGTCTGTCGGCTGCAATAGTGGTTAACACGCCTGTAGAGAGAAATGCACTTTTCATATGGATTACACAAGCAGATCACTCGGTTTCTTTTTGTTTTTAATTGTTTCATTTAAAATGAGACATTTTTAAGCTTTCTTTATATTTCTTGTGTCTGTGAGGCAGCTTAAACGCTGAGTTTCGGCTCATTTATGAAGAGCTCCAGTTCACGAGCAATGCAATCTCACTGGCTCCTCCATGTCCTAATTATATGGTCTGCTATATTTGCTTCTTATTTATTAAATCCAGGCAATTGGTTGATAAAACATTGATTAAAAATTAGATACAAATGATACAAAACGAAATAAAATTTTTAGAAAGGCTTTCTACAAAACAAAACTTAATGAATTGGTCAGAATCGTGTCTGACCCACATGTCTCCCGATATATTGCGGTATCTTGCAACACATCCTGCCTTGCCAAAACACACATGTGGGAGATGCGGAATGGATAGAAATAACTCAAAAAATAAAAGAGGACTTGAATAAGCCCATTAATGGCATTTTTGAGTCATGCTCTTAACGAACTGTTTTATTTCCTCTTTCTATATTGTGAATAATAAATGTGGATCATTTTAATGTGTTTGTTACACAATGGAGTCTAACTGATTGTAATAATTATTTGATGTAGACTACTTTTAAACTTAGAAGTATTCATTGGCATCCTTGCATACTAAACTGCATTTTTTTTATGTTTGCGTGCTGGAGGTACGCTATTATGTTGTGTGTATGTGATGTTAACATTTAAACTGGTGAGAGAAAATGTCACTATCAAAGAGTCTAAAGAGGAAAGTTGACAGCGAAAATAGCCATTGAAAGAATAAGAATAATGAAAATACAACTACCCCGTGTTGTTCACCTAGTTTTGTAAATGAGACGACAACCCAACTCACTAAATGTGTCTCTATAGCGTGCACTGTGTTTATCGTGCAATTTATATGCAAAAAAAAGAGTTTTTACGTGCATATGATACGCATGGGTAGGTTTAGTAGTTGTGTCGGGTGCGTGTGTATTATACGTTGGGTAGGATTTAGTGGTGCGTGTGTATTACACGAAATAAAGTGCTTATCAAATGCATGAGAAAAACTGCTTATCACATGTAGCATACGTAAAAACTAATTGTCGCGTATAAATTGCATGATAATCACAACGCGTGCTATAGAGACGCATATAATATTTGACATTTAATGACGGTTATTGTAGAGGTGTGTCTAGTGATCCACAGACTCGGCTGCAGCGCGGGCGTGGAGCCTAGAAACTCTGAAACTGAAACTCTCCTCTTTGGAGCCAGACATTCAGAAACTGATGTGTGAGAAGCAGCACTACTCGTCTCATTAATATTCACATTCAGTTTTAGATGGAAATCTCAAAATATAAAATCTACAGATCTGTTAGTTTAGTAATGTACTAGTTTTTGTTTCATGTGTAAAATCCCAGTAATTTCAGTGAATATTTGGACATTAAGGGGAACATATTTTTCAGCATTTTATTGTTACCATAGTTACAACCATAGACTGCATATGCCCACCACCTCAGTTTTAAACTAATGGCTCCCCCACATGTGCAGTTTGTTGTTCATATTAAGCTGCAGCTCATTTCACATTTACTTTTTCAAATTAAATAAAATTCAAATAATAATTCCTGATCATATTATTGCATTTGTGTTTTAATAATTAGCTTACCCTTACAATTGTGTTGTTTTTTGGGGGGCATGTTAGAGTGGGATTTGGTTAGGTGGTCCTCAGAAAAAAAATTGCGATAAAAGATAAAGTAGCCCTTGGGCTGAAAAAGTTTGAGAAACACTGCTTTAAACTAACAATAGGAAAACTATATGCTAGTGGTTTGTCATTGTCACTAGTAAATTGTCACTGGTATCTAAACATTTGAACCACTGACCCAATCCTCAGCACTGAGCCCTGCTGGAGCTGCTCTAAATATGTGCTGTGCAATTACATGATGGATCAAATATGGTAGAGCAACTGAACCTCTCAAAATACAGTTTAACAGGCTTAAGCATGAAAATAACTGGAGGAAATATATATTTACTAAACAAATTAAGCCAACTAATATGGTTTTAAAATCTTTTGGTTTCAATATATTAAAAAGTTACAAATGTAGTGAAAATACAGGTGTCGGTCTCAGCAAATACCAAAAATTAAAGTATTGATATTGGACTCCTTCTGGAAAAAGTGGTATTTGTTCGTCCCTACTTAAAACATTACTGACTGCATTTAATTGAAGACATTTGGACATATTTCTGTGTGTATTTGTCCATTTAAGCACATACCTGAAGCTCAGAGTAGCCTATACTTGTCCGTGTTTTGCTCCATTTTGGATTGCGTACACAGAATGTCGCCTGGGGAACAGTATCTTGCTCACTGGTCAATACACTTTTAACTTTACACTTCTTTTTAGTATCGAGAACATCCAGAAGGAGACTGTGTATCACGTTACATGATTCGACTGATTTGAAAGTTACGTAGGAAGGGCGACAGCACACTGCTTCAAAGGAAATGGTGTTTTCATAATCATTCAAAGTAAAATTTAAATTTAATTAAATTGATCGTGGAGCCCTAATCATGAACACATCTTTGAGAGCAAGGGGGCGACTGGTGGTTTGGGCAACTTGTGTTCTTTGCATATAGGGTGGACCGGCTCTGGATATGTCATTGTCATGGATAAAGTTAAAATCCTCCTGGTTAGTGGTTGTTTAATCATCCTCTGCTGAGATCTTGAGTGATGTAATGTCTTATTTTATATTCAGTTTATTTCATCTTAGGCTGTGTGTCTGTGTGTAAGTCAGTTGTAGATTGTACAGTGGACACATATGAACACTGAGCAATGTTCATTTTACTCTGGTGATTTTGCTATGTGTGTTTCAGATTATAGACCACGGGTTCTCATCTCTGGCCCTCAAGATCCACTTTCCTACAGAGTTTAACCCTGATCAGACTCTCCTGCCTGCAACTTTATAGTAATCCAGATGACAGTGATTAGTTTGTTCAGGTGTATTTGATAAGAGTTTGAGCTAAACTCGGCCAGAAAGAGGATCTCAAGGGCCTGAGCTGAGAACCCCTGTTATAAACCCTACATGAAAAACACATTAATAATGCTGTTTGTTTTGTTCTCCACACAGGTTACATAGCTGTAATCTCACCATTCAATCTTGTGAGAATTTGTCTTCAGTTCTTCAATCCTCAAACGTCCTGAGAGAGCTGGACCTGAGTAACAATGACCTGCAGGATTCAGGAGTGAAGCTGCTTTCTAGTGGACTGAAGAGTCCAAACTGTCAGCTACAGATACTGAGGTAAATGGGTTTCCATTAAACAATTAATACAAAAAAATATATTTTTACAATTTTGTCAACAAATCTGATACAATGCCAGAAGAAGAGACAAAAACCGCATTTGCATTGTTGTAATTTCCAATTTTGTTGTAATTATGGACATAACATTTGCAGTCAGAAAATAATGCATTCAATACCAATATTCATCACCACACCAATTAACATCATCACTGGGGCTTGACCTTGCTACCTGCCCTCTGGTGCAAAAATCATACTTTAATGTTGATCTTCTCCAGAATGATTCCACGCATCAAAATCCCCAGTAATGGACACTGCTCAGTGTTTATATAATCCACATTCAGAGTGTTAAAAAAGAAACACTGAAGCAGTGTAGAAGTTGATAAGCTAATTAAGGTGAGAGAAATTAAAAATGTCACTTCAGGGTTTCATCCCTATGCCTAAACTTACTACTTAGGTGTCCTTTACCTTTACTGTTCCCTGCTGCTAAATGCAGGTTCACACTGTACGATTTTGGCCACGATTTGACTGTCAGAGACACATTTTTGAATCCTTAAAAAGATTCCTCTGCTCCTAGGTCAACATCTGAAATGTTTGATCATATTACAAGTAAATATAAGACAAAATTCTGGCAGTGTGACTTTACACTGACAACCATCAAACCAAAAACCAATAGGAGCGCAGAACCCCCCACCCAGATTTCTTTTTTTGAGAAAAGCCACAATCATAATTAATGCTATGCTAATTAATGTTTTTGTTACTTTTAAGAATCTACAGAAAATAACAGCTGAAAGTACAGACTACGCAGGTCATTGTGTGAAGAAGACTGATGTGAATGCCAAACTAATGTCATGTGGACTGTTGCTGTATGTTTTTGTAGATTGTCTGGCTGTATGGTGACAGAGGAAGGCTGTGGTTATGTATCTTCAGCTCTGAGTTCAAACCCCTCACACCTGAGAGAGCTGGATCTGAGCTACAACCACCCAGGAGATTCAGGAGTCAAGCTGCTCTCTGATAAACTCAAGGATCCAAACTACAGACTGGAGAAACTCAAGTATGTAGAGCAGGAAGAGCTTCGATTAAACTTCAAAAACACCTTTACAATATTCACTTATGACAAACTAGTTACACTTTATTATAGATTACATGACTACATTTAATAAAGTTCTTATTGAGAATGTGCAGAGGTTTAGCTGTAGTTATACTACGTAGCTGTTGAATGCTTCATTCTGATTGGCTGTTGAACATTATAGACCTTATGCACCAGAGAAACGTGGGCGCCGTAATCTTTAGAATATTGTCTTTGAACTTCCAGTTTCGCGGTCGCTCTGTGTATTTCTATGGCATCCCTGTCGAGGAGTAATTATCTGGTGAAGTGGATTTACTTACTGTAGAGTTAACAAAAGTTATCATGAGCATTGTAATGTTTATCATAAGCATTGTAAACCAGATGTTTTAACAAATGTCGACCGGGAAATTATTTATGAGCAGTTCATTCATACCTATGCAAACTCGCGGTGGAAATGCAGACCGGAAGTCTAAAGACAACGAGCGCAGCACTGAAAAGGGGCGGGGCTACATAAGGTCTATAAGGTGTGCAATTATTTTCGGTAAGCGCACAGGTAAAGTAGTTCAACCAGAAAGACTCAGGAGACAAGAGAACGACCGGGTGGTGTTGGGGAGGATGGGGATGAACACCGGCGTCAGTTTTTGCAAACATAGTAATGGGTGTTAACCGGGCTTAAGTACTCCAAATGTCTGAGTGGTGATTGGCTAGATCTGAGGTCAATGAATAACGTGATTAATTAATTAATCAGTTAGATTAGAGTCTTCCCAGTAGAACTTGCACTAGAGCTCCCATTTCTACCAGAAAGACTTGGGAGGCAAGAGAACTTTGACAAAAATGTTTTTGTTTCTCTTTAAATGCAATTAAGCTGCTGCTCCCCGCCTCCATTCAGAAGAGGGTCAATCCTTTACATGAGGGTCAGATAAACCGGCAATAACAAAACACAGGAATGATTTTACTCATGGTTTAGAGTTACATTGATTCATCTCATGGACTTGCATGTACTGTCGTGTTTATGTTTTACAAACGTAACGCATCACTATCGCATAAACGAAAATGGGCAAAAAGCAGGATTAGCTGAAGTGACTCTAACAGACAAAAGCTTGTCCGGCTGCACAGACCGATCGGTGGCTGACTTGAGCAGTGCATGCCGGCTAGAGATTTTGTCAGACTTGAGACAGCGCTGACGCCACATGATTATGACATATGCCATCAAAGTACGTGAGCGATTCGAGAGCCGCCGGAGGACTGCGGCTACACAAGCTCTGCTGTTTTTTAACGATTGGCTGGATTCACCGCATGACAACCATCACATGTGTTTCATGTTTATTCCCACACCTTCAGTTCCACTAATGCTCTCAGATCTGTTTTAAAGCAGTAAAGCTCTTTTCATGCAGTCACGATGTTATATGTTGTCATGATTATAAAAAATAAAACTGAATATAAAATGTAGACCCCAATGCATTGATAGTATAGGCTTATTTTTAACTTTATTCATGTTCAAACAAATGCTGTATTAAGTATTGAATGAAAATGTCTCTGAAGAGTCTGTGTAATTGACAAATTCCAGAAAGTGTAATTTGTGGAAGCAGAAAGTGTCAGCTCAGTTTTCAGCTCCTCGCGCCTGCAAGCAAATCTCACCGATCGGTTTCATCCAGCCGATGTCGAACACACCTAAACACTAGTAGTGACGGCAGCGGTTCCCTGTCACTGTTGTGTCCACACCCTTAATTATGGAGAACTTTAAGGCTTACAGTTTTTTTCAATTTCTTACACACTAAAATTAAAACTTTCCCACTATTAGCAAAACCTACACTCAAGGACCAAAACACCAGCCTACATTTGCACAATTGTAAGCACGTTGTCACCTTCACCCTTTTTGCAAAACATTATACACAGTTATTTGTAAAACTCTACACACATCTTCACACCTTAGACACAGATAAGGATTGTGAGGTTGCTTCCTTGTCATTACAAAGCCCCAGTTTGCCATTGACCACACTAATGAATGAATTGGATATGCACATCCACCATGTGTGGAAGCACACATGTGCTAATTTGAAAACGCAGCACTCAGGTGTGCTATAAAAGGCAGCAGGTGAGTTCACCTGTCAACAAAAATGGAAAGATCTAGAAGAAGAAGAGTGAGAATACGTAAGAGGGGGAGCTCAAAGAGGAGATGAAGGAGGAAGAGGAGAAGGAGGTAGAGGAGGAGGCCCAGGTAGAAGAAGAGGAGAAGGAGATAGAGGAGGAGGAGAAGGAGGTAGAGAAGGACCTGAAGGGTTGATAGAACCTGAACAAAGAAGATGAGGACCAAACTCGACTCAAGAAATCTGTGCAACACTTATTGACCATGTTATCAACCATGGACTGACATTGATGGAAGCTGGACAAAGAGATCAACCAAACCTCAGGAAAAAATCACAAATCACACTCTTAGAAGAAAAGGTTCTATATAGAACCTTAAAAGGGTCTATCAGTGCTACGTATTTGGAACCCCTAAAAGGTTCTATACACTCTTAAAAAGGGTTCCTCTGGGTTATATATAGAACCCTGGGGTTCCATACTTGGCCAATAGAACCTTTTACCAAAAAAATGGTTCTATATAGAGCCATTTTGGAGTTCCATATATGAAGTGGGGGATGGAACCATTTCTGGTTCTAAATAGAACCATTTATTCTAAAGGGGGTCGCACACCGGGCGCGCAGCGCAGCGCCGCGTCGCGTCGCGCCACGTCTAGAACAATTCACAGGTATCGCACACCGGACGTGCACATTCTATTCGCACGAGCTCAGTTTTGAATCAACTCCTGGTAGAAGTCAAGAGCTGCCTGCAAGATGGGTGAGTTTAAACTGGATGTATTATATATATATTTTTTATGTTAAGTGAATAAAATAGCTGATGTTTGAACGTTATTAACCAAGTAAAAGTGTCTATCACCTTGTTAAGTCTGTTATTTTGTTGTAACGTTATCCGTTATCCGTTAACGTTGTCCGTTGTCTAGGCAACTACTTCATTGATTACTCCCTACTCCTTCATAGTACTCCCTACTTCATTGATGAGTTTTTCTTCGTCCATTTCGCTCCGCTGCTACGCTACAGAAATTACCTGAAGTGTGTTGTGACCTGGTAAATCCAATAGGTGGCTCTACACGACCGTGAATGTAACCACGTGAGGCAAACGTTACATCGCCTATGCATTAATATTTCGCACTGATGGGTTTAGACTGGTACTTAATAATAATAACCCAGTTAGTGTATGGTTAATATGATAGAGTAGCCTATTGAAAAATGGATTTAAAAAGGCTATGTTTGTTTTACATTTTTTCCCCAATATGACTATTCAAGCTGTTAGGAATTAGGAAAATTAGGAATGTTAAATAGGCTTAAATGTATATTGCAGCACAGGGTGAAGTCAGTATGTACATTAACGACGATTTGAGACAAATAAATGCAATTTTAATATAAAACTATGCAAATGGCGCTCTGTGGCGCGGCAGGGTTTTGAACACGGTCCTGAGCCGTAGCTGGGCGGCGCTGACAGACGCCGAATGGCGCCGCCGGTGTGTGTACACACATAGAGAATAATGTGTTCGAATTTTGAAGACATGGCGCTGCGCTGTGCGCCCGGTGTGCGACCCCCTTAAGAGTATTCTTGTTGCTTTTACATTAGTCAAACTGTATGTACTTCATGCAGTAATTTTTATTTGTCTACAGACTTTATTTTTGTCATTGATTTCATTGTTGGTTGATTACTGTAACAGATTGTGGTAAGAGATACTGTAAATAAATACTTGAAATATAAGTCTGCAGAAATCACTATTTTTTTATCTAAATTATCCCTTACATAACAATGTCTGGTCAAAAATCTAGCACATGATATTTCCTAAAAATAGCTTTTATACAAATGTGTTTTTTATTTATCACAGCAGTGTGAAACTGGCTGCAATAGTGTCTGATCATTGAGGACTGTGTTGGTTAAATGAAAACTGATAGCATTTTTACATATATGTGTATATCTTTTGACTGAAGTGTGTATGTTTTGACAGAGGTGTGTCATTTTGCAAACAATCTAGAAATTATGCCAATTGAGTGTGGTGTTTGGATAATTGTGATTATATTTTGAAAATTAAAGCTGCAAGCAGCGATGGGCGGGCCCTCGCACCTGTAGCACGTCGGGGTCTGAGGCGGCCGCGTTTCATTTTCTGCAGCTCAGCCAGTGCGGCTGTGCATTTGCCACAATGCTTCGTTAAAGGCCACTTCCTGTTGCCAGCAGGTGGCGCTATGACTGTGGGTGAATGTCGGCATGTAGATTTGATCAGGGCGGGACTCTTGTCAAATGTGTTAAATTTCGTGCAGATCTGGGCATTTACAGCCAAGTTACTACAACTTCCTGTTTCATGGCGAATCATCGACGCCACGGACACGCCCATCGACGAAAATGCGCAGATAGCACAACTTTTCATCGTCAATGCCTTTAGAAGGCACAGCAGAAATTTGAAGGCGATCCGACTAAATCCCTAGGAGGAGTTAGTTAAAGTACGTAATGAGTAAATCATCCAAAAATGGCGGTAAAATTAGAAATGGCTGACTTCCTGTTGAGTTTAGGGCATCGCTCCAAGAGACATTTCTGTGCGTCTGGACATGGTAGATGTACCACAGAAATTTCGTACATGTCGGTCAAACATGCGACAGGGGCTGCTTCGTTAAATGTCACTTCCTCTTGCCACTAGGTGGCACTATGACTTAGGGTGAATGTCGGCATGTAGATTTGTTCAGGGCGGGACTCTTGTCAAATGTGTAAAATTTCGTGTAGATCTGGTCATTTACAGCCAAGTTACTACAACTTCCTGTTTCATGGCGAATCATCGACGCCACGGACACGCCCATCGACTAAAACGCGCAGATAGCACAACTTTACATCGTCAATGCCTTTAGAAGGTACAGCAGAAATTTGAAGTTGATCCGACTAAATCCCTAGGAGGAGTTCGTTAAAGTACGGAGTGTGTAAATCGTCCCAAATCGGTCGCCGAATTCAAAATGGCGGACTTCCTGTCGAGTTTAGGGTATGAGTTCTTGAGGCTTTTTTGTGCGTCTGGTCATGGTAGATGTACCACAAAAATTTCGTACATGTCGGTCAAACAAGCGGCGGGGGCTGCTTCGTTAAAGGTCACTTCCTGTTGCCAGCAGGTGGCGCTATGACTGTGGGTGAATGTCGGCATGTAGATTTGTTCAGGGCGTGACTCTTGTCAAATGTGTAAAATTTCGTGCAGATCTGGGCATTTACAGCCAAGTTACTACAACTTCCTGTTTCATGGCGAATCTTCGACGCCACGGACACGCCCATCGACGAAAACGCGCAGATAGCACATCTTTACATCGTCAATGCCTTTAGAAGGCACAGCAGAAATTTTAAGTCGATCCGACTAAATCCCTAGGAGGAGTTCGTTAAAGTACGGAGTCTGTAAATCGTCCAAAAATGGCCGCCAAATTCAAAATGGCGGACCTCCTGTCGAGTTTAGGGTATGGGTTCTTGAGGCTTTTTTGTGCGTCTTGATATGATACACGTCCCCACCAAATTTCGTGCATGTAGGTTGAACGTGGACGAGGGGCTAATTTTTTCCAATTTTCTAGGTGGCGCTAGCGTGCCATTTTGCCCCGCCCATCTGCGAAACCCACAAAATACGAAATTTTTCACCAGTCCTGACATGCGTGCCAAATTTGGTGAGTTTTTGAGCATGTTGCGGCCCCGAAAATGGCACTTACTTTGCAGAAAAAAAAAAAAAAAAAAAAAAAAAAATTAAAGCTGCAAGCAGCGATGGGCGGGCCCTCGCACCTGTAGCACGTCGGGGTGTGAGGCGGCCGCGTTGCATATTTTGCAGCTCAGCCGGTGCGGCTGTGAATTTGCTACGCTGCTTCATTAAAGGTCACTTCCTATTGCCAGCATGTGGCGCTATGACTGTGGGTGAATGTCGGCATGTAGATTTGTTCAGGACGGGACTCTTGTCAAATGTGTAAAATTTTGTGCAGATCTGGGCATTTACAGCCAATTTACAACAACTTCCTGTTTCATGGCGAATCATCAACACTATGGACACGCCCATGGACGAAAACGCGCAGAAAGCACAACTTTACATCGTCAATGCCTTTAGAAGGCACAGCAGAAATTTGAAGTCGATCAGACTAAATCCCTAGGAGGAGTTAGTTAAAGTACGTAATGAGTAAATCATCCAAAAATGGCGGTAAAATTCGAAATGGCCGACTTCCTGTTGAGTTTAGGGCATCGCTCCAAGAGACTTTTCAGTGCGTCTGGACATGGTAGATGTGCCACAGAAATTTCGTACATGTCGGTCAAACATGCGACGGGGGCTGCTTCGTTAAAGGTCACTTCCTGTTGCCAGCAGGTGGCGCTATTACTGTGGGTGAATGTCAGTATGTAGATTTGTTCAGGGCGGGACTCTTGTCAAATGTGTAAAATTTCGTGCAGATCTGGGCATTTACAGCCAAGTTACTACAACTTCCTGTTTCATGGCGAATCATCGACGCCACGGACACGCCCATCGACGAAAATGCGCAGATAGCACAACTTTACATCGTCAATGCCTTTAGAAGGCACAGCAGAAATTTGAAGTCGATCCGACTAAATCCCTAGGAGGAGTTCGTTAAAGTACTGAGTGTGTAAATCGTCCCAAAATGGGCGCCAAATTCAAAATGGCCGATTTCCTGTTGAGTTTAGGGTATGGGTTCTTGAGGCTTTTTTGTGCGTCTTGATATGATACACGTCCCCACCAAATTTCGTGTTTGTAGGTTGAACGTGGACGAGGGGCTAATTTTTTCCAATTTTCTAGGTGGCGCTAGGGAGCCATTTTGCCACGCCCATCCGCGAAACCCACAAAATACGAAATTTTTCACCAGTCCTGACATGTGTGCCAAATTTGGTGAGTTTTTGAGCATGTTGAGGCCCCGAAAATGGCGCTTACTTTGCAGAAAAAAGAAAAAAGAAATTAAAGCTGCAAGCAGCGATGGGCGGGCCCTCGCACCTGTAGCACGTCGGGGTCTGAGGCAGCCGTGTTGCATTTTCTGCAGCTCAGCCAGTGCGGATGTGCATTTGCTACGCTGCTTCGTTAAAGGTCACTTCCTGTTGCCAGGAGGTGGCGCTATGACTGTGGGTGAATGTCGGCATGTAGATTTGTTCAGGGCGGGACTCTTGTCAAACGTGTAAAATTTCGTGCGGATCTGGGCATTTACAGCCAAGTTACTACAACTTCCTGTTTCATGGCGAATCATCGACGCCACAGACACACCCATCGACGAAAACGCGCAGATAGCACAACTTTACATCGTCAATGCCTTTAGAAGGCACAGCAGAAATTTGAAGGCGATCCGACTAAATCCCTAGGAGGAGTTCGTTAAAGTACGGAGTGTGTAAATCTTCCCAAATGGGTGGCCATATTCAAAACGGCGGACTTCCTGTTGAGTTTAGGGTATGGGTTCTTGAGGCTTTTTTGTGCGTCTGGTCATGGTAGATGTACCACAGAAATTTTGTACATGTCGGTCAAACAAGCGGCGGGGGCTGCTTCATTAAAGGACACTTCCTGTTGCCAGCAGATGGCGCTATGTCTGTGGGTGAATATCGGCATGTAGATTTGTTCAGGGCGAGATTCTTGTCAAATGTGTAAAATTTCGTGCAGATCTGGGCATTTACAGCCAACTTGCTACAACTCCCTGTTTCATGGTGAATCATCGACGCCACGGACACGCCCATCGACGAAAACGCGCAGATAGCACAACTTTACATCGTCAATGCCTTTAGAAGGCACAGCCGAAATTTGAAGTCGATCCGACTAAATCCCTAGGAGGAGTTCGTTAAAGTACGGAGTGTGTAAATCGTCCAAAAATGGCCGCCAAATTCAAAATGGCGGACTTCCTGTCGAGTTTAGGGTATGGGTTCTTGAGGCTTTTTTGTGCGACTGGATATGATACACGTCCCCACCAAATTTCGTGCATGTAGGTTGAACGTGGACGAGGGGCTAATTTTTTCCAATTTTCTAGGTGGCGCTAGTGAGCCATTTTGCCCCGCCCATCCGCGAAACCCACAAAATACGAAATTTTTCACCAATCCTGACATGCATGCCAAATTTGGTGAGTTTTTGAGCATGTTGCGGCCCCGAAAATGGCACTTACTTTGCAGAAAAAAGAAGAAAAAAAAAGAAAAAAAAAAAAAATTAAAGCTGCAAGCAGCGATGGGCGGGCCCTCGCACCTGTAGCACGTCGGGGTGTGAGGCGGCCGCGTTTCATTTTCTGCAGCTCAGCCAGTGCGGCTGTGCATTTGCCACACTGCTTCGTTAAAGGCCACTTCCTGTTGCCAGCAGGTGGCGCTATGACTGTGGGTGAATGTCGGCATGTAGATTTGATCAGGGCGGGACTCTTGTCAAATGTGTTAAATTTCGTGCAGATCTGGGCATTTACAGCCAAGTTACTACAACTTCCTGTTTCATGGCGAATCATCGACGCCACGGACACGCCCATCGACGAAAACGCACAGATAGCACAACTTTTCATCGTCAATGCCTTTAGAAGGCACAGCAGAAATTTGAAGGCGATCCGACTAAAGCCCTAGGAGGAGTTAGTTAAAGTACGTAATGAGTAAATCATCCAAAAATGGCGGTAAAATTAGAAATGGCTAACTTCCTGTTGAGTTTAGGGCATCGCTCCAAGAGACTTTTCTGTGCGTCTGGACATGGTAGATGTACCACAGAAATTTCGTACATGTCGGTCAAACATGCGACGGGGGCTGCTTCGTTAAAAGTCACTTCCTCTTGCCACTAGGTGGCGCTATGAATGTGGGTGAATGTCGGCATGTAGATTTGTTCAGGGCGGGACTCTTGTCAAATGTGTAAAATTTCGTGTGGATCTGGGCATTTCCAGCCAAGTTACTACAACTTCCTGTTTCATTGCGAATCATCGACGCCACGGACACGCCCATCGACGAAAACGCGCAGATAGCACAACTTTACATCGTCAATGCCTTTAGAAGGTACAGCAGAAATTTTAAGTTGATCCGACTAAATCCCTAGGAGGAGTTCGTTAAAGTACGGAGTGTGTAAATCGTCCCAAATCGGTCGCCGAATTCAAAATGGCGGACTTCCTGTCGAGTTTAGGGTATGGGTTCTTGAGGCTTTTTTGTGCGTCTGGTCATGGTAGAAGTACCACAGAAATTTCGTACATGTCGGTCAAACAAGCGGCGGGGGCTGCTTCGTTAAAGGACACTTCCTGTTGCCAGCAGGTGGCGCTATGACTGTGGGTGAATGTCGGCATGTAGATTTGTTCAGGGCGGGACTCTTGTCAAATGTGTAAAATTTCGTGCAGATCTGGGCATTTACAGCCAAGTTACTACAACTTCCTGTTTCATGGCGAATCTTCGACGCCACGGACACGCCCATCGACGAAAACGCGCAGATAGCACAACTTTACATCGTCAATGCCTTTAGAAGGCACAGCAGAAATTTTAAGTCGATCCGACTAAATCCCTAGGAGGAGTTCGTTAAAGTACGGAGTCTGTAAATCGTCCAAAAATGGCCGCCAAATTCAAAATGGCGGACCTCCTGTCGAGTTTAGGGTATGGGTTCTTGAGGCTTTTTTGTGCGTCTTGATATGATACACGTCCCCACCAAATTTCGTGCATGTAGGTTGAACGTGGACGAGGGGCTAATTTTTTCCAATTTTCTAGGTGGCGCTAGAGAGCCATTTTGCCCCGCCCATCCGCGAAACCCACAAAATACGAAATTTTTCACCAGTCCTGACATGCGTGCCAAATTTGGTGAGTTTTTGAGCATGTTGCGGCCCCGAAAATGGCACTTACTTTGCAGAAAAAAGAAAAAAAAAAATAATCCTAACAGTTTCAATAGGGTCCTCGCACTGTTAGTGCTCGGGCCCTAAAAATAACCCTAACAGTTTCAATAGGGTCCTCGCACTGTTAGTGCTCGGGCCCTAAAAAGAAAAAAAAATAACCCTAACAGTTTCAAGAGGGTCCTCGCACTGTTAGTGCTCGGGCCCTAAAAAGAACCCGGTTTTCAAAATTGCGTGTAAACAATTGAAAAAAACCTGTAATTTACAGTTTTTTTCGATTGCTAAACGACAGTGAGCACAACTGGAGCTACATGTGCTAAACTCTAACTCCAGTCTGCACAGCAGCAGTTCATGTGGACCAAACTCTAGATCGTTTTTCAGTGCTTGAACACAGTTTTCAAAACTCTACACACTTATCCCACGACTTTAAACACAACCTGCACAACACTGTGGATTTACAGCACTTTGTTCAAATGCTAACACACTGCTGTCAAAACTGTGAACCACACATTCAAAACAGAATAGATTTCAGCCTTTCACACACTGCTGATGTTCAAACAATTTCAG